>NC_051863.1:197943220-198271970 GCF_015732765.1 Culex quinquefasciatus
AAAAGGGCCAAACATTCAATATTATTATTTTTTCACTATTTTAATTTAATTATTTCTAATTTTGAATCAATTGATTGGAAGCATTTTTAAACAAAACTGTTTGACAAATCGATTCCCGTGTTTCTCTTGTTGTATCTAGAAAGGAATCCCAGCAAATTTATCTGAGCTGAAACTTGAAAAAAAAAACTGATAGATGTATTTTTTCAGGATTGAAATTACGTAACTTCATTTTTTTAAACAACTAAACTGCAAATTTGACCCATCATTCAAAGACTTTGGGCAACCCATGCTCTTAAACTTTTTTTTTATGTGTTCGGGTTAATAGTGTTGATTTTAATTTACCGTAAAAACTTGACTAGCCAATAAAATTTAAACGTTTCTCGTGTTCAAGGAAAAACAATTGGAAAACTTTTTAGCTTTTTGAGAATTTAATGAAAAACTAATATAGTCAAAATGATAAAATTGATTCAAGACGTTTTTTAAATAAATATCATCTTTAAAAATTACGCATAAAATTGGAGGTAAAATTCTTATCTAACTGGATTTTTCATTGGAAAAAATGATAAAATTAAAATGCTGACAAATTGTTAAATCAACACGGTTTTTTTTAAATTAAATACCAAGTACACGACATTTTAAACGAAACTCTATTAAAAAATGCTCTTCTGTTCTCAAGCGTTTCTGGAAAGAAATTTAATAATAAAATTTAAAATTTAGTATTTAAAAAAAAACTTTTTGCCATTCTCTTTTCTTTTCCTTTTGAAAACAAAGAACAAAAAGTCAATGTTTATTCAGCAAATCCCCACGAAAACAGCATGATTCGAAAAAAAGTTCTCCGAGCGGGCTCAATAATTTACTGGGGGTCCCTTGGCCAAAATAATTAGACCCGTATTTTTTTGTTTGACCATTAAGGTGAACAAAGCCGTGTTAGGGTGGTTCGAAAAATTGCAATTTTCGTAATTTTTCACAAAAACCACTTTTTGCAAAAAATCATATCTCCGCGCCATTCAATCCGATTTTAGCTGTCTTAGACGCACGTCTGAAAATATTTTTACCTGATTCCTCGGAAAATTTTACACAACATATCAATAAATGGTGATGTTATGTTTTCAATTTACTGAGATACGATTTAAAAAATAAAAAATAAAAACTGGGTTTTTCGACACGCCACGCGCAAAAATGGGAAAATGACGAAAACGACAAAAAATCGACTTTTTTCACTTAAACTGCGATAACATGAAAATTTCAGCGATGACCTATACATGTTAGGGTACCAAAAGTTGCGTATTTGAATTGCCATGATGATACCGTAAAACGGGGTGACTTTGATAGCCGGGGTGACTTTGATAGGTTTGAGATTTTTCCGCAAAATGAAGAGTACAAATTAAATACGTACGGAATGGTTTAGAATCAAACTGACCATGGTAGAGAAGTACTCAAAGTACCTCAAGAAGAACTTTTCATAACATTTTGAAAGGTTTAAAAAGTTAGTTAACTATTATTAAGAAAATGTTGATGAAAGGCATTATTTCAAACTCCTCAAAGTGTCATGATTTTCTCAATGAGCATAATTTTGAATCGGAAAATGGAATACATTTTCGGTTTTTTTGGACAATTTTCCACTAGGAGAAGGTAAACTAATTTTGTAAATATTAAATAAAATGTGTTTTTGAAACAAAATTGAAAAAAATCTTCAAATTTATAGGCAATTTCAATCGAACAAATTTCATAGTAAATGTGAAACTTGTGATTCGTGCTTCGAATTCAGTTTAAAATGTAATATTAATCGATAATTTTATGAACAATAGATTTAACGAATTTCAGGCACAATTCCGACTTTTTAACAACTTAACCTAAAATTTATATGTATTTTGTTAAAAAGCCTTAAAACTTAGTTAACTTAATATAAACATTGATTTTTTCTTGAAAACTATGTTATCAACTTTAGTGATGGTTCATTTAACGTAGAAATGAAGTTTGAACACCTATAATCTGATTTTATCAAGAAAAACTATGACTATCAAAGTCACCCCGGAATTTAAAATGAATTTTTAACGTAACTATTTTTCTGAGCATTATAGAAAAATAACTTTTTCAAGAAATAGTGCATGAACTTTGTGTGGCCTACCCCAGTACATGTTTTAAAAATAATTATCTTGAGAAAAACCTTTCCAGTTGGGAAATATTCCAAAAATAAATTGAAATCCTATCAAAGTCACCCCGGTTTACGGTACCAATTTTAGTAGTTTTCAGTTTACCGAAAATAAATAAATAAATAAATTTAATGATCTAAGTAAAGCTTTGTAGAAGAATCCTGATTTGGTACAACAATCTGTAAATTAATTTTGAAACGAATCCCCCAAGACATAGATAAATCAATTGACAAGTAAATGCTTAATTTTTTTTAAAAGATTGGTTCGTAATGGAAACTTACAAACATAATGCAACTCCATCAAACTGTTGAACTTCCATCAAAGTACACTGCGCCCCCACCGAAACGTGGGGGAAAACTTCGACTTCCTCTTTATCTTTTCATACGCCAACTGTGGGAGCAAAGCGTGCGTTTGTCGTTCTGATGAAACTATTTCCGGTGCGAATTTTTTTGCTCCACTCTCAATCGATTTTCGGTAGCTTTAGGAAGTGAAACATCAGTTTGAAGTCTGTTTTATTTTTCTGTGAATATTTATTTTACTTTATTTGGATTTCTAGCATTTGCTGAGCGCACAGGCACAACTTGTCAACGGTTTTTTTTTTGTTGTTCTCTTGTTTCTATCTGAGTGGCCATCTAGCACACTGTTGATTTGCTAGGGTTCTCTTTTTTCGGGTTCGTCGCTCAAAATAAAAATAGTACAGTAATAACAGTAGTAATAAATAGTAATACGTATGCATATTCAGCTCAATCCAATAGCGAACGGTATAATTGTTTCATTTGTTTTGTTTGCCACTTGATCTCTCTCACCGTGCTGTTTTTTTTTCCTATTTTTTTGTTGTTGTTCCCGAGAGTCCTACAAAATCATTTGAATATTTGTTCAAAAGAAAGAAAAAAGGCACGTGAGAGAGTAAGGGGCAGTGTTTGCCAACGAAGCGCGTTAAAAAAACATAAAATAAATGGTAACTACATTTAATCCTCTATGATCAGCAGCGCAAATTTGGGGCCACGCAGGCTGGTTGGGAGCAATTGAAAAAAGAAATTGACGCATTTTTTGCTTGTAACGCTGGCTTACCATTATTCAAACATTTGAAATTCTATTATTCGCGAGTGGCGCGTTCTCAACGTACGCAAATTTGTGGGCCCGACAGAATAATTTGTAAAATTGATCAATGTGGTTCGAGTGGGAGCCATTCTTTTTTTTTGGTGCATCATATGTTGCACGTTCAATTTGCACAATCAGGTTTTTTTTTTGTGGAACCAACTTGGCGGAAATAGCAAATTTGAGAGCTCGGTAGCGCGGGCCCTTCATGCAAATGGAATTTTTAAAATATTGCATAATCTGGTCTGATGACATCTATTTTTTGCTGTTGCACCATAGTTTGGAATCAATTTTTATCGTGGGTAATTTATGGGGTCGCGAAATGTATATTTTTATTCCTGTTTGCTGCTCGATGAGCAGCAGGATAGATGTGTTGTTTTCAATTAATGGTTTGTTGATTTTTGCAGCTGATTTCCACTCCTTGCTTGGTTGAGTTCCGAGATAAAATGTACATTAATTATTGTCTATTCTGGTCGCATGACCATCAAACATAGACGAAAATTTAAGACCTGAAGATTACTGCCTGTTTGACATTTTGACAACATTGAAACTATAACAAACAAATGACAGATTCAATTTCTGTTTGATATTGTACACACAGTTCCAATGTTCATATACCTACTTCGAGTATTTTGCAAAAATATTCAATTTGCATGTAAAATAAGTTCATTGAAGCTTGATAGAATCTACATATTGCTTTCCGGAAGCTGTCAATATAAAAATTAATTAACTGAACCCGATCACGTGTGCTGTAATAAACTCCCCTCAATGATAATAGCTATCCAGTCAACCTTCACTGTATGGAAAACTCTTTTTTGTTCTTTTTTTTTAAGAATTTCATAATCCATTATTTAATGTGACGAAAATTATCTGAAAAAACCATTCGCAAAGGCTTCCCCAAGGTTGCATATTTAATAAATGAATTCCTGAAATAATTATACTTTGCGTTGGGATTTTGGGAGTCCCTTTGTGCAGGATGCTCGGTTTGTCACCTTTTGAAAACCAGCATTTTTCTCGATTAATTTAAATTTGCAAGAAAAACGCTCCTCCCACCCCTACCCATCTGTCACCGCCGGGCCGAAGCGAGCAGCTGTCAAACGCAGGGGTGTGACACTTGCGTGCGAAAACTTGATTGCAGGGTTGCATCCCGGGGCCTACTCTGTGACTGTTGGGTGTGAAATTTAACCCGATTTTTGTTGTTGTTATTGTTTTCGTCAACAACAATGGCCGCGTCGCCGTCGTTGCTTCTGGCCAGCTTATGAATAAATAAACAAAAATATAAGCCCCGTGTGATGCTTTTTTTGCTTGTGCTGTTGTTTGCTCAATTTTCATTTTCATGCCCGGCGCCAGGGTTGTAGTAGTGACGGTTTCTCTTTACGCTGATGTTGATAGTTCTGTGTCCTGCAGGCGAGAAACGGGCAAGCCTACAACCCTGGCCGCACACAGCCCTGCGCCAGCCAGCCTCCGTGTCTGCTTTAATATTTATCACTAAAAACTCATTACCGATTGAACGTGTTTGATTAATAATTGCTTTTAACACTTGCGTTTCGCGTTTAACATTGCTGTTTTGTTATTTTATTTGCGCTGTGGGCCTTCGGCCCTCTCTCGTGTTTGTTCATGTTCAATAGTTTTTAGCATAATACGATTGCGGTTATCCTGCTTTTGATTATTCAACTATTAGTAATTAAAAGATAATTAAGCGTTAGGTATGTCTGTATACTGAAATCAGAAAAAGAGAGAAATAAAATTAAACATTGAGTTGAAATTGTCCGAAGCGCAGCTGTTTTTTTAAACATTCATCAATTAACAGGAAGCGACTTAAAAAAGTGCATAATTATATTAGTTACAAATATTTCCTCCTAAGTTGTTTTGTTTCGTGTGTGTGTTTTTTTTTCTGTTTTTGCGTTTATTTCGTGAAGCTTCTTCAAAAAGCAAATAGAATATATTTTTTTTCGTTTTTTTTATCTGTTTGTGTGAACAATCTTCTCATAAGCTCTGGTATACAAAAAAAAAAAAAACAAGTTCAAAAGTGAACTGGAGAACTCCTCGAATTTGCTATCGCTATCAAACGGTTTGCTATTGTTGTTTCGTGTTGGTGTTGGTGTGTGTGATTGTGGTGTATTTTTTTTACTGTTTTAGTTGTGGTGCTGAGTGCCGGGTGGTGCCCGGTAGCCCGGGTAGGTCTGGTTGAGGGCGTTTTTGGCAAAGAAGTTGGCATAATCCTAGAACGAGAAACAGAGAAAAAAACGGAGAAAACATGGAAGGTTAGTACATTTAACAATTATAGGGATTTTAAAGTTTAATAACATTCAAAAAAATATATTTTTTTAAACGATGCTATAACACAGCTCATCACTTCGATATTCAATGTCAATAACTACTAATAATAAATGTTCAATTTCAAGCCCAATTCCCCAATATGTTATGAAACAAAAAAGTCAAGATTTGTTTCATAACATCTTAACATATCACAGTTACACTAGAAGAAATTCTCGTATATTTGGCAGGTTAAACAATCGCTCATACGATGGAGTTGCGGTTCCCCTGCTGTCAAATATATGTAGAATACATTTATATAAAACATGTTTTCTTAAAATTTTAAGTTTTTTTCAAGCTTTGGTCATTTTTATTGGTTTATGTTCTTTTGAGTTTTTAGATTTTACATAAAAAACACCAGTTTAGAAAAAAATATAAAACTTTTCGAGAATTTTAAAACGACTACAACAAATTATGAAAATTTGAGTATTTTAAAAAAGTAAAGTTAATAAATCATCAATGAGACACTACTGGTGTTATTCTAGTGTTGTTGACCAACATTTTGATTGATCAGACCTCTACTGCCGTAGTTTCTACAAATGTCTCATTGTAGGTGCATTTCTCCACAGATAAGTCTGTTCTAAGAATGACGTAGAAGTATGGAAAAATTACAAAAAAGTCAGATTGTTTTAGCCAAACATCACTAGCGTGCACAGGGTGGGGCAACATGGGGCAACTGCCCCACCATCCTCAGAAGTTTGTTCTAAATTTGGTCACGGGGTGTCCATAAACGACGTAATATTCGAAACCTCCATATTATTGCCGCACCTTCTTCAAGGAGCTGGGCACGCTACTGCCAAACATCCATGTCTAGGGCAGATTCAAAATTAAACCTTGAAGTTTGAAGGGTTGTGTAAATTGAAACTGTAAATTAAATAGCTTCAGGTTGAACTAAAATTTTCATGGAGATTGGTTTTTAAAAAACCAAAATTATTGTTTTGCCTTTTTTAATTTGACCCCCTGAACCCACCTTCATTTATACATCTCGACAAATTTTGAACAAATGTCTGTGCGTGTGTGGGGATTGGCTGAAAGATTTGGTTCGGGTGTGGTCCACTCGGATCACTTTCAGATCCTACAACTTGGTATTGAAAGTTGTACAGTTTCATTTAAAAAAGGCGATTTAAAACGTAACCTCAAATGACTGGGTACGGCGTGTAGAGGGATGCCGTTTTCTGTATATTCTTAACAAAAAGTCTGTAGGTGGTTTAATTTTTTATTATTTAAAATCCACCAAAAAAAAGTACACATAACTCGAGACAGGGTTGCCGGATCTTCAATGTTGTGGACTCGTTGGAAAGGTCTCTCGATTACCTAACCAACGATGGGTCGGAGAATGGATCCGTACATCGTTTACATGCATATAAATGAGATCCGGATATAAGTGAAAACACATTTTATACATAACTTTTGAACTAGTTATCGAAACTTCAAACAATTCAATAGCGATGTATGGGACCCTATACCAAGTCGAACTGTTTTGGTCAAAATCGGTTCTGCCAATGCTGAGAAAACTCAGTGAGAATTTTGGTCACATACATACATACATACACACACATACACACTCATACACACACATACACACACATACATACACATACATACACACACATTTGACATTTGTTCAGTTTTCGATTCTGAGTCGATATGTATACATGAAGGTGGGTCTTCGAGCTTTTAATAAAAAGTTCATTTTTAGAGCAGGATTATGGCCTTACCTCAGTGAGGAAGGCAAAAAAGTTGTGCTAAACTGTGAAACGTCTACTGTAAAAAAAGTTAGGACGTGTCACAAGAGAGTACACAAGCGACAATTTTGCTATCACTGTATGCTATTTTATGGTACCAAATTTGCTGAAATTACTTTTCGAAGAAGTGCTTACTTCTAATTTTTTTTGGATTACAGGGATTCCTTTCATGTTTATCAGTTTCAAAAATGATCAGAGTCGCGAAATTTTACTTTATTCCACAGAATGAATTTTAGAGTTGTTATAAGTTTAAAAATAATACTGGAAATATTTTAAATATTGTCGAGCCCACCCATATCATTTCTTGTTTCTTTCCCTATTATTCAAATTTTCCATATGTTTTTTGTTAAATGTGGACATTTGATAATCCCACTTATCAATAATATTAATTTGAAAACTGCAATTCGCACAATTCATCCAAACATTTCCGCCAACGCACACCTTTTGAAGTGCAATCCACGTGTTGGCAAATTTGCCGTCTACGAAAGCAGCCTCTCCCCGTCACTGAGCCGAAACAGTTTAATTGAATAATCCGTTCCGTAATCCCAATTTACAGTAATCCCGAAATAATAATAACAATAACAACAACTGTCCGTCATTAATATAAAACACTATCACAACAGCAATACATGCCCGATGGACGGTTTTTGGAGGGGGGATTTTTGAGCGTGTGTGTGTGTGAGAAATTGCTTTGTTCATTTTCGTTTCTGTGTGTGGAAATCAGTTGATTGTGGTGGTAAGTTTAAGCACACTACTCAGTGTCGATGGTGGTGATATTGTGGTGGGTTGGTTAAGCCCATGGTTATTAAAGCTCCCCCTTTTTCTCCCCCCCCCCTCTCAAAGCTCCACCACAACACAATGCTGTTGCTGCTCCAATTTATGTTTTGTTTGTGGATAAGTGTGTGTGTGTGCGCGTTGAAGGTGATTGTTGATGTTGGCACACGCGGATGGATGGATGAGCGTTTTCAAGTCCAAACATCAACATACACACACTCACACACACGAGACTGTTATGTTACCGCCCATGCAATCACTAGTAAAGATCACTATCCGCCGGGGTGGAAACGCAACACAAACAAGAGTGCATTTACACGTTCGTTCATTATTATAACAATTTTCCATCATTTCAAGCGAAGAGGTTAATGTACATCCAGAGCAATTGAGTGAAAATAAGGGCGGTTTGGGGGGGGGGGGGCACTTGTGTGAACAAATGGATTTATGAAATTGGTTTTGGAAAATAGCAGATCCTATTAGGTGTAAATATACAAATTGTGTTGCATTGTTGTAGGAGTCAATATTGAGTGTTTTCCCTCACTTTTTGCGTTCATTTTTATCCACAATTTTTTTAGGACATTCATTGCATAAAAAAAAACGCAAGACACAGAGCAAAATTGGACGAACTCATCAAACTAATCCCAAAGCAAACTTGTTTTGCTTCAATAGTGTCACTAATTTCATTAGCCCGACGAGATACCGTTCCAGGATTATTCAGTCCAAAAATCCCAATCACATTTCTGGTCTCTTTCAATAAGTTATTAGCAAACTCGAACGCAGCCCGTGTTGCGTGTCCAAAAATCGACTCGAAAAAAATCTACCAAATTTTCGCTACAACCCAGCTGCGTATTGAGTCCGGGATCGAATCGTCAAAAAAGTCCAATTTTTGTTTGAACTTGGTCAGCAAAAAAAAAAAAGCAAACACACACTTTTCATCTAGTCTCGTTCAACGTGGGCGGTTATGATCAGTGGGCAAAAACGAACGCACAAACGTTGGCCAGTGATAAGAATTTAATCCCATAGTCGACATACACGCTGAAGCCCCCGCGTGGTCGCTTCCAAAGGATCATGTTCGTATGCAGAGCATAGAGCTGACTCGGCAACATGTCGCCGTCCTGGGGAAGGATTTTCGCCGGATATCTTCTAAGCACGGGACAGATTGCGATGGGGTTTTGACGTTGAAAAAATCCGCCTGGAATTAACCAAATTTCAACAAAGTGATTGAAAAGAAAATCAGAATTTTTGTAATGAAAATTGCTCATAACATCAGAAGAAATATCAAATTACTCTTGAGAGCAAAAAAAGAGGCAACGAAAAATTCCTCCTTGATTCGCTTCCGGCGTGCATTCTATCACGTGATCAGCTCCGTCAAAGGACGAGCACACGATGCCACCAGAGACATTGAACTCCATTGAAAATGCATTTCGGTGACGACGACGGTGCATCAGGGCGAGGCTGGCTGGAGGGGGCCTGCCACGTTCATCTCTTTGAATTCCACCCGTTCTCCTTTTGTCTATCCCAGTGAGGCTTTGTTTTACGGGAGTGAATCCATTGGTTGGCATCGAAACGAATTTCATCTTAATTTTTGAAATATTTGTAAAAAATAAATCTGTACCTTTTAAATCTTATTCTTTAAATAATATTAAATGAAAAAATAGCGTTTAAATCCGTGTTATTTTGTTATTTCGCTGAAATATTTGTATAGACAAAAATAAAATGAGACACATTCTCCAGCGACATGAACTAGACCTTTTGGCTTATAAGTCGAGCATTTCAAATAAAATAAAATAATTAATAAAAAACTTTCATTTGGCCAATCATCAATCGCAGCAGGATTAACAATGGCAAATATTCATCATAACTGAAACATGTGTCATTAATTTGTGTGGAGCCAAAATGGGGCGAAACTTGGATATTTCTCACTCCGTTGCAACGTCACGGAACAATCGATGTGACAACTGAAAAGCTTGTAGAAAAATCAATTCCCAATCCGAATCTGTAATAATATCTATTTTTTGGAATGGTTTTGATATCATACGAGACATATCCAAAAAAGTGAAAAATTTCGTGACGTGCAACGCCGGAATGAGTTATATAAATTAAAATTTAATTTTCTTTAAAAACAACTGTAATCACACACAGAAAAAATAGTTCCCAAAATCGTGAACATGCGTTCATGAATATGGGAACCACGAACAAAGTGCTCAAATTCCATGGTACGTTTTTGAAAATCGTACCATGCAATTTGAACACTTTTTTCGTGCTTCCCATTTTCATGAACGTACGATTACGATTTTGGGAACTCTTTTTTCTCCGTGCAGATACACACAAACTTTAATTTTTACTTAACTTTTTCGTATTGAAAATTATATTTTTAGATGTAGAGCATAATTTGCAATCAAAACGATGTTTTAAAGCATAATTTAAGAAAAATGTTTTTTTCAATTTGAAGATATTTCGAGAAGAAAAAGCACCCCTTGCAAAAAATATCCTCTTAAAGTTTAAATTTACTATATTTTTTGCTCAGTGTCAGCTAATAAGCCCTTATTTTTGTACTCGCGATTATCTGGAAACTGTTGGTTTGATTTTCTGTGTTGAAAAATAAAATTTTTGTGAATTTTAGTTAAAAAATCATTGATTGTACACTCAACAATATTTTGACTGAATGAATGTTAATTAGAGTAACAACAAAAAAAAAACGGCACTAAACGATACTTCTGGCTCGATTCCTTTCGCAAAAATATGTAATTGTGGCAATTTTGAGTCAAATCAGTTAAGGTTTAAGGGTCGCTATAGAGCAGTTCTCTACGGAATCGGTCTTTTTTCTTTAATTTTAATTTTTGTATTTTTTAATCCGGCTGAAACTTTTTTGGTGCCTTCGGTATGCCCAAAGAAGCCATTTTGCATCATTAGTTTGTCCATATAATTTTCCATACAAATTTGGCAGCTGTCCATACAAAAATGATATGTGAAAATTCAAAAATCTGTATCTTTTGAAGGAATTTTTTGATCGATTTGGTGTCTTCGGCAAAGTTGTAGGTATGGATATGGACTACACTGAAAAAAAATGATACACGGTAAAAAAATTTGGTGATTTTTAATTTAACTTTTTGTCACTAAAACTTGATTTGCAAAAAAACACTATTTTAATTTTTTTCATTTTTTGATATGTTTTAGAGGACATAAAATGCCAACTTTTCAGAAATTTCCAGAATGGGCAAAAAATCTTTGACCGAGTTATGATTTTTTGAATCAATACAGATTTTAAAAAAATCGAAATATTGGTCGCAAAAATTTTTCAACTTCATTTTTCGATGTAAAATCGAATTTGCAATCAAAAAGTACTTTAGTGAAATTTTGATAAAGTGTACCGTTTTTAAGTTATAGCCATTTTTAAGTAACTTTTTTGAAAATAGTCGCAGTTTTTCATTTTTAAAAATAGTGCCCATGTTTGCCCACTTTTGAAAAAAATATTTTGGAAAGTTGAGAAAATTCTCTATATTTTGCTTTTTCGGACTTTGTTGATACGACCCTAGTTGCTGAGATATTGCCATGCAAATGTTAAAAACAGGAAAATTGATGTTTTCTAAGTCTCACCAAACAACCCACCATTTTCTAATGTCGATATCTCAGCAACTATAGGTCCGATTTTCAATGTTAATATATGAAACATTCGTGAAATTTTCCGATCTTTTCGAAAAAAATACTTTCAAAAATTTTAAATCAAGTCTAACATTTCAAATGGGCGTAATATTGAATGTTTGGCCTGTTTGAAATGTTAGTCTTGATTTTGAATTTTTGAAAGTATTTTTTTCGAAAAGATCGGAAAATTTCACAAATGTTTCATATATTAATTGAATCGGACCTATAGTTGCTGAGATATCGACATTAGAAGTTTAGTGAGTTGTTTGAAAAAAACATCAATTTTCATGTTTTTAAACGCTATGGCATCTCAGCAACAAGTCGTATCAACAAAGTCCAGAAGCAAAATATAGAGAATTTTCGCTTTTCAAAATATTTTTTCAATGTGCAAACATGGGCACTATTAAAAATGAAAAAACTATTTTCAAAGTAACCTAAAGGTTATAACTTGAAAATGGTGCACTTTTCAAAATTCACTAAAGTACACAAATATTTTACATCGGAAAAAAAGTTGAAAAATTTTGCGACCAATACGAAAAAATCTGTATTGATCGGTCAGGCCATCCTGGTGTTTTGTCTCTAAAACATATCAGAAAAATTAAAAAAGTGTTTGCAAATCAAGTTTTAGTGACAAAATAAATTAAAATCACAAATTTTATCGTGTCAATTTTTCAGTGTGATCCATACAACGCCGGGACAAATCGATCAACACAGAATACATATCGTGCCTGCCATGGACAACTGTATGGAAAAATGATGCAAACTTCTTTGGGCATACCGAAGGCACCAAAAAAGTTTCAGCCGGATTAAAAAATACAAAAAAAATCGAATGACCGAAATCTCAGAGAATTGCTCTATAGATCGTTAAAGTTTGTGAAAAATCTTTTCATTTAAAAATGTCTTCGTTAAATCGCTAATAACTCGTTAGGATTAGCTCGGATCGTTTTGCGATCTTCGACAGTATTGTTTGTCATATAATTTTATATAAGAATCTTACACTTAAAAATGATCCGACATATACCTACAAACTTCGAACCTTCACCGATTTGGTTAAAAATTGGCAAAGTAACTTATTTTTAGCTAAAAATCAAACCAGGGGGTGTCTCTTAAGATTTTTCAAAAAATTCACTTTTTCTTGCTAGCCTAATACATAAAAAATGAATTGATACATAAAGTAATAGAAAACTGGTGTAAAACTTTTAGCTTTTTTAATAAAAATGATTTTAAGGCATTAAAATCAGAATTGAATATTTTCGAAATGAGTGGTTCAAGTCGTTTTAAAACTCTACTCTTGATTCTAAAATTACGAAATTATTTCTATTGGGCTTATTCTCCGCAAACTCACACGAAATCGGGAAAAATAGAGATAGAAATTCGGTGTCAAACGAAATTTGATTTAAAATTAGACGACCAATTCGATGGTGTACTTAAAATTCTAAATAAACGTATTTTTCATCGAAAAAGTTCAAACATGCAGTAAACCAGATCGATCATACCTTCATTTAGTTTTGGTATAGACAGATTCGAGAAAAAAGGGGTCGTAGTGCCCCGCCGTCGCGAGTTAAAAACCAAAATTACCCCGAATTTAATCGCCTAGTTGTTAAAAAAAATAACTATTTTTTTTTCTCTCAGTATTGATTTCACCCTAAAGTTTAAACCAAAATGTGTTTCTTCTTTGTGAAAGAAATACAGAAAGCAATTTTTGAGAGTGCCTCACTATAGACAACTCTTCCCTACTTATGATGAATAGCTTTTTTGCCCTTCCGCTCTAGTTTTCACCTGCCGAATGGATTAAGTTCTTTACGGTGATTTTTTCGTCTGTCGGATATGTCATTCCCGGTTTTTTTTTGTTCAAATCTGCTCAGGACGATTTCCAGTTAGGGTGGCTCCAAAAATTATTTGAATAATTTGAAAATTGTAAAACATATTTTAACTTCTGAATTTATTGGTAGACCACAGAAGAGACAAAATAATGGAGCAGAAAAAAAATCCAAAACCCACTCTACCTCAACCCTAATTCCTACAGTCATATTTTGGAACGTGCCCTACGTGGGTCAACCCGCTCTCTCCACACTGCCTATCTCCGTTGGTCAGCGCTCCTGGCACACCACGAACGGTCACGTTCTCAGCTTTATTTAATTCAATATTCTCCATCAGCTCCAAAGAGCTTTCGATTCGTGTCGTGCGCACTTTGGACCCCTCGTCGTCGATGAACCCGGAAAAAAAAACCCGTCAACTGACCCCGCACGTGGGTTGAACTTTTTTTTTGGTATTATTTGCCCACAAGCAAACTACAGCTCTAAGCTATGTGGTGGTGAATGTGGGGTGAAGTGATTCTGTTACACATGTTTTCCAAGCTTAAGAAAATTTTCAAATATTATTTTGAAAACTTGTTTAAAACAATATTGTCTAACAAATATATCATGAGACGTACCCCTAAATTAGCACTATCCAAATTTCACGGCCCATTTTTTTTGGGACAGGTTAAAATAGAGCCATCTCCGGGGAATTACCAGTCAGAGGATTTTTTCCCCCACTCTACAAACGCAATGTACGTTCATCAACCGTGCAGTTCTGGTCAAATTTCATTTGGGGGAAAAGTTTCCGACGCCTGGTAAAAGTTTCAGCGTGAAGGCAATTCGGAACAAAAAAAATATTAACCAGCCAGGACGTGGTCACTCGCTTGGCGAATTTCCCGGTCACTTGGAAAGCGGAACCACGAACCCACGAACTTCTCCCGCAGCCTTCGGCCAAAACCCGGGCCAGGGTAGCGGGAGATAGGATAATCTAACAATGCACGTGCCGCGAACACGTGTTGCGAGAACTAACTAAACTGTCAGGATGAAAAAATTGCGTTACTGATATATTTTGTACTGCCATGTTTGAATGTCTGAACATGGTTTTAACCTCGTTAACTTTTCTGGTTGAATTCTTAATACAGTAGAAAAAGCTTTTTTTAATTTTATTTAAAGAACATACGATGCAAAATTCAAGAGTCTTTCGTGATGATAGCAACATGCGTCTCCATGGAAACTCTGCAGAAGAAACTGCCTGATTGGTACTGCTTCTCAATTAACGATTCGCGTTAACTGCCAAAAGCTGTACCATCCCGCACCGGCACAAAAAGCTCAATCAAAGAGGATATTTACCGAGCTTACGCCGGTATTTGCATTGCCAATCCACCCACATTCGAGGTTCAATTGATTTTGAATGGCCATCGCCGCCGCCGCCGGCTAGTAATTAATACCCCTGGCGGGGGGACAAATAATCATCATAATCACTATGGCAGCATCCAGCATTCAAAATATCGCTGATCCTCGTCGACCAATTACAATCCGAGCGGCTTTTGCGTCATAATTGAATTGGTCGCGCTTTTTGGAGCTGAGATTAAACGACTTGCGTTGGCGGATAAAGCGTTCGAGGAAGTCCTGGATTGACCGGGCGTTTTGTTGACCAAACAAAGCTCGGTCATCAGATTTATGGGGGTGCGCCCACCTCTTTCCGATTGCAATTTCCACGTGGGAAAGTCGTAATTAATTTTGGCCAGCGTTAATTGCGTAAGTCAATATGGAATGTGGGATAGATTGTTTGAGGGAATTAAATACGAAATTAATCTTTTAATTGTTTGTAATGACAGATTATTCAAACGAACATTCAATCGACCTAGTGGTCAATTAATGCTTTTGTATAATCCGTTTTATATAATCAATTTAGCGAATGCTAAAATCGCATTTTGCGTTTGCTTTACCATTTAATTCGTTCACTGGCTTACTGATATTCGTATTAGATCAAAACCGGATAAAATGCAATAAAATGTTTCACGAGAAAAACTTTGTCCATACTTTTCATCAGCTAGAAAGTGGCCTCTGATATAATATTGGCCATCTCATAGGTCCCCGCAAGATACCCGACGGGCTTTTATCAAGACACTACATAGGTTTTCTGGAAGGATCCGGAGCAGACAGAGTCTAAAAGTTTATTATGAACTGTAATTTCTGAGTTGACTAGAATTATCAAATATGGCAAAGAAAATCTCATTTTTAAACACGTAAACAGGAAAAATCAAATAAATATAAGATTTTTTTTAATTCCACGAATAAAAAAAATGTAAAACTTTTTAAAATGTTTTGCTCAGAATATAGAACTTTATTACAACCATACTCCACAGTCTAAAAATTGTTCCTTGAGCTATTTTAGAACTCTGAGCCCAACTTAAGCAAAATCGGAAAAATGTATGAAAAACACAATGTTCCTACAGAATTGTCTGCAGGGAGCGCTACTTCCTTCCAAATATTTCCAAAGTTAGATTTTAATTGGAAATTTAATGCTCTACAAGAAAATATTTTAATTTTTTTTTGAAAATCTTTATCTACGTACTAGAGGAATTTTCAGATCGATTTGGTTTCTTGGGTAAAGTTGTAGTAAAAAAAAAAATACATGAACAAAATTGGCGATTTGCTATTGAGCAATTCTCTACGAAATCGGTCTTTTTTCTTCAATTTTAATTTTGTATTTTTTAATCCGGCTGAAACTTTTTTGGTGCCTTCGGTATGCCCAAAGAAGCCATTTTGCATCATTAGTTTGTCCATATAATTTTCCATACGAATTTGGCAGCTGTTCATACAAAAATGATATGTGAAAATTTAAAAATCTGTATCTTTTGAAGGAATTTTTTGATCGATTTGGTGTCTTCGGCAAAGTTGTAGGTATGGATATGGACTACACTGGAAAAAATTATACACGGTAAAAAAAAATTGGTGATTTTTTTTATTTAACTTTTTATCACTAAAACTTGATTTGCAAAAAAAACACTATTTTAATTTTTTTAATTTTTTGATATGTTTTAGAGGACATAAAATGCCAACTTTTCAGAAATTTCCAGGTTGTGCAAAAAATCATTGAGCGAGTTATGAATTTTTGAATCAATGCTGTTTTTTTCAAAAAATCGAAATATTGGTCGCAAAAATTTTTCAACTTCATTTTTCGATGTAAAATCAAATTTGCAATCAAAAATTACTTTAGTGAAATTTTGATAAAGTGCACCGTTTTCATGTTAAATCAATTTTTAGGTGACTTTTTTGAAAATAGTCGCAGTTTTTCATTTTTTTTAAATTAGTGCACATGTTTGCCCACTTTTCAAAAAAATATTTTTGAAAAGCTGAGAAAATTCTCTATATTTTGCTTCTTTTGACTTTGTTGATTCGACCTTTAGTTGCTGAGATATTGCAATGCAAAGGTTTAAAAACAGGAAAATTGATGTTTTCTAAGTCTAACCCAAACAGCCCACCATTTTTCAATGTCGATATCTCAGCAACTAATGGTCCGATTTTCAATGTTAATAAATGGAAAATTTGTAAAATTTTCCGATCTTTTCGAAAAATCTTTTTAAAAAGGCGTAATATTGAATGTTTGGCCCTTTTGAAATGTTAGTCTTGATTTGAAAATATTGTTTTCAAAAAGATCGGAAAATTTTACAAATGTTTCATATATTAACATTGAAAATCGGACCATTAGTTGCTGAGATATCACAGTAAAATTGTGCTGTTTGGATGAGACAGAAAACATCAATTTTCCTTGCATTGCAAGATCTCAGCAACTAAATCGAATCAACAAAGTCTGAAAAGCAAATATAGAGAATTTTCTCAGCTTTTCAAAAATATTTTACATGTGCACTAATTTTAAAAATGAAAACTGTGACCAAAGTCACTAAAAAGTTTATGAAAACGGTGCACTATCAAAATTTCACTATGCACGATTGCAGAGTTGATTAACATTTTGAAAAATCGTGATTCAAAAATTCATACTCGCTGAATTTTGCACAACCTGAAATTTCTGAAAAGTTGGCATTTTATGTCCTCTAAACATATAAAAATTAAAAAATAAAAATTGTGTTTTTTGCATATCAATTTTAGTGATAAAAGTTAAATAAAAAGTCACCATTTTACCGTGTATAAGTCCACCAGTACTTTGAAAGATCGATCAAAAACCTTCAAGATACAGATTTAATTTTCATACATCATTTTTGTGGACAGCTGCCAAACTTATGGAAAATTATATGGACAAACTAATGATGCAAAAAGGCTTCTTTGGGCATACCGAAGGCACTAAAAAAGTTTCAGCCGGATTAAAAAATACAAAAAAAACGAATGACCGAAATCCTAGAGAACTGCTCCATTAGCTTTTTTTTACAAAAATAATAATAATAATTCCACGACATCCTTTCTTTAATTTTTGTTTTTTTTTAATGTTTTTATGGACAAAAACTCAAAACTTTTGAGTATTTTGGAAAAAATAGTGTTTTTATTTTTTTAGGCGTTTTTAATTAAAATTCAAATTGGCAATCGAAAAGTATTTCACAAAAATTTACTGGAGTTTGTCATTTCGAAATATAGTTACTTTATGTTTAATTTTGAATTTTCTTTTCATTTTTTTTTTAAATTTCTTGAAACATTGAAGGTTGGACCTTTGGATATTGCAGATAACAACTGCATGATGGCTGGCTGACATCTCGACGCTATCGTGCTATCTTGTCGTACGTCGCTCTTTGAAGTTCAGAGTTTTAATAAGCACGCAATGTAAACATTGACTAACGCGTTTTGTTTCTGTGCATTATCCTGTTTGGTTGAATTCGGTTGCTAGTAACCCGATCGTTTACGATAGTCGAGCTCGTACTTGTGTCAAAAGCGTTCGGACCATTTGGCCAATTGTCGCACTTACATCAATTTTCAGGCTGTGTCAAGATAGCACGACAAGATTGAAACTTCTTTCATATGCAAAGTGACAACAATGCACGGAGTTTTTTTTTTGGTTTTTTATGGAATATCTCAGGATTGAAATCGAATTTTGGGGTTCTGTGAATGTCAAAAGGTAAGGCCTTGTGAGCTCCACGAAATGGCGTTCTTAACTCAATTTGGCCCATAATGCCCATACGAAAAGTGAGCACGAAGGCGACGATCTGCAAACAAATGCAGGCAAACTGCTAAACTGGCAAAAAGTGCGAGTTTGTTTGTCATAATCTAATATCTGCTTAAGTCTCACCCAAACAGCCCCACACTCCTAATGCCAATGTATCAGCAACTAATGGCTATGTTTGAATGTTTTACAAACATTTGCGAAATTTCTGATTTCTTTGAAAATAACATTTTTAAAATTTTGGAATGAAGACTAACATTTCAACAGAGCGTTATATTTAATATTTTGCCCTTTTTGAAAGTATACTCAAAGTGATTAACAGCAAGGCTTCATTCCGCTTTTCAACATCTCAGACATAAGAATTATTGCTTTGCCATTGCATATCTTGTTACAAGATTTTGCCCTCACACATCTTTTTGAAAGTGTTTAAAACTATTAAAAATACATTGTATAACGTTTATTTTTGTATTTTAATCAAATAGAGCACTTTAGAACTGTATATTTTTTTCGTATAGAAAGCAAAAAATATTTTCTCTGAATTTATTGACATTTTGAAAATTCACAACCTCGTACATGAAAACATGGAAAGCAGAAGAATAAAAAAGATTATTTTTGTAATTGCTGCAAGTATACTATTTTAACTATCAAACAAGCTTAGGACATTAAACGTCATAAAAAAAATAAAATAAAATTCCTGGATCCTACAATTATGTTGAATGTAGAAATAGGTTTAGCTTCGGTTTGCCCCCAATTTCCACCGAATTCCGAATGTTGAAACAGAAAAATAATTACCAACATTGAATTGCAATCAGCCCAATTCATAAATTACTAATTGGACCGTTACGGACGTAACAAAATTTCATTTAATGCGTTGCGGTTTGCACTGGTGACGGTGTCGAAACCCATACAAATTGGATGCCGCCGCCCGCTGCTTCTGTGTGCGCGCCAACGCGCGAATTATCGAAATTGACACTGACTTTTGATGGTTTGTGTATTGTATTTATCAGAGTTTAATTTAATTACTTTTTGTTTAATTAATCCTTTTGTATTGTTGAAAATGGTGTGGATTACAATTATGTTTACGAGTGCGGTTGTCGGGTATCGAGTTTCACCCTTCAATTATGGGGGCCCGCTGACGAGGGCTTTCCGGCCGACGGGATGGTTCTTTGTTGTACGCGGCAGGTCGCCACCGTTGTATAATTTTTTGTAAAGGTTTCTCTTTTTTACTGTATCGATTATTTTATTCTTCAGTAAATAAAAAAAAATCACCTTCAGGCTTCTTTTGGAAGTTATGGTGTCAGAATTAATATTAAATTACCACCGTTACAAAACAGTACAGCAGCAACGAATTATTACACAACCACGATGATTGACAGTTGCATCACTGCAGTTCAGCCGGGTTTTGTACTCACTTTCTGCACTTTGCGTGGGCGGAACGCGGGCTCCTGGGCAAGTCGTCGGCGTTCCTCGTTCTCCAGTTCACTCTGCTTCTTGACTTCCGCCGGTGTGTTTCTGATCTCCGCGCATATTGCTACCGCCTGGAATGAAAGGTGGGAAGCAGATAAAGTTGTGAAAAATAATGAGAGAAGGATTTACGTTTTTTTAATGGTCACCACGGTGTTTGAAGCTTCTTCCCTGAGGTGTGGATTAATGTCAGCTTTTGATGATGGTGGAGCTCAACGAGTCTGGGATAAATATTTGCTCCAATACTTTAGGCCGAAGACATCATTATTTTAATCTTTTGTGTGTCAAAAGTTGTCATTGCATCAGTCGTTTGATGTTTGAAAGCAAAAAACTTTTGCAGATGGTTAACACTCCTCCGTCCAAGGCGGAAAAAAAGTTGGAACGCTAACTTCAACTCGCTGGTTCTCAGCCAAAACTCAACCAATCTGGATGATTCCTTTTTCCAGAGATTTGTACGGATCTCCAGATGAGCCTAGAACTTTGCAGATCTCGATTTGATCAATCCTCTAATAACTACGACTAAATTAGTCGGAGCAACTTTTTTTCCGCGTGTATTTCCGAAAAGCGACTCAAGCGGGAACATTTTGCTACGCTGCAAAAACACAATAACTTTGCTAAAATGTTAGCAAAACCCATAAAATTATATATCAAAATTTCCGTTATGATCTCAGGATTATGATGAGCTTCTAAAATTTCCATTATTTTCACAAAAAAAAAATCACAAAACTACGTAAAACTACAGAAAAAATAAAAATGCCTCATTTTATGACTAGAACTTTATGGTAAAATCATTGATTTCATTGATTTTTTTATGAAAATGTTTCAAATGATCTAAATTATATGTTTCCGAATCATTCTGAGTGTGTTTTTTCCTGAATACTACAAAATTTTACCAAAACTACGTAAAATACAGAAAATTTGATACATTCCTTTAGAACTTTATTTGCTTCATGATAAAATCATTGATTTATTTTATGAAAATGTTTCAAATGATCTAAATTACAAGTTTCCGAATTATTCTGAGTGTGATTCTTACTGAGTACTACAAAATTTTACCAAAACTACGTAAAATACAGAAAATTTGATACATTCCTTTAGAACTTTATTTGCTTCATGGTAAAATCATTGATTTATTTTATGAAAATGTTTCAAATGATCTAAATTACAAGTTTCCGAATTATTCTGAGTGTGATTCTTACTGAGTACTACAAAATTTTACCAAAACTACGTAAAATACAGAAA
This sequence comes from Culex quinquefasciatus, assembly GCF_015732765.1. Classification (NCBI taxonomy): domain Eukaryota; kingdom Metazoa; phylum Arthropoda; class Insecta; order Diptera; family Culicidae; genus Culex; species Culex quinquefasciatus. The sequence continues at coordinate 197,964,567 of NC_051863.1, forward strand.
ATTTGATATTTTCCTTTAGAACTTTATTTGCTTCATGATAAAATTATGATTTATTTTATGAAAATGTTTCAAATGATCTAAATTACAAGTTTCCGAATTATTCTGAGTGTGATTCTTCCTGAATACTAAAAAATTCTACCAAAACTACGTAAAATACAGAAAATTTGATACTTTCCTTTAGAACTTTATTTGCTTCATGGTAAAATCATTGATTTATTTTATGAAAATGTTTCAAATGATCTAAATTACAAGTTTCCGAATTATTCTGAGTGTGATTCTTCCTGAATACTAAAAAATTCTACCAAAACTACGTAAAATACAGAAAATTTGATACTTTCCTTTAGAACTTTATTTGCTTCATGATAAAATCATTGATTTAGTTTGTGAAAATGTTTCAAATGATCTAAATTACAAGTTTCCGAATTATTCTGAGTGTGATTCTTCCTGAGTACTAAAAAATTCTCCCAAAACTACGTAAAATACAGAAAATTTGATACATTCCTTTAGAACTTTATTTGCTTCATGATAAAATTATGATTTATTTTATGAAAATGTTTCAAATGATCTAAATTACAAGTTTCCGAATTATTCTGAGTGTGATTCTTACTGAGTACTACAAAATTTTACCAAAACTACGTAAAATACAGAAAATTTGATACTTTCCTTTAGAACTTTATTTGCTTCATGATAAAATTATGATTTATTTTATGAAAATGTTTCAAATGATCTAAATTACAAGTTTCCGAATTATTCTGAGTGTGATTCTTACTGAGTACTACAAAATTTTACCAAAACTACGTAAAATACAGAAAATTTGATATTTTCCTTTAGAACTTTATTTGCTTCATGATAAAATTATGATTTATTTTATGAAAATGTTTCAAATGATCTAAATTACAAGTTTCGAATTATTCTGAGTGTGATTCTTACTGAGTACTACAAAATTTTACCAAAACTACGTAAAATACAGAGAATTTGATATTTTCCTTTAGAACTTTATTTGCTTCATGATAAAATTATGATTTATTTTATGAAAATGTTTCAAATGATCTAAATTACAAGTTTCCGAATTATTCTGAGTGTGATTCTTACTGAGTACTACAAAATTTTACCAAAACTACGTAAAATACAGAAAATTTGATACTTTCCTTTAGAACTTTATTTGCTTCATGATAAAATCATTGATTTAGTTTGTGAAAATGTTTCAAATGATCTAAATTACAAGTTTCCGAATTATTCTGAGTGTGATTCTTCCTGAATACTAAAAAATTCTACCAAAACTACGTAAAATACAGAAAATTTGATACTTTCCTTTAGAACTTTATTTGCTTCATGGTAAAATCATTGATTTATTTTATGAAAATGTTTCAAATGATCTAAATTACAAGTTTCGAATTATTCTGAGTGTGATTCTTACTGAGTACTACAAAATTTTACCAAAACTACGTAAAATACAGAAAATTTGATACTTTCCTTTAGAACTTTATTTGCTTCATGATAAAATTATGATTTATTTTATGAAAATGTTTCAAATGATCTAAATTACAAGTTTCCGAATTATTCTGAGTGTGATTCTTACTGAGTACTACAAAATTTTACCAAAACTACGTAAAATACAGAAAATTTGATATTTTCCTTTAGAACTTTATTTGCTTCATGATAAAATTATGATTTATTTTATGAAAATGTTTCAAATGATCTAAATTACAAGTTTCGAATTATTCTGAGTGTGATTCTTACTGAGTACTACAAAATTTTACCAAAACTACGTAAAATACAGAAAATTTGATACTTTCCTTTAGAACTTTATTTGCTTCATGATAAAATTATGATTTATTTTATGAAAATGTTTCAAATGATCTAAATTACAAGTTTCCGAATTATTCTGAGTGTGATTCTTACTGAGTACTACAAAATTTTACCAAAACTACGTAAAATACAGAAAATTTGATACTTTCCTTTAGAACTTTATTTGCTTCATGATAAAATTATGATTTATTTTATGAAAATGTTTCAAATGATCTAAATTACAAGTTTCCGAATTATTCTGAGTGTGATTCTTACTGAGTACTACAAAATTTTACCAAAACTACGTAAAATACAGAAAATTTGATATTTTCCTTTAGAACTTTATTTGCTTCATGATAAAATTATGATTTATTTTATGAAAATGTTTCAAATGATCTAAATTACAAGTTTCCGAATTATTCTGAGTGTGATTCTTACTGAGTACTACAAAATTTTACCAAAACTACGTAAAATACAGAGAATTTGATATTTTCCTTTAGAACTTTATTTGCTTCATGATAAAATTATGATTTATTTTATGAAAATGTTTCAAATGATCTAAATTACAAGTTTCCGAATTATTCTGAGTGTGATTCTTACTGAGTACTACAAAATTTTACCAAAACTACGTAAAATACAGAAAATTTGATACTTTCCTTTAGAACTTTATTTGCTTCATGATAAAATTATGATTTATTTTATGAAAATGTTTCAAATGATCTAAATTACAAGTTTCCGAATTATTCTGAGTTTGATTCTTACTGAGTACTACAAAATTTTACCAAAACTACGTAAAATACAGAAAATTTGATATTTTCCTTTAGAACTTTATTTGCTTCATGATAAAATTATGATTTATTTTATGAAAATGTTTCAAATGATCTAAATTACAAGTTTCCGAATTATTCTGAGTGTGATTCTTACTGAGTACTACAAAATTTTACCAAAACTACGTAAAATACAGAGAATTTGATATTTTCCTTTAGAACTTTATTTGCTTCATGATAAAATTATGATTTATTTTATGAAAATGTTTCAAATGATCTAAATTACAAGTTTCGAATTATTCTGAGTGTGATTCTTCCTGAATACTAAAAAATTCTACCAAAACTACGTAAAATACAGAAAATTTGATACCTTCCTTTAGAACTTTATTTGCTTCATGGTAAAATCATTGATTTATTTTATGAAAAGGTTTCAAATGATCTAAATTACAAGTTTCCGAATTATTCTGAGTGTGATTCTTCCTGAATACTAAAAAATTCTACCAAAACTACGTAAAATACAGAAAATTTGATACTTTCCTTTAGAACTTTATTTGCTTCATGATAAAATCATTGATTTAGTTTGTGAAAATGTTTCAAATGATCTTAATTACAAGTTTCCGAATTATTCTGAGTGTGATTATTCCTGAGTACTAAAAAATTCTCCCAAAACTACGTAAAATACAGAAAATTTGATACATTCCTTTAGAACTTTATTTGCTTCATGATAAAATCATTGATTTATTTTATGAAAATGTTTCAAATGATCTAAATTATAACTTTCCGAATTATTCTGAGTGTGATTCTTCCTGAATACTAAAAAATTCTACCAAAACTACGTAAAATACAGGAAGTTTGATACCTTCCTTTAGAACTTTATTTGCTTCATGATAAAATCATTGATTTATTTTATGAAAATGTTTCAAATGATCCAAATTATAAGTTTCCGAATTATTTTGAGTGTGATTCTTCCTGAATACTGAAAAATTCTACCAAAACTACGTAAAATACAGAAAATTTGATACATTCCTTTAGAACTTTATTTGCTTCATGATAAAATCATTGATTTATTTTATGAAAATGTTTCAAATGATCTAAATTACAAGTTTCCGAATTATTCTGAGTGTGATTCTTTCTGAATACTAAAAAATTCTCCCAAAACTACGTAAAATACAGAAAATTTGATACTTTCCTTTAGAACTTTATTTGCTTCATGATAAAATCATTGATTTATTTTATGAAAATGTTTCAAATGATCTAAATTACAAGTTTCCGAATTATTCTGAGTGTAATTCTTCCTGAATACTAAAAAATTCTCCCAAAACTACGTAAAATACAGAAAATTTGATACTTTCCTTTAGAACTTTATTTGCTTCATGATAAAATCATTGATTTATTTTATGAAAATGTTTCAAATGATCTAAATTACAAGTTTCCGAATTATTCTGAGTGTGATTCTTTCTGAATACTAAAAAATTCTCCCAAAACTACGTAAAATACAGAAAATTTGATACTTTCCTTTAGAACTTTATTTGCTTCATGATAAAATCATTGATTTATTTTATGAAAATGTTTCAAATGATCTAAATTACAAGTTTCCGAATTATTCTGAGTGTGATTCTTACTGAGTACTACAAAATTTTACCAAAACTACGTAAAATACAGAAAATTTGATACCTTCCTTTAGAACTTTATTTGCTTCATGATAAAATCATTGATTTATTTTATGAAAATGTTTCAAATGATCTAAATTACAAGTTTCCGAATTATTCTGAGTGTGATTCTTACTGAGTACTACAAAATTTTACCAAAACTACGTAAAATACAGAAAATTTGATACCTTCCTTTAGAACTTTATTTGCTTCATGATAAAATCATTGATTTAGTTTATGATAATGTTTCAAATGATCTAAATTATAAGTTTCCGAATCATTCTGAGTGTGAATCTTCCTGAATACTACAAAATATCACCAAAACTACGTAAAATACAGAAAATTTCACAGTTCTGTAAAAAAATCATCTGTTGTAGGAAAATTTGATAAATTTTTTATGAAAATCTTTCAAAACACCCATGAGCAAGTCACTGAGATTTCGGTCATTTTATTTTTGTTTTTAATCCGGCTGAAACTATTTTGGTGCCTTCGGTATGCCCAAAGAAGCCATTTTGCATCATTAGTTCGTTCATATAATTTTTCATACAAATTTGTCAGCTGTCCATACAAAATGATATTCGAAAATTCAAAAATCTGTATCATTTGATGAAATTTTTGATTGGTTTGGTGTCTTCGGCAAAGTTGTAGGTATGGAAATAGACTACACTGAAAAAAAGTTATACACGGTAAACAAAAATTTGGTGATTTTCAATTTCACTTTTTGTCACTAAAACTTGATTTGCAAAAGACACTATTTTTATTTTTTTTTTCTGATATGTTTTAGAGGACTTCAAATGCCAACTTTTCAGAAATTTACAGAATGGGCAAAAAAAAATCTTTGACCGAGTTATACATTTTGAATCAATATAGATTTAAAAAAAATCGAAACATTCGTCGCAAAAATGTTTCATCTTCATTTATCGATGTAAAATCGAATTTTCAATCTTAAAGTATGTTAGTGATTTTTTATATAGTGCACCGTTTTCAAGTTATAGTCATTTTAGGTAACTTTTTGAAAAGAAGTCGCAGTTGTTCATTTTTAAAATTAGTGCCCATATTTTTGAAAAGCTGAGAAAATTTTCTATATTTTTGAACTTTGTTGATACGACCCTTAGTTGCTGAGATATTGCCATTCAAAGGTTAAAAAACAGGAAAATTCATGTTTTCTAAGTCTCACCCAAACAACCCACCATTTTCTAATGTCGATATCTCAGCAACTAATGGTCCGATTTACAATGTTGGAATATGAAACATTTATGAAATTTTTCGATCTTTTCGAAAAAAATATTTTCAAAAATTTAAAATCAAGACTAACATTTCAAAAGGGTATAATATTGAATGTTAGGCCCTTTTAAAAATATTTTCATCTTTTCAAAAATATTTTTTTCAAATGAGGGCAAACATGGGCACTTATTTAAAAAAATGAATAACTGCGACTTTTTTCAAAAAAGTTACCTAAAAATAGCTTGACTTGAAAACTTGCACTTTAAAAAAAAATCAGTGAAGCTCTTTTCGATTGCAAATTCGATTTTACATCGAAAAATGAAGATGAAAGTTTTTTGGGAACAATATTTCGATTTGTTGAAAAAATCTGTATTGCTTCAAAAAATCATAGCTCGGTCAAAGATGTTTTGTCCAGTCTGGAAATTTCTGAAAAGTTGGCATTTGATATCCTCTAAAACATATCAAAACATAAAAAAAAATAAAAATAGTGTTTTTTTTTGCAAATCAAGTTTTAGTGACAAAAAGTGAAATTAAAAATCACCAAATTTTTTTTTACCGTGTATAATTTTTTTCAGTGTAGTCCATATCCCTACCTACAACTTTGCCGAAGACACCAAATCGATCAAAAATTCCTTCTAAAGATACACATTTTTAATTTTCACATTTCACATATCATTTTTGTATGGACAGCTGCCAAATGTGTATGGAAAATTAAATGAACGAACCAATGCAGCAAAATTGCTTCTTTGGGCATACCGAAGACACCAAAACAGTTTCAGCCGGATTAAAAATACAAAAATAAAATTAAAGAAAAATACTGATTCTGTAGAGAACTGCTCCCATACAATAAGCTTCCAAAACAATGCTCTACATTCTAATACCAACATAAAATTATAAAAATTATAAAACTTTCTGTATTTTACGAAGTTTTGGTAATTTATTTTAGTATTCAGGAAGAAACGCACTGAGAATGATTCAGGAACTTATAATTTAGATCATTTGAAAAAGCATTATGAAATAAATCAATGATTTTACCATGAAGCAAATAAAGATCTAAAGGGACCATCCATAAACCACGTGGACACTTTTTTGGTAATCTCGAACCCCCCCCCCCTCTTCGTGGACAATTGTCCATACAATAAAAATCTTTTTGTATGAAGCGTGGACAATCGCCATACCCCCCAAAGTGTCCACGTGGTTTATGGATGGTCCCAAAGGAAAGTATCAAATTTTCTGTATTTTACGTAGTTTTGGTAGAATTTTTTAGTATTCAGGAAGAATCACACTCAGAATAATTCGGAAACTTATAATTTAGATCATTTGAAACATTTTCATAAACTAAATCAATGATTTTATCATGAAGCAAATAAAGTTCTAAAGGAATGTATCAAATTTTCTGTATTTTACGTAGTTTTGGTAAAATTTTGTAGTATTCAGGATGAAAACACACTCAGAATGATTCGGAAACTTATAATTTAGATCATTTGAAACATTTTCATAAGCTAAATCATTGATTTTATCATGAAGCAAATAACGTTCTAAAGGAAAATATCAAATTTTCTGTATTTTACGTAGTTTTGATAAAATTTTGTACTACTCAGTAAGAATCACACTCAGAATAATTCGGAAACTTGTCATTTAGATCATTTGAAACATTTTCATAAAATAAATCAATGATTTTAGCATGAAGCAAATAAAGTTCTAAACGAATGTATCATATTTTCTGTATTTTACGTAGTTTTGGGAGAATTTTTTAGTATTCAGGAAGAATCACACTCAGAATAATTCGGAAACTTATAATTTAGATCATTTGAAACATTTTCATAAACTAAATCAATGATTTTATCATGAAGCAAATAAAGTTCTAAAGGAAAGTATAAAATTTTCTGTATTTTACGTAGTTTTGGTAAAATTTTGTAGTACTCAGTAAGAATCACACTCAGAATAATTCGGAAACTTGTAATTTAGATCGTTTGAAACATTTTCATAAAATAAATCAATGATTTTATCATGAAGCAAATAAAGTTCTAAAGGAATGTATCAAATTTTCTGTATTTTACGTAGTTTTGGTAAAATTTTGTAGTACTCAGTAAGAATCACACTCAGAATAATTCGGAAACTTGTAATTTAGATCATTTGAAACATTTTCATAAAATAAATCAATGATTTTATCATGAAGCAAATAAAGTTCTAAAGGAATGTATCAAATTTTCTGTATTTTACGTAGTTTTGGTAAAATTTTGTAGTATTCAGGATGAAAACACACTCAGAATGATTCGGAAACTTATAATTTAGATCATTTGAAACATTTTCATAAGCTAAATCATTGATTTTATCATGAAGCAAATAAAGTTCTAAAGGAAAGTATCAAATTTTCTGTATTTTACGTAGTTTTGATAAAATTTTGTAGTACTCAGTAAGAATCAAACTCAGAATAATTCGGAAACTTGTAATTTAGATTATTTGAAACATTTTCAATAAATAAATCAATGATTTTAACATGAAGCAAATAAAGTTCTAAAGGAAAGTATAAAATTTTCTGTATTTTACGTAGTTTAGGTAAAATTTTGTAGTACTCAGTAAGAATCACACTCAGAATAATTCGGAAACTTGTAATTTAGATCATTTGAAACATTTTCATAAACTAAATCAATGATTTTATCATGAAGCGAATAAAGTTCTAAAGGAAAGTATCAAATTTTCTGTATTTTACGTAGTTTTGGTAAAATTTTGTAGTACTCAGTAAGAATCACACTCAGAATAATTCGGAAACTTGTAATTTAGATCGTTTGAAACATTTTCATAAAATAAATCAATGATTTTATCATGAAGCAAATAAAGTTCTAAAGGAATGTATCAAATTTTCTGTATTTTACGTAGTTTTGGTAGATTTTTTTAGTATTCAGGAAGAATCACACTCAGAATAATTCGGAAACTTGTAATTTAGATCATTTGAAACATTTTCATAAAATAAATCATAATTTTATCATGAAGCAAATAAAGTTCTAAAGGAAAATATCAAATTTTCTGTATTTTACGTAGTTTTGGTAAAATTTTGTAGTACTCAGTAAGAATCACACTCAGAATAATTCGGAAACTTGTAATTTAGATCATTTGAAACATTTTCATAAAATAAATCAATGATTTTACCATGAAGCAAATAAAGTTCTAAAGGAATGTATCAAATTTTCTGTATTTTACGTAGTTTTGGTAAAATTTTGTAGTACTCAGTAAGAATCACACTCAGAATAATTTGGAAACTTGTAATTTAGATCATTTGAAACATTTTCATAAAATAAATCAATGATTTTATCATGAAGCAAATAAAGTTCTAAAGGAATGTATCAAATTTTCTGTATTTTACGTAGTTTTGGTAAAATTTTGTAGTATTCAGGAAAAAACACACTCAGAATGATTCGGAAACATATAATTTAGATCATTTGAAACATTTTCATAAAAAATCAATGAAATCAATGATTTTACCATAAAGTTCTAGTCATAAAATGAGGCATTTTTATTTTTTCTGTAGTTTTACGTAGTTTTGTGATTTGTTTTGTGAAAATAATGGAAATTTGAGAAGTTCATCATAATCCTGAGATCATAACGGAAATTTTGATATATAATTTTATGGGTTTTGCTAACATTTTAGCAAAGTTATTGTGTTTTTGCAGCGTAGCAAAAATGTTCCCGCTTGAGTCGCTTTTCGGAAATACACGCGGAAAAAAAGTTGCTCCGACTAATTTAGTCGTAGTTATTAGAGGATTGATCAAATCGAGATCTGCAAAGTTCTAGGCTCATCTGGAGATCCGTACAAATCTCTGGAAAAAGGAATCATCCAGATTGGTTGAGTTTTGGCTGAGAACCAGCGAGTTGAAGTTAGCGTTCCAACTTTTTTTCCGCCTTGGTCGTTCGTGTAAGTACGGGATGCCTTGGACGGAGGAGTGTTAACGCAAGTGAGAAGCATCGTTTTTATAATGATTTTTGTTGTTATAATTTGTTCGCTTCGCTTCGCTAGGAGACGGTGATTTTAGCGGATTGCAGACTGGATTTTCGCCATGTGATGTGATGATTGTCTAAGCCCAAGTTGCCTAGGAATCGATAATTGGGAATAGAACCAATTCCACCTGAACCAGATTCTCACCACCATGGCAGCCGTCCATTGCCGGCCGCTCCCATCTCCACCGCGCACCAGGGACAAGGAAAGGGAATTGGAAGACGGGAAGTGTTGATGCTCCACTTTTTTAAGAGTATTAAGGGAAAATCTCCACGGTATCCTCAAGTAAGTTTCGCTTGGAGTTGGACGGTTTTTGGGAAGGTAAATGGTCTGAGGAGCCACCCTAGGCGAGTGGTAACGACCTTTGGCATTGTTGTTCGAATTCTTCGTGTGTTCTCATTTCTAATGGGAATGCTTTCAATTCTTCTCATCTCTTATTGGATGAATTCTATCAGTCGCCCAGGCTATTTATAGCGAGGTATTTTTAGATTCAATTTCAACTGCGCTTGCAATCTTGCATGCAATCTTGTTTGAGTTCTGATGTTCAACTTGCATTCAATTTGACTCTATGTCCGGTTCTTGGATTCAACTATACCAGTCTAATTCCACCTCAAGCTACCAATGCTCCACGGTTAAGTGGAAAGCATTTTGCTAGCCAATCCCAAGGACAGGGGATCGAACCCCGCCATGAGTTTGAAGTTTTTTTTTTTTTTTTTTTTTCATTAATTCCAAATTCAATGAGTCCAGAACTTTTTCGTTGGGAGCAGATGGGTATCGAACCCAGAACCATTCGCTTATAAAGCGAACATCGTAACCATTCAGCCACGACCGCTCCCGATTTTTGTTGTTATAATTTGTTGACAAAAAATAAAACTTTTTTGGGTGCAGCAACACATATTTGTTAACAGATCTGTAGAAATAACAAGCAGGAACCTCACAATGTTTGCACCAACCCATTCTCCATCCAATCAAATGCACCATTCATCTCGATATCAACATTGTTTCTCAACCCCTCGAGAACCTTTGGCGCAACAACCTCGATCAACAGTGACGCGGCAATCGCTTTCTACTGTTCTTGTTGTAATTTTAATGATCTCCAGCGGATTCCCATGCGAGCGAGAGAGCAAAGTGCATCCTCCTCTTTTTCGCGTTGTCCACCCCCTCAGGCCACCGTGGTGTGCATTTGCATCCTTGCTGCAGCAGCGGGACGGAGTGCTTGAGTAGAATTGATTTTGGAGAAATTTTTGAAAAAGTTCTGCTTGCTAATTTCTTATTGAATTGCGTTTTATTCAAGTTGTTTTTTTTACGTTTGTTGTTTTTTAACCTCGTTGTTTTACTGTGAATACAAAGAGACGAGTTGTTCCTTTTAATTCCGCTATATATTTTTAATATCTTGACAGTCGACTGAAGGTCGAGAACAGAACACTGATGAAGTCTGCAAATAGTAGACGAAATACGTATCTGTCAAGATATTAAAAATATATAGCGGAATTAAAAGGAACAACTCGTCTCTTTGTATTCACAGTAATACATTCTGCTAAAACGCTCAACCAAACCACAATCGTTGTCTTACTTTAGTTTTGTAAGGTCATTGCAATTATTTTTTGAATCTTTTTCCATTGAAATTCCATTACTTTAGTTTTGTAAGGCCATTGCAATAATTTTTTGATCTTTTTCCATTGAAATCTTGAAATTTGTTGAAGAAAATGTTTTCCCCTAATTTTTGCAATCTCAGTATTTGCCGTTCATGTTTGATACACTTGAGTTTGTTTCAACTTTCTTTCAAATACACAGCAAATTGAAAAAAAACGACCCATCATTGTAAAAAAACGGCTAATACCCACTTTTGTCAAAACGAGTTATTAGCACCAGGTGGTTGACTATTTTCCAACGGGTCTTCTGAAACTTAAATTTTACTAAAATAGTGTTCAGATTTGGCTGCCGATGTGAAAACGAACGGCTTATAAGTCACTCTTATGGGAAATTGCCTTGACGAAGATTTGGTGACAAACACTAAAACGCGTTTTTCTCGGAACACTTGATTTGGCATAATAGCCGAATTTTCAATTATGGGCAGATTTGCGAACAAACTGTGCACCTTTTCAACGTTTATCAATGTTTCAAAAAAGTTGAAGTTTGTTTTTAAATAGAATATTTTCAACAAATTTTTTAATGATTTAAAAATTGGTTAAGAATTTTCACGATAAAAATTGCAAATAAGATTATTTGAAATTCCTTCAAAGTGTCATGATTTCTTTTACGTAAATGAGGTAGAAAATACAATTTTTAGTATTTCTGTCCAAAAAAATATATTTAAAAATTTCATGGCATTTTGAGTTTAAAAAAATGTAAAAGAAACAAACAATCTCTAAAAAAATATTTTCTCTAAAATTGGTTCCAATGATTTTGCTTGTTATTTTTAAATTATTATTTTCTATTTTTTTGCAAAATTTTAATAATTCGCTTAGGCTTTTGCAAATATTTTTAAATGTCAACACTCCCCTCTTCCAAAATCGGCCCTCAAAATTAAGAGGCAGCATGTTTCGGTTTGCTCTAAAATCTTTTGAATTTTTGTGAATTTTCAATGTGCAGTACCGTAAAAAGTTTTTTCTTGTCGTTTACAATTTCCTTTTCGTCAAACGTATTTTTTTTTCGAAAACAGATGACTGCAAAACAACTGAACTAGTGTGAAATGCATTTCAAACCCTTTTTCCTCGACAGCGGACAGAGCCAAAAAATAGTTATGCCAAGTAGTAAATTTTCTTGGAAAAACTGGAATGTTTAGAATGCATTGTGAAATGCGAAAAAAAAAATCATAACAATGTGGGTTTAACGTTTTAAAGTTATGCCCTAATTTTAAATTTAGGGTTTTATCCCAAAATCTGAGGGACAGAAAATGCTAATAAAATTACATTTTTAATTACAAATTTTCTGGAAATATTATGACTTTTAATGTTATCAAAAATATGTTATTCAGTGCACTTTTGTATTTTGTATTTAATTTAAGGGGTTACATACATGTAAATCGGCAAAAATGTCAGAGGTGGGTTTGAGCACACACTTAAACTTTTTTTATAATCTGTTTTCAGGGCATCAAAATATTACTTTTCGTCTATTAACAAAACAAATTTGAAGACATTTGGTTGTAGCTTTGCCAAGATATAGCTATTTGAAGTTAGCAGTTTCAAAAAACGGGTGCCACGATATCTCAACATTGCTTCGACCAAATTGGCTCAAAATTTTGGTGAAGACTCGTTAAACCGGACTCGTGCGCATGACGATGGCCGGTTTTCAATAAATTTATTTAAAAAAAAGATTAAATTTTTTTTTCTGTTTTTCATATAAAAAATAGCCAGTTTTTGATTTTTGTATTTTTTGAAAATTCAAAATTTCAAAATCGGGCTTCGTCATGCACACGGAATATGTCTTGGTAGTCTTCAGCCAAAATTTCAGCCAAGCTTGAAAACCGGGGCTTTCTGTATTTGAGTCAAATTTATGTATTGTTCAAGGCTGAAGTATTTAATTTTTGATCACCGTCGGAGAAATATTTGAAATACATTCCAAAGATCTATCAAACCATGTCAAAAGCTACGCTATTAACGTTGAATTTAAATAACTTTCAATGGCTCAAAGTAGTAAACTTTAGAATTTGTATTAAATTTGACTGTGTTTGCATCATTTGCTTGTGGTGAACTTTTTCTTTCTGAAAATTACGTGCAGTTTAAAATACCTACCGAGTGAGACCTGCAAATTCAAATCCTGGCAGCTCTGTTTATCTCTATTCAGTGGAGTTTAATACAAAATTGTAACCGAAAGTTGATTGCAGGTATTCAGAATTCTTTTAAAATGCACTGAGATTTGTAAATTTATTTTTTTCCAAGAAATTTCCATGAAAACCGCCGCTCCTCGGAGCATCATCATCATCTCCGTTGGCAAACATATACTGATGTTATCTGTGAATTGAAGTACAACTTGCTCGCACATATTCGCCATTCATTGCGCTCTCCTGCACGCTCCGGTGGATGCACTTTGGCCCATAAAATGCAGCCGTTTGTAGGTTCCGTTCCGTTCCATTCCCGTTCACCAACCAGCAGCGCAAACCCTAGAGTGAAGTGATGCTGCTGCATGGTGCACACGGTGCAATGCATATTGAATAGGACCAAATTTAAATACAAGCTTTTCAGCTTTTCCGACATTACGCGAGCTCCAGCATGCTTGCACGAGAGGCAGATTCAGTTCGTAAAGTGCAGTTTCTCGGGAAATTTCACAAATCAATCGCTTGGAAGGTGAATTCAGCGAGTTGAATGTGACAGTGATTGCTGTTATCTTGGTGGGGGGAGGCAGCAACAACAATCTTTGTCACTTTGTATGCGCACATATGCAGAGCGCCAGTGGCACGTGGCAGTTGGACGAACGCCGCTCTGCAGGGGTTCACGGTCGAAGGATTTTTGGGCGGTGATTTCGTGTGGAAAATCTTCATTGTTAAATTGTTGCATTTCCCTGCTCTTCCTTTGTATCTCTGAACTGAATATTCAAAATACAACACAATATAAAGTTGTTTCATGGAGACGCGTGATACTTCGGCATTAGATAGATTACCCTCAATCGATCAATATTTCACTGAATATCTATCGTTTCTCTGTTTGTCCTCGAGAGGTAAGATTAAATCAAATCGATCTAAAAAATATCATAAATAAACGTAATTCTGTAGTGCCTCGTTCGATACGATTTCGAACTCCAAACGAGCATATAAGATTAATGTGCCGAAATTGAAATGAAAGTGATATAAAAATGGAGCTATAAATTTTTGAAACGCGACGACACCATTAAACTCTTCAAATCCTCAGTGCCCCACCCCCTGTGACTTGAGGGGGGTTGGTCGGGGGGAGGTGTTAGGTTAGATGGCGCGCTTAAAGTTTTTATCATTATAAATCTCTACGGTGGAAGCGCGGCGGAAGGTGCTGGCTGGTGGCATTCCAGCAAATCGGGGTTTCAATTCGTTTACGACTTTCAAAATAAATAAATAACGGCTCAATAAATAACAGGCCTCTAGTGAGCGAGGGGGTGGGAGAGCAGATATTTTCTCGGATCACCGAGTTGGATGGAATTGTGCCTCGCGTGTGTTGATTGTTATTGAACTTATCGAGGAAATTAGCAGATTGAGCCGTTCGGAAAGTTTATGGCTTCTAGAGGGAATAATTTCAGATATGTATTTAAAGGTAATTATCTCGCAGTTGTGGTGCTTTTCGTCGAAAATCGTTAATTGAACGAAAGGATTTGCTTTAAGCTTAATTTGAAAAGGTTTCCTTAAATTTTATTTCAGAGATCAATGAAAATAAATGAAAAATCAAAAAGCAAAGTAAACTCAAGCTTACCTGTTGGTTAATGAACTGAATGATAATTTTGCATGGAATTATGAGCAAAATGAAGGTGTTTCTTGAATGTGGGAGGTCTACTTTATTTCTACTTTGTCTTTACATCATTCAGATTTATCGGGAATAATGAAAAATTCTACGTGGACAACTGCAACGAACCAGATCGTTCATCACCCCCAGGCACACAACGATAAGTGGGAGGAGTGTGCTGGTTTCCGGGGTTAAGTGCTGGAACAACCTCCCTCTGGAGCTGAAAACTAAACCCACATTGTCGGCATTTAAAAGTGCAATCAGAAGCTCATTTCTAAATTAGTTTTAAACTTTTTAATTAACTTTGTTTGGAAAATTTGTTTATCTTTATTTTGGCTCTATTGTAAAATCCTACAGTTCCTTCCTTGACTTGACAAAAAGTACACACTACAAGTTATCGTATCCAATAAAGCAACAAATTACAATTACAAATTACATAAAACTTCTTCTTTGGAAACAGCCCACTTTCTTAACTGGAACTTACAACATTAGCGCATTCTTGTTTGTATATTTTTTACATTTTTTAATGCTTATTTTATGCTTCAATTATTTCAAAATAAGCTATCTTATTAGATTTTTTGTATTTATTAAGAAAAACCAAAATTTTGAGCTGATTTGGTGTTGAGTAAACCCGTTTTATGAAACTGCTAACTTCAAATAACTATATCTCGGCAATGATACAACCAAATGTTTTCAAAATTGTTTTGTTAATAGATGAAAATATATAAGAATGCCCTGAAAACAGTTTTAGAACAAGTTTAATGTGTGCTCATACCAACCACTAACATTTTTTCGATTTACATGTAACCCCTTAAGTTAGTTCAAAATTTAATTAAAAAAAATATTAAATTGTAGTTTCATTTTAACTAAAAACTAAATTTATTGAATTCGAATTTAAAAAAATTAACGCATTTCCCAAGTTAGAGAAATTTAAAGTTGTAAAAATTCAACAAAATCTGAAATCTTATCTTAAAAAAAAAAAAAACACACTTCTTAAGTTATGGGAGTTCTTCACAAAACAAAATGTCAAAACTAAATCAACAAAATTTCAAATTCCTCCCAAAAGTCCTTTTTGTTATTGTATCTTCCCTATGAAAAACAGTGAAATTTTAACATAAACTTCAAAAACATTTCTCTTAATCAGAATTCATGCCAAGAATTTATGAAAATGAATATTTTTTTGACTCGATAAAAACCTTTGAAAAATTACCAATACACAACACAGTGGTAATTTGTCAAAGGTTTTTATCGAGTCAAAAAATTATTCTTTTTCATAAATTCTTGGCATGAATTCTGATTAAGAGAAATGTTTTTGAAGTTTATGTTAAAATTTCACTGTTTTTCATAGGGAAGAAACAATAACAAAAAGGACTTTTGGGAGGAATTTGAAATTTTGTTGATTTAGTTTTGACATTTTGTTTTGTGTTTGCATTTTTTCGTTGTTGATAAAAATGAAGTTTATACATTCATATAAAAAAAACTCAAAGTAAGTTTCTCTGTAATTATTCGCTGAATTTTAACCTCTTTTTATGTGAAATTCTATGTTTCAACCTTTTCAATCATAAAAGAGGTAATATTAAACCATCAAAGATTACTGAATAAACTTTTGGAATTTCGATACAGAGAATCTGTTAAACGCAATAAAACAGAGCCAATATGTTCTTCAAGGTGAACGCCAATCCAATCAATACTTTATTTTTGAAAAAAAGTTGCTTGTGTCTTTATTTTTAATTCTTTAGAATCGCCAAAATTCCTCTTAATTTTTCTTCCCACAACGCAGATTGTTTGAGATGGTCATTTTTTCCGGTTTAAACGATCAGAAACATGATTTTCAATTTAATTTCCCCTCCTCGCGTTTTCCGCCGCTCCTGTTGCTTTGCAAAAATGTGCAGAAATGCGCGCGTGAATTTTATGCAAAACTCGCCACCACCCCACCCCTGCGGGTTTAACACAACTTTGCTGATCTTTTCATCTTCCACGTGGGGGAGAAACGGATGGAAATCACTTTCTTTGTAAGATGTGGAATCGAACTGGAAGAAAGCGCTCGTGTGAGGTTTGAAAAGAGCGATTTTTTAATTTTTTTTGTGAAACCTTTTTTTGTGTTGGTGTCAGATCTTTTCCATGAAATTAAAAATACAGATGAGCCCTGATAGAAGATGATTCCAGTTTAAACGAAGAAGTCCCAACGAGCGACGTGGGTGTGCGCTTCTTGGCATTAGCACATTCCGACCGAATGAGCACATACGAGGATGCTGCTTTTGTGCATGCTGTGTGCTTAAGGTGCAAGTTTGCAGAATGTTAGCCTTGCTGTTCGTGACAACTTCCCGGAAGAGAGCATGATCATCGGACGTCGTCATCGTTTGGACACACAATGTTGGAAAAGAAAAAGACTTGTTCGAGCGGAAAAAAGGTGCTCCATCAGGACGAATAAAACATTATCATAATCTGTTATCGCTTGGCCAATCATGACAGAGATGGGACTGGGACTTTGCTGTATTTTTAGAAAATTTCGTGGAATTTAAATTTGAAATTGTCAATTTAACAGTCTGGAAATCAATTCACGCTCCGTTTTCAGAAAAGAAAATCTTTTTTCTTCTTCTTCAAGATATAAGGCATGACGTCAGGCTCTGCGATTCCTCACCTTCCACCTCAACTCATGGGTGAATGAATATTTGATATGTTGAAACGAGCTTTCTATCATTAAATTGAATTTATTTTAGCAATTTATGAGTTCACGTCAAATCGATCGAACGTGTGGTGTTGAAGGGAGAAAACTCCCACTGATTCTTCGCGGGACGACTTTTATGTGCCACGAAGGGTGAACGATTCCGTCTTACAAAGCTGTGTTTGTGAGGCGAGTGAGTGTGAGTGTGTGAACCGATTACAGGTGTTTATGTTCGCGCGCGTTGGATGTGCCATACGTGTTTGGAATTGTGCAACTTTTCCCCTCCCACGCTGAAATGGGTGGCGCTGAAATTCAGCTAATGTCAACGGCAATATTTCCGAGCATTCCCCTTTGAAAATGTGCGTCGTCGGGCAAACAAAAGTGCACCCGCCGCGGAAAACAGAAAACCTTTTGCATTTTCCGATCGGCATCAATAACAAACTCAGCAGACTGTAAAATGAAAAACTTCCTTTGGGCCATTTATCACCGCAATGCGCTGCGCTGGCTGCAAGGCTTTTTCCCTCCAAAACTGGGAACACTGCACAAGGGAGGAAGCATAAAATTTGCACTAGCAAACACACACACACAAACACACGTGCACACGTGGCGAGCAAAAAAAAAATCTTGTCCAGGAAGATTATGGAGCGGTCGTATATTGTGGTGCACATCTATAAATAATAACGCGACAAATTGCATCCGAGGGACTTGAAGCGTAATGTGGCATGTGGCCACCACCGTAATGCTCGGGGCCGGTAGGGTCGAATACGGGTCGCCGCCGCATTCGGTGGTGGTGCACCGCGCCTTCCAATGGTCATACCATTCATACTTCTACTGCTTTTCGCGGGGTTTTAACGTGACAACAAAAGGTAGGGCGACTTGAGAAAATAAAACTGATTTTGAAATTGTAAAGGACTTGTATTTCTCAAACTTACTGTTTTTTATTAAAAAAATATAAAATTATTTTCATTACTTCATGCAGTCAAACATATTTTTATATTTTAAAAAAAAACTTTAAGTTTAATATTACGCCCTTTTGAAATGTTAGTCTTGATTTAAAAAAAATTGAAAATATTGTTTTCAAAAAGATGTCACGAATGCTTCATATTTTAACATTGAAAATCGGACCAACTTTTGTCCCTGATCACGAATCCGAGGTCCGTTTTTTGATATCTCGTGACGGAGGGGCGGTACGAACCCTTCCATTTTTGAACATGCGAAAAAAGAGGTGTTTTTCAATAATTTGCAGCCTGAAACGGTGATGAGATAGAAATTTGGTGTCAAAGGGACTTTTATGTAAAATTGTACGCCCGATTTGATGGCGTACTCAGAATTCCGAAAAAACGTATTTTTCATTGAAAAAAAAAAACACTAAAAAAGTTTTAAAAACTCTGCCATTTTCCGTTACTCGACCATAAAAAAATCATTTTAAAATTTCGTGTTTTTTCTAACTTTGCAGGGATATTTTTTAGAGTGTTCTACAAAGTTGTAGAGCAGACAATTAGAAAAAAAAAAGAATGCCAAAGAAAAAAAAAATATTTATTTATGAACTTCCAGGATTACCAACAATTTCTGATCGCCCTAATGTTACAACACAATTCCCACGAGTGCGTGTGTGTGTACTCACGCCGCCGATGACACTATCATTTGTCATCGGTTGTTTTGTTTAACTAACCTTGGACTGGATTTGCGCTGCCGGCTTCCGGCTGCGTGGTGACGTCCCACGTGACCATAAAAAGGCCATCCCTATAATAAAAGGGTTGTTCACAAAGCCAGCCAGGCCCGACCCGGGGAGGGTGAGAATGAGTTATGAAACAGCGGACGAAAATAAGTGCAAGTGCGGAAAATTGATTTAGTGTCAATTTTGACGAGATCGTTGATATTGTTTTATAACTGCTGGTGAAGGTGCAGAGACAAGCCATTCATCGGGGGTAAGAATTATTAGGTTAATCGCATCACCGATGATAGTGGATCATGTGTGTAACCATAAATAATCGGAACGGGAGTGGGTTGATGATCTACGCTCGGAAATAACTCATTTCCGGCTCGATTGCGTAGTGCGGTTTGATGGTTTCATACACTCTGGTGCAGTTGATGGGAGTTATTTATAAAGTTATTTACGGGATTTGGCATAAATAGCTGATTTCATGTGTGGTAAGTTGTTTTCGATTTGAGTGATTCGTAATTAAAGAATCGACTCGTTGAATACAATGTTGTAATTTGAAACACTTTTGGTTGGATTGAACAACTTTAAATTCCAAATGTATTGTAATTGCATTTTTTTCATAAGACAATTTTTCAATTCCACTTTCATTTCGAACCGAGAAGGAGTGACTTAATTTCCCTAAGCATGTCGTTATGGAGTCCTGTTCGTTTCCTCGAAGGTAAAGCACTGTCGACAAGTCGCTTAATACCGGCCAAGGATAATCCGTTCGTAAATCTTACAAACGGACACAGATCCCGTTCGTCGTTGGTACAACTCATGCATTCCCGGGAACACAAAAAAAGAAGGTCGGAGAAGAAAAAAAAAACGCTGCGTATCCTCAACGACTTTAATCCGCCGGCATCGCATCGTGTGCTGCAGCAGGGTTGCCAGCAGACGTGAGCATTCCCGACGACCGTGGATGGTGGCGTAGGAACAATCGGGAAAATGAAAAAGCGAATTTACATAAGAGACAATTCTTCTTGGCGTAAGCCGGTTCCGGAACAAACAGGAATGCAAATAGTTTGTGTGTGTGTGTGTGACATCGTTTGTCCTTGTATGCCCTCGCATTTGACGCGCGCATTTGCGTTTTGGTTGATCCTTTCTGCGAAGTTGAGACTGCTGGGGTCAGATAGGCTATCGAGTTATTAAATATATGGTTGGTGGTTTATGGATGGCCCCATTGGTCGTAACGCTGGCTGAGAGCATATTCTAGAATTTATAACTTCCCGAAAACCGGCCAACTCCAAGCGATATTTATTTGGAGATTTTCCCTTGTCCTCTTAAAAAAGTGGAGCTGGTCTTGAAAATCTGATTTATTTCCAATTATCAATTCTCAGGCATGCTGTTCTTGAAAATAAACATATATACATGGCGAAATCCAGTCTGCAATCCGCTAAAATCACTGTTTCCAAGTGAATATGTAAGACACATTGAAATTGAGACATTGTCATGTGTTCCAAGGAAATTTGAAATAATTAACTATTGTATTAAAGTTTTGTTTGTTTTTTTGAACCAAATTTGAAAATATTTTTTCTTTTAAGAAAGTGTTGAAAAAGACCTGTCAAACATTTTCATGGCCACATCTTAACCGAAATACTGTTGTAGCAGTTTACCTCCACACAATCTTCAATCACTTCGGAGAACGTGTGTTCATGTCATCCAAACGCAACTGAATTAAAGGTAAAGAGGGGTACGATTCCCGGCAAGTTCCGGCACGGCAAGGACGACTCTGTGTACAGAGGGACCATACACGACAAGTGATCTATTATCAGCAAACATGGAGGAAGCTGTCCTTTTGCCGCTTGTTTGCTTGCGTGAGTGTTTTTGTCCCCTTTCTACATTCACTAATGGGAATATAAAAAAGTGCAATATGCAAATATATGTTTGGAGTACACACACACTCAAGAGCAAAAAAAAAAATTAGGATGAGATAGAGGCACAGAAAAGGTGCAAAAGAGCTTTGACATGGTAAACGAATGAGCGAAGGCAAGCCTCAAAATCATCGGCTGCATAACGATGAGAGAGGTGCACACGTAGCTATATGTGTATTAGTGTGTGTGCACAGGTCACCTGTTGTCGTTTTCTTTTCGCACATCGTAACGCATTTCAATGAGTGTTCAACGTACCGTTTGGGAAAAGTACACGGTTAATTCAAAATTACCCTTAAAAATTAAAAAAAAAAATAAGTCAACGGCCACATTCAGTCTAATCGAAATTTTGTGAAATTGCAAAGAGATTAATTTCTTATCGATAAATGTCCTTTCACTTTAGCGTGTATTCCTACCGGGCAAAACGGCCCTTCTTCCGGTTGAGCTCACCTCGCTACGTCATCATCGGCACCATCATGTTCAGTCATTTTGAGCTCAAGAGATCGTCTGATAATATCATTTTTCACCGTCATGTGAGCATAACTCGTTCGCGGGAAGCCCGGAGAGAGCTGGCCAAAGTGGGGAGGACCACCGCCAACGCCAACGGCGGGGGTGGACCTCGCGTTGATGCACGAGTGCACCGGCGACGTTGCCGTTGCACATGTCACTCAAATATGGTACGTGGGTAAACACACATACACACACGCCGAGTGCAGCAGCACATTTTGCTGCGCGAGGGACGGGAAAATTGTACCTTGGTTGGTTATCATTTTCCTGTTCTAAATTTTGGATTTTATTTGTCAAAGCTAAGAAATTCGTGTCCATTTCGGTAATTTGAAAATTTGGTAATTTAATGTCGTGATTTCATAGCTCTTCACATTTAATTTTCGAATATACACTTAATTACTTCTGGGTAAAACACACAAAATCGGGAAAAGTTACTCGAACCCTCTTTGATTTGCCTGAAACTTTGTCCTAAGGAGCAATTTTTGTCCCTGATCACGAATCTGAGCTCCATTTTTCGATATTTCGTTACGAAGGTGCAGTTTCATTTATGAAAGTGACTTTTATGTTAAATTGGACGCCCGAATGGATAGGGTAGAGGACCCAGTTTTCGCCCTGCTCCAGTTTTCGCCCACCTACTGGATTTAATCTGTATTTAGCAAACTCATACCGTTTTTTGGTTGAATTTATTATGCAGGTTTACATATTCATTCATTTCTAGTACTAATTGAAACTTTCCTAATGAATTTCTATTGATTATTAAGTTTTTATAAGCTTTTCAAAAAAAGCCTTACTGCAGCCGCCATATTTTTGTCAATTTAGACTACAGCGGGTAATAATGTTAATGAGGGAAAACAACTCATTTTGTCCGAAAATAAGGTAAATGAATAATTCATTAGTTCACTGTATGTCTGAATTTCATGAAAATCTAGTGATTTACCTGTTTTAAACGTTTACCAAAGGTTATTTCAATAAAATAAAGTGGGCGATTTCTGGGGTCATGAAAAAACATGCGATCCAATTTTCGACCAGGGCGAAATCTAGTATTGTGTTTTAAGATTTTAACTAGAACCAGTTTTCGTTTACCATAAAAACGAATCTAATCGCAGCGAAATGTGCTTGAAAATATATGTGGAACATTCTAGATTATTTGTAAAGGTTAAATAATCATTAATTTTAATTACTTTCATTCATAAGGGGTTTTGGTTCAAATGTTGTAAAAGTTTACTGGTACATAGGATAACAAATTAAGCAGAGGATGGAGAAGTAGTTGCACATGTACTTTAATATTTTTATTAAGAGGTACCGTAAACTGGGGTGACTTTGATAGCCCGGGGTGACATTGATAGAAATTTGATTTGGCCACTAATTTTGATACATCCAGTCACATTTTTGCATATATGTTCAATAATAAGCTATCCCTTAATGCTTACATACTTAAAATTCTCAAAAATGTTTAGATACTTATTTGACGGGCATTTGAAAAACCTACCAAAGTCACCCCAGTTTACGGTACTCGATGTTTTATGTTTTTTGAGTCAATTCGGGAGCAAATGACCCATAGGGCTAAAGCTTCCCTAACAAAATCAACAACAACATGGAGCTAATTGTAACTGTGTGCCTCTTGGGTGAACAGGGACACATGAGTTCTATCACAAATTTTGATTCAGTCATATTTTTTGAGAGAGAGTGAGAACATGTTTTGGTTTTAGTTATAATAGACAGAGAATCTCAAAATAAGCAGGATATCTGAAAAAAAACTCCTGGGATTTTTTGAACCTCAATTTATAATATGTACGACAAAATATGTGCACATCAATGAAATTTAGCTTCGGGAACATGTTGTGTATCAATAGGAGACCATATTTGCTTAGCTCTGTATCATAATTTCATTTGATTTCTTGATTTTTGTCGTGGGCGAAAACTGGTTCCAAGGGTGGGCGAAAATTGGATTTAGGGGGGCGAAAATAGGCTCTTCAGAGCACTTTATAAAAACGCAAAATTTTATAAAAAATGAACACGTAAATGATAAAAACCTTGTGGAAACTTAAAATCAAATAGTTTATCAACGTTCTACAACAAATAGAACCAAAAACCATAATTTGCCATCAAATTCTCATCAAATTTCCAAGATTGCCTCTATAAAGTGGGCGATTTCTGGGTCCTCTACCCTATCGTTCTTAGAATTCCGAAAACCCGTATATTTGATGAAAAAAAATTACAAATTCAAAAATTCTGCCTTTTTTCGTAACTCGACTGAAAACATTTTTGGGACTTGTCATTTTAGGGGTAATTTTTCATTTTAAGCATTTTTTTCATTTAAACATTGTTTTTTTATTTCGCAGGGTTTTTTTAAAGGAGTGTTTCAATGTTTTACAAAGTTGTAGTTCAGACAAAAAAAAATGTTGATATATATTGTTGCTTCTAACCCAATTGCCCAACATATTTCTGAAAGTGATCAAAAATTTCCAAAATTTATGTTTTAGGAGACTAAAAAAGACATCCAAAATTTAGTTTAGGAGATATGATTCTTTAAATCATGCTTTTTTGGAAAATATTGAAAACCTTGACAAAAATATTACAAAAATATTTTTTTTAAAGCTTAGTTGAACTTGCAATCGAAAACATAACATTATGTTTTCAAAAAAAAAAATAAATAAAATAAAAATAATAATTGTTTTGAAGTTATACCAATCTTAAAAATAAATTTTTGATTCATAATATTCTTTGCACATTAAAAATATTTCTGGAAAGAAAAGCATTTATGGAAAACATATTTTTGAACTGCTGAGAAAATTTCCAATTTTTTTTTGAATCGATGAAAATGTTTTTTTCTAGGTGTTACCTAATCAGCCTGTATGTTTCAACTGACGATATCTTGAAAACTATTGATCCGATTTCCAATGTTAAAATGTGAAACTCTGGTGAAATTATCTAATCTTTTAAATTAAAAGATGTCCAAAATTTCAAAACCAAGCTTTACTTATGAAACGGTCTACAAAAAGATAATTTTCCTAATTTCATAGCTGAAACCAAATGAGTAATTCTCTACCAAACCCGGAAATGGATTTTATTTGTAATTTTTTATTTGGCTCAAACTTTGTGAAGCTAACTAACATTTTAAAAGGACCAAAAACTAAATATTACGTCCTTTTGAATTGTTAGTCTTGATTTAATTTTTTTCAAAATATTTTTTTCGAAAAGATCGGAAAATTTCACAAATGTTTCATGTTTTAATATTGAAAATCGGATCAGTAGTTGCGAAGATATCGACATTAGAAAATGGTGGGTTGTTTGGGTGAGACTTAGAAAACTTCAATTTTCGTGTTTCTTTTTTTAAGCCGCTGTATCTCAGCAACTAGAGGTCCAATCTTCAATGCAAAAAATTACGTCAAATTTTTATGTCAAATTCAACGCAAAAATTAAATTTCGATTTTTTCCAAAAATCACTATTTTTTCAAAAAATCATAACTCAGCGGCAGATTTTTTGACCATGTTTCTGTATTGCTTAAAAGTTGTGGGTTTTTGTCCCTAAAACATATAAACAATCTCGAAAATCAAAAAAATATTTTGGGAAACTGAGTTTTTGTAATAAAAAGCTGATTAAAAATTCTGCAATTTTTTTCCTTGTACCTATTTTTTTCTTAATAGTCCTCAACAATACCTACAATTTTTCCGAAAACACCAAATTGATCAGAAAATTCACTCAAAAGTTACATCTGTTTGAATATTTACGTACCATTTTTGTATGGACAGCAGCCGAAATTGTATGGAGACTTGTATGGGTGAACCATTGACACAAAATAGCTTCATTGGTCATAGGAAGCAAAATAAAAAAATCCAAAAAATAAAAATGGTCGAAATCGTCCGATTTTGTAGAGAGTTGCTCAAATTACAAATTTTTTGAATTATAATTATTGAAAAGATCAAAAACCAGAAAATCTTCTAAAACATATCAAAATATTTTTAATGTTTTTTTTGAATTTCTTAGTAAAAAAGTTAAAAGTTAAATATCGGATTGATTTCCGTGTATGTACATATTTTTTTTCCAAAAAATTAAGGACTCATAACTTACACCTTTGCCGAAGACACCAAATCGATCAGAAAACATTTGGAATTTCTTTCACTTACATACCCATTTTGTACACAAGATCCTCTGTAATTACTCTTAGCTTTAAGAAAAATGTAATTACAAAAGCTGACTCGGTCCTAACCAGGTCCCAGTAACGAAAAGGACCTAATAAAAATAATTTTATGAAAAAACCCCATTTTGTACGAATTTATCATACACTAGACCGGCTATCAAAAAATCCGACATTTCTGACAGTTTTATCTGGCAATCTGGATTTAATACGGTAAGCTACCATATTTACATAAATAAAATAAAAATGTTAATCGTGGTTTGGTTGAGCTTTTCAGCAGAATAAAAAAAAACTTTTTATTCACAGTACAGATTAAACTTAAAGCACCATGCGTCTCCTCAAAAGTAACACAATACTAGAAGTTCAATGGAGACGCATGATACTTCATTGTGACTTGCTGCTTTTCATAGTTTTTCGTGATTCAAAGTTCTAACTGTTGCTTCAAGGGTTAGTGTGTGCCACATCTGTGTGTGTATGTGGGAATACTTGTGTGTATCTGTGCGTGCGTGAACGTACGTCTGTCGGAACTTGGGGACAATTCTTGAATAAATAAGAGTGCTGAAGTCGCATGCTGCATTTGCTCCGTGCCATGCATTCCCAAGCAGAGGGCATTACGACCGGTGGATTTAGGGAGGATGGTGACGATGTGCGGTGTGGTGAAACGCAAAACACACCTCGGGGCTGAGGTGAGTTTTAAATTCTCTTTTCTCTTTTATTGGGGCGGACGTCTGATCTGATGGGGGGGTCTCCTGGGGGCTCAAAACTAAAGGACGCTGGTGGAAAATTTCCGTCCGCACAAATATTTGCTCGTTTTGTGGCATTTTGTTTTGCTGAACGAGTTCGGGGGGAAGTCGCAGTACGATGCATCAAAGCGATTTTATTGTGGCCATCATTGCAAGCGCATTTCGCGATCATTGCAATCGAATGGCGCTGATGAATAACTGCGCACTGGAATCGTTGTCATTGTTGCAAACTTTTGCGCCACAAATTGCAGCTTTGGAAGGTAAATTCTACGGAAATCTGTACCGTTTCGCGTTTTTCATCTCAATTAGTATTATTATTTTGCCAACGGTTTCGTGGAATTTTTGCAACCAACATGAACTATTTCAACGAAATTTGGCAATGTTATTTAGAGTGCATTCGAAATTTTCATGGGAAATGATAAGCCATACATTTGTATTACGAATCACCTTAAAAATAAATAATTTTCATGTTTTATAAAAAAAAACTTTGCAAAACGAATATGTTGAGTGTTTAATTTCCCAAATTCACAAAATAATGTTGACCTACCTTGATAAATAGCAGCAACTGGTTGGGTTTGGTAGACCGGAGCCGGTTCCTGCGACATTGGAGGTTCGCTGCGTAAGGTGGTGAAGAATGGAACTGGTTCTGGCTGGTGTTGATGAAGCTGTTGTTGTTGTTGTGGTTCTGGCTGGTAAAACTGTTGTTGTTGTTGCGACACTAAAGGTTGGAAGGCCTGCGTTGGTTGGGGTTGATATTGGGGCTGGTTCTGTTGTTCGGGCTGCAAGAGAAGGGAGAACGCACAAGACGAGACGAAACGATATTAGTGAGATCTCGTTAGGGGGAAAGTTTGTGCAGCCAACAGTTTAAGTATGTTGATTTGGGCGGGAAAACTTTTCGCTCACCGCGATGAGAGAAAAAAAGTTTTTTTTAAAGGTAGATACTTCTTCTTTCACTAGTGTCTATGCATATTTAAAACGACATATACCAAAAAGCAGAAATTCGTTAACCTTCTCGTCTCGCTCAGCTCTGAGGGTGTGATTCAGGGCGAACGTCTGCCAAAGTGACGGGACAGAGACAGAGAGTCAGCGAAGGAGCATTCCTGTTAATTATATTTCTTTAATAAAGTTGACATTTTCTTAGCGAACAGTTTTTGAATATTTGAGCACGCCAGAGAGTTTTGTTTGCTCACTAGCACGGCGCGCTCGTCGACGTCGACACGACTATGGGTGAATGTGTGTGTGTGTGTCGTGAGAGCCACGTCTTTTGAATATGAAATGTTAAATTAGGTGAAAACGAGAGTTTTGCCTGCTTAAATGAGACGATCTCAGGGAGGCGAGGTGCAGTCTGAGAAGTGGATGCTGCATGAGCTGCACGAGGACAGGTGATCTGGCGGAAGGTGATGCCAGAACAGACGACAGACGTTGGACCAGGGAACGTAATTTGGGTCGTGAAGCGATGGTGTGGTGTGCAGTGAATGTGAGAGTGCATAGAGGCATTTGGGACGAGATTCTGAACACGTAGCGTAAAAGAATGGGTATTTTCAGATCTTGAAAGCATAGATTAAAATTAAATTGTTGTTATTTATTTTTAAAATATATTTATAAATCAAGACACAAACCTAACAGATTAAGATTGTAATAACACTGCAAAATTTGAAAAGATTATCTTGTCTCTCTTATTTTTATTTTGTATCACAGACAATATGTTGTTCTTATTTTTTAAACTGCGTTTCTCTTGGGAAGATTTTGGCAAACTTTGTGGGACTGTAGCTCAAAATTACAAACAAGTTTTGTTCATGGATAATCCTTTTTTAAATGTATTTCATGGAAAATGGCTCCAGTGCATCTTAATAATTTGAATGATTTAAAACACAAAAGTCTTAGTGCTTGTTTACAAATTTTAATTTTCCCGATCTTCAATATTTCAATGACGAAAATTGAAATAAAAAAAATCAAAAATGTATAGTTTTTTTTAGTTTTATTGATAAAAATAGAGGAGTCGTCTCCCTGGGTCCTGCTTCGGTGGAGGCGCTGGTAGGCATTTGGAATAACAATTCAAATGTCGTCACTTCAAATCCCGGGGTAGATGGAAGCATAGGTGTTAAAAGAGTTTTGCAATTGGGTCCTAAAATGAAGCTTAGATTGCTGATATTATTGTTTACAGCGATAAAGCTTATTTTTCTGAGTACAATGACCCTTTGTACGACCACAAAGAGTTTAAAATGGATTTTTAAATCAATTTTGAAAAATTAACCTCGCGGTCCTTCTTGACAGAAAAGTTCCTACTTGACAGCTCGTTCCAAGGGGACCATAGTTGATCCATCGAAAAAATGTTGTCTTGTCAAAAAGAAATTTTGCATTAAAATGAAAAAAAGTGATCAGAATTGGTTTTTAATTGTGTTTTTTACCGTTGTACATAAAAATTGACATAGGGCTTTAGTACCCAATTGCCTCATTAATCAAGCTTTCGGACACCTAGTTTCGAGTAGGAATCTCTAATTTGATTTTTTATTTAGTGGAATTTTATTTTTTTTTAAATTTTCCACGCTTCATATGACCTTGAAGGTATAGAGCAGTTCTCTACGGAATCGGTCTTTTTTCTTTAATTTTAATTTTTGTATTTTTTAATCCGGCTATGCCCAAAGAAGCCATTTTGCATCATTAGTTTGTCCATATAATTTTCCATACAAATTTGGCAGCTGTCTATACAAAAATGATATGTGAAAAAATCTGTATCTTTTGAAGGAATTTTTTGATCGATTTGGTGTCTTTGGCAAAGTTGTAGGTATGGATATGGACTACACTGAAAAAAATGATACACGGTAAAAAAAAATTGGTGATTTTTAATTTAACTTTTTGTCACTAAAACTTGATTTGCAAAAAAACACTATTTTTTTTAATTTTTTGATATGTTCTAGAGGACATCAAATGCCAACTTTTCAGAAATTTCCAGAATGGGCAAAAAATCTTTGACCGAGTTATGACTTTTTGAATCAATACAGATTAAAAAAAAAATCGAAATATTGGTCGCAAAAATTTTTCAACTTCATTTTTCGATGTAAAATCGAATTTAAAAAAGTACTGTGGTAAATTTTTGATAAAGTGCACCGTTTCCAAGTTATAACCATTTTTAGGTAACTTTTTTTAAAAATAGTCGCAGTTTTTCATTTTTTAAAAATAGTGCCCATGTTTGCCCACTATTGAAAAAAAATACTTTTGAAAAGCTGAGAAAATTCTCTATATTTTGCTTTTTTGGACTTTGTTGATACGACCCTTAGTTGCTGAGATATTGCCATGCAAAGGTTAAAAAACAGGAAAATTGATGTTTTCTAAATCTCACCCAAACAACCCACTATTTTCTAATGTCGATATCTCAGCAACTAAAGGTCCGATTTACAATGGTAAAACATGAAACATTCGTGAAATTTTGCGGTCTTTTCGAAAAATATATTTTCAAAAAATTTAAATCAAGACTAACATTTCAAATGGGCGTAATATTGAATGTTTGGCCCGATTGAAATGTTAGTCTTGTATTTAAATTTTTGAAAATATTTTTTTCGAAAAGATCGGAAAATTTTACGAATGTTTCATGTTTTAACATTGTGAATTGGACCTATAGTTGCTGAGATATCGACATTAGAAAATGGTGGGTTGTTTGGGTGAGACTTAGAAAACATCAATTTTTCTGTTTTTTAACCTTTGCATGGCTATATCTCAGCAACTAAGGGTCGTATCAACAAAGTCCGAAAAAGCAAAATATAGCATGAGCATGAGCATGAGCATGAGAGATCACCCATGGTTGCCCCTCCGTTGCTGAACAGAACCGTAATATCCTTTCAGCACTACTGATTATATGCTTCGACGATCTAGTGGTGTTTCCCTTATCAACAGCATGTATGAATGCGCTGAAAAGATAAAACACCATGATTGCTAAAGCTAGATCAGTTGCGAATAGGTAACAGTCATTGGCCACCAACGGCGCCCGCCATGTCAGTTTGTAGATCTCGATTTTAAGGGACGGGAATGTTAGTTAGCGCAGGTTGCTACTAGGGCAGCTGATTTACTCTGTGCTTACACCCCACAAGCGCCAGGAACCTGAAAATTTGTTAGTAGGATAGGGTGTTTGGTCAGGATTCACCATAGAAGATGATGATGCGACCCAAAATCATAGTGTTTGTTGAAAGGTATTATGTTTTAATCTCAAGGCAAGCAATCGGATGCTGCGGATGAGTCATTTCCGTTTATCGGCTGTTAACTTTTAATTGAAATGGATTTATCTTAGACAGCCGGCTGTGGAAAGATAGAACCAAAATTATTTGTAATTAAATGATGAAGAATTTAACAGTCTGACTTTTTAATTGAGATGTTTTTACGAGTTTTACATGATTCATGTTTAGTGGGGTACTGATTAACGAAGCGAACGACGAGTTACGATGTTTATCGAGCTGAAATGGTATGATAAGGTTTTGTTGTTATTGCAAACCGACGACGAACGCGAAAAACCCTGCGACCCGACCGAAAGGCATCGCAAATAAGACTGGCTCAATTGTCATCGATGACAACCAGAACCAGCCGCACTTTTACACACACGCACGCGAAAAAACAAAAACACGCCGACGACGAACGCGAAAAAAACACGACCCGACGGAAAGGCATCGCAAATCAAACTGAGGAAATGGAGGAAAGAAAATAACATAAAAAATAAAACCTAATCACATAAAACCTACTCACATAAAACCAATCACCCCATGCACACAAATAGCAACACAAAAGAGACGAAAATTATCACGAAAAAACAGAACTGCGCGTCCCAAGAAGCACTGCACTTTTGATGGCATTATTCAATTATTATGCCCAATCACCTCATGCACACAAAGAGCGACACAAAAGAGACAAAAATTATCACGAAAAAACAGGACTGCGCGTCCACCGAAACACCGCACTTCTGATGGCATTATTCAATTATTATGCCCAATCACCCCATGCACACAAAGAGCGACACAAAAGAGACGAAAATTATCACGAAAAAACAGGACTGCGCGTCCACCGAAGCACCGCACTTCTGATGGCATTATTCAATTATTATGCCCAATCACCTCATGCACACAAAGAGCGACACAAAAGAGACAAAAATTATCACGAAAAAACAGGACTGCGCGTCCACCGAAGCACCGCACTTCTGATGGCATTATTCAATTATTATGCCCAATCACCCCATGCACACAAAGAGCGACACAAAAGAGACGAAAATTATCACGAAAAAAACAGGACTGCGCGTCCACCGAAACACCGCACTTCTGATGGCATTATTCAATTATTATGCCCAATCACCTCATGCACACAAAGAGCGACACAAAAGAGACAAAAATTATCACGAAAAAACAGGACTGCGCGTCCACCGAAGCACCGCACTTCTGATGACATTATTCAATTATTATGCCCAATCACCTCATGCACACAAAGAGCGACACAAAAGAGACAAAAATTATCACGAAAAAACAGGACTGCGCGTCCACCGAAGCACCGCACTTCTCAAAGTCCGAAAAAGCAAAATATAGAGAATTTTCTCAGCTTTTCCAAAATATTTTTTTCAATAGTGGGCAAACATGGGCACTATTTTTAAAAAATGAAAAACTGCGACTATTTTCAAAAAAGTTACCTAAAAATGGTTATAACTTAGAAAAGGGTGCACTTTATCAAAAATTTACTACAGTACTTTTTGATTGCAAATTCGATTTTACATCGAAAAATGAAGTTGAAAAATTTTTGCGACCAATATTTCGATTTTTTGAAAAAATCTGTATTGATTCAAAAAGTCATAATAGTCATAGTCAAAATGACATTTTATGTCCTCTAAAACATATCAAAAAATAAAAAAAAATAAAAATAGTGTTTTTTCCAAATCAAGTTTTAGTGACAAAAAGTTAAATTAAAAATCACCAAATTTTTTTTACCGTGTATCATTTTTTTTCAGTGTAGTCTATATTCATACCTACAACTTTGCCGAAGACACCAAATCGATCAAAAAATTCCTTCAAAAGATACAGATTTTTGAATTTTCACATATCATTTTTGTATGGACAGCTGCCAAATTTGTATGGAAAATTATATGGACAAACTAATGATGCAAAATGGCTTCTTTGGGCATACCGAAGGCACCAAAAAAGTTTCAGTCGGATTAAAAAATACAAAAAAAATCGAATGACTGAAATCTCAGAGAATTGCTCATAATAAATACCGGACCCCTCTTTGATTTGCGTGAAACTTTGTCCTAAGGGGTCACTTTTGTCCCTGATCATGAATCCGCCCCTCCGTCACGAGATATCCGTTTTTTGATATCTCGTGACGGAGGGGCGGTACGACCCCTTTCATTTTTAAACATGCTAAAGAAGAGGTGTTTTTCAATAATATGCAGCCTGAAACGGCGATGTGATAGTATTTTGGTGTCAAAAGGACTTTTATGTAAAAATAGACGCCCGATTTGATAGCATACTCAAAATTCCGAAAAAACGTATTTTTCATCGAAAAAACACTGAAAATGTTTTAAAAACTCAGCCATTTTCCGTTGTTCAACTGCAAATTTTTTTTAACATGTTATTTTAAGGGAAATTTAATGTATTTTCGAATCTACATTTACAGTTAAACCTCGTATAAGAGCGCCTCGCATATGCAACTTTGCATATACGAGTCATTCCACCTGATTCGGTTTTGTCGCAAGAGTTGCATATGCGAGGTACAGGGCTTATGGGATTTTGGCTATATGGGAGACATGGGCTATATTTTTATAAAAAATCAACTAAACTATACAAATTTATAGTGTTTTGGAATCGTTATGAAGTCAGCTATACAGCTACACCAAATTTACATGGTTTACGATGTTCTAGATCATCCGAAACTTCGTCAAGTTAAGGCCTATGTGTTCAACGCCGTACAAATATGAGGTAGGCGATTTGACTGTGGTTTTTGACCACAGATCATATCCGGATAGCCTCAGGGAGGTTCAGGGACTAGTCTACCGATATGTGGTGATGTTCTGGGTCTTCTGTAGAGTCCCGGGAATTACGTCCGATGGGTCTACCACCGTAACACGGCAGAGGTCGGTGGTTTTTGACCTCAGATCATATCCAGATAGCCTCAGGGAGGTTCAGGGACTAGTCTACCGATATGTGGTGATGTTCTGGGTCTTCTGTGGAGTCCCGGGAGGTACGTCCGATGGGTATACCGCCGTAACAGGCAGAGGTCGGTAGTTTTAGACCTCAGATCATATCCGGATAGCCTAAGGGAGGTTCAGGGACTAGTCTACCGGTATGTGGTGATGTTCTGGGTCTTCTGTAGAGTCCCGGGATGGACGACCGATGGGTCTACCGCCGTAACACGGCAGAGGTCGGTGTTTTTTTGACCTCAGATCATATCCAGATAGCCTCAGGGAGGTTCAGGGACCTGTCTACCGATATGTGGAAATGTTCTGGGTCTTCTGTGGAGTCCCGAGAGCTACGCCTGAAGGGTCTACCGCCGTAACAAGGCAGAAGTCGATGGTTTTTGGACTTAGATTATATCCAGATAGACTCAGGGAGGTTCAGGGACTAGTCTACCGATATGTGGAGATGTTCTGGGTCTTCTATAGAGTCCCGGGAGTTACGACCGACGGGTCTACCGCCGTAACAAAGCAGAGGTCGATGGTTTTTGACCTTGGATAATATCTAGATAGCCTCAGGGAGGTTCAGGGAATAGTCTACCGATATATGGTGATGTTCTGGGTCTTCTGTGGAGTCCCGGGAGCTACGTCCGATGGGTCTACCGCCGTAACATAGCAGAGGTCGATTGTTTTTGACCTTAGATAATATTCAGATAGCCTCAGGGAGGTTCAGGGACTAGTCTACCGATATGTGGTGATGTTCTGGGTCTTCTGTAGAGTCCCGGGATGTACGACCGATGGGTCTACCGCCGTAACACGGCAGAGGTCGGTGGTTTTTGACCTCAGATCATATCCAGATAGCCTCAGGGAGGTTCAGAGACTAGTCTACCGATATGTGGAAATGTTCTGGGTCTTCTGAGGAGTCCCGAGAGCTACGCCTGAAGGGTCTACCGCCGTAACAAGGCAGAGGTCGATGGTTTTTGGCCTTAGATTATATCCAGATAGCCTCAGGGAGGTTCAGGGACTAGTCTGCCGATATGTGGTGATGTTCTGGGTCTTCTGTAGAGTCCTGGGAGCTGCGTCCGATGGGTTTACTGACGTAACACGGCAGAGGTCGGAGGTTTTCAACCTCAGATCATATTCAGATAGCCTCAGGGTGGTTCAGGGACTGGTCTACCGATGTGTGGTAATATTCTGGGTTTTCTGTAGAGTCCCGGGAGTAACGGTCAATGGGTCTGTAGTGTCCCTTGGTCACTATAAAAGTAGTACCACATCAAACATCTATTGTGTCCAATTTAGATAGTAATTTCCCTCAAATTATAGCAGTCAGGTTCGATAAAGAATGTGTCTCAGAGATCGTCCTCTTTCACCACCGACAGTCGTCGGATACAGTCGGGTATTGTAATCGGTCCGGATATCAATAAAGTATCGTATTGAAAAGTAAAGCGTGCTTCTTTTGTTCATGTCTGAACATTACAACTTGGCGACGAGAGATAAACATCGAGTTCGCGAGTAAAAGGTAGTCGTGTTTTGCGAATCGTAAAAGTAAACGGTCGAGAGTGAGTGCACGAGGTTAGAACCATAACCTCAAAGTCTGAAGACCTTGTCGATGGGGACGCCAGATGCAGTGTCAAGCAATGGCGTTAGAAATAATGACGGATCAAGAAAATCCATTCCGAATGCCAGTGGTTGGTTCCAGAAACATTTGTGTGCCGGAAGATGTTGGATTTCATTAGATGTTCAGATTCCTAAATCGGTGACATGCAATTTCGTAGTGACTTCTGTCGCAATCCAGAGCATGTTGGCAAGCAGCGGTCATCCTGAGGAGTTCTGGAGCGGCCACGTGGCAAGGTACCATCAGTAAGTCGGTGAAATGAAGTGAGTTAGAAGATTGCTCAGTTGTAGTCAGAAATAGTTGTCGTTCAATTTCAAAGTTGTTTGTTAATCTAATTAAATTGAAACCGTTTGTCGTCCGGTAAAGCAGCGTAGTTTAAAAGAATCTGTTTGGTCAAGTTAGTCAAGTCGTTTGAAGTCAGAAAAATATGAAAATGGGTTCTGTGTCGTCGCTAGTCAGCAATCAGTCGAAAAGTTCCTAACCTGAAAGTCTAAAGTCACATGTAGCAAGACCAAAACAGTCAGATGTAGTCGCTAGTCAGCAAAAGTCTAAAGAATTATAACCTAGAAATCAAACATAACCGATTAGTCAAAAGAGTCGTCGACAGTCTGTGTTCGTAAGTAGTCAAAGGTTATGTGAGGGAGAGGTGTAGTGTCCCTTGGTCACTATAAAAGTAGTACCACATCAAACATCTATTGTGTCCAATTTAGATAGTAATTTCCCTCAAATTATAGCAGTCAGGTTCGATAAAGAATGTGTCTCAGAGATCGTCCTCTTTCACCACCGACAGTCGTCGGATACAGTCGGGTATTGTAATCGGTCCGGATATCAATAAAGTATCGTATTGAAAAGTAAAGCGTGCTTCTTTTGTTCATGTCTGAACATTACAGGGTCAACAGCCGTAACTAGTCTACCGATATGTGGTGATTTTCTGGATGTTTTGTAAGATTTCGGGGGCTACGGCCGTTGGGTCTACCACCGTAACAAGATAGAGGTCGGAGGTTTTTGACCTCAGATCATATCCGGATAGCCTCAGGAAGGTTCTGGGGCTAGTCTATCCGAATATGATCTGAGGGCTAGGCTATCCGGATATGATCTGAGGTAAAAATCCACCGACTTCTGCCTTGTTACGGTGGTAGACCCATTGACCGTAGCTCCCGGGACTTTACAGAATACCCAGCACATTACCAGAAGTCGGTAGACTAGTCCCTGAACCACCCTGAGGTTATCTGGATATGATCTCAGATCAAAATCCAGTGATCTCTGCCTTATTTCGATGGTAGA
This sequence comes from Culex quinquefasciatus, assembly GCF_015732765.1. Taxonomy (NCBI): domain Eukaryota; kingdom Metazoa; phylum Arthropoda; class Insecta; order Diptera; family Culicidae; genus Culex; species Culex quinquefasciatus. The sequence goes on from NC_051863.1 coordinate 198,001,052, forward strand.
CCCATTGACCGTAACTCCTGGGACTCTACAGAAGACCCAGAACATCACCACACATCGGTAGACTAGTCCCTGAACCTCCCTGTAAGTAAGGTAAAAATCCACCGACTTCTGCCTTGTTACGGTGGTAGACCCATTGACCGTAGCTCCCGGGACTTTACAGAATACCCAGCACATTACCAGAAGTCGGTAGACTAGTCCCTGAACCTCCCTGAGGCTATCCGGATAAGATCTGAGGTCAAAATCCACCGACCTCTGCCTTGTTACGGTGGTAGACCCATTGACCGTAGCTCCCGGGACTTTACAGAAGACCCAGCACATTACCAGAAATCGGTAGACTAGTCCCTTAACCTCCCTGAGGCTATCCGGATATGAACTGAGGTCGAAAACCTCCGACCTCTATCTTGTTGCGGTGGTAGAGCCATCCTGGGACTCTACAGAAGACCCAAAAAATGACCACACGTCGGTAGACTAGTCCCTGAACCACCCTGAGGCTATCCGAATATGATCTGAGGTCAAAAACTTCTGACCTGTATCTTGTTACGGTGGTAGAACCATCGGCCGTAACTCCCGGGACTCTATAGAAGACTCAGAACATCACCACATATCGGTGGACTAGTCCCTGAACCTCCCTGAGGCTATCCGGATATGATCTGAAGTCAAAAACCACCGACCTCTGCCGTGTTACGTCAGTAGACCCCTCGGACGTACCTCCCGGGACTCTACAGAAGACCCAGAACATCACTACATATCGGTAGACTAGTCCCTGAACCTCCCTGAGTCTATCTGGTTATGATCTAAGGTCAAAAACCATCGACCTCGGCCTTGTTACGGCGGTAGACCCTTCAGGCGTAGCTCCCGGGACTCCACAAAAGACCCAGAACATTTCCAAATATCGGTTGACTAGTCCCTGAACCTCCCTGAGGCTATCCGGATATGATCTGAGGTCAAAAACCATCGACCTCTGCCTTGTTACGGCGGTAGACCCTTCAGGCGTAGCTCCCGGGACTCCACAGAAGACCCAGAACATTTCCAAATATCGGTAGACTAGTCCCTGAACCTCCCTGAGGCTATCTGGATATGATCTGAGGTCAAAAACCACCGACCTCTGCCGTGTTACGGCGGTAGACCCATCGGACGTACCTTCAGGGACTCTACAGAAGACCCAGAACATCACCACATATTGGTAGACTAGTCCCTGAACCTCCCTGAGTCTATCTGGATATAATCTAAGGCCAAAAACCATCGACCTCTGCCTTGTTACGGCGGTAGACCCTTCAGGCGAAGCTCCCGGGACTCCACAGAAGACCCAGAACATTTCCAAATATCGGTAGACTAGTCCCTGAACCTCCCTGAGGCTATCTGGATATGATCTGAGGTCAAAAACCACCGACCTCTGCCGTGTTACGGTGGTAGACCCATCGGACGTAATTCCCGGGACTCTACAGAAGACCCAGAACATCACCAAATATCGGTAGACTAGTCCCTGAACCTCCCTGAGGCTATCCGGATATGATCTGTGGTCAAAAACCACAGTCAAATCGCCTACCTCATACTTGTACGGCGTTGAACACATAGGCCTTAACTTGACGAAGTTTCGGATGACCTAGAACATCGTGAACCATGTAAATTTGGTGTAGCTGTAAAGCTGACTTCATAACGATTCCAAAACACTATAAATTTGTATAGTTTAGTTGATTTTTTATAAAAATATAGCCCATGTCTCCCATATAGCCAAAATCCCATAAGCCCTGTACCTCGCATATGCGTGCTTCGCATAAGAAACCCCCATATGAGGTGCATATGCGAGGTTTAACTGTACCCAGAAGGGTCATTTTTGTCATTTAGAACAAAATTTTCATTTTAAGATTTCGTGTTTTTTCTAACTTTACAGGGTTATTTTTGAGCGTGATATAATGTTCGACAAAATTGTAGAGCAGACAATTACAAAAAAAATGATATCGAAACATAAGGGGTTTGCTTATAAACATCACGAGTTATCGCGATTTTACGAAAAAAAGTTTTGAAATAGTAGTTTATGCAACAAGTTGCAAAAATATTTTTTAGCACGAGTCGTACATTTATCCAACGAGGTTCATCGAGTTGGATAAATACGAAGAGTGCTGAAAAAAATCAAGTTTTGCAACGAGTTCCATACAACATTTTTTGCAATTTCAAAAAACACACACTGAGTGAAATTTTATGTCAAATTTTCATGTATTTTATCAATAAATCGTTATAATCAAAAAAATGTTGAAAAGTGTTACTTTTCGAAACAAGTGCTGAAAAGTTCAACTTTTCAGCACCCATTTGAGTGCTGAAAAGTAGAACTTTTCAATCTAATCTAATCTAATCTAACACAAACGCAGCCAGTCCGATGAAAGCATGCTGGAAAGTCTTGTGATTAGATTACGCCCCAAGCACTTTTCTTGTCATTATTAATAATTACAGTACATCCGAGAACACCCGAAAATGTATTGCAAAAATTAAAGCGGCCAGCCCTACTACGTTGTGTTTACCGCAGAGAGGATTCTGAGAACGGATCACATTTCACAGAATCTACAGGGGAGGAAGGATGCGTGGACATACCGTACCAAACGCTCCTGTTTACAGTTTCATATGTGTTTTGTAAAATGTGTTAAGTGTAAAGTATAGTGTGGTTATATAATCAAATAAATATAATAATGCAATATAATGATCATTTAATAAAATCCCTTCACCTATATATAATAACCACGTACCCAAGCACACAAACAGCGACACAAAAGAAATGAAAATGAGCATGCAAAAACAAGACAGCGCGTCCCCGTGGTCAGCGCACTAATGATGCCATTATTTAATTATAATAACTACTCACCCAAGCACACAAACAGCGACACAAAAGAAATGAAAATAAGCATGCAAAAACAAGACAGCGCGTCCCCGTGGTCAGCGCACTAATGATGCAATTATTTAATTATAATAACCACTCACCAAGCACACAAACAGCGACACAAAAGAAATGAAAATAAGCATGCAAAAACAAGACAGCGCGTCCCCGTGGTCAGCGCACTAATGATGCCATTATTTAATTATAATAACTACTCACCCAAGCACACAAACAGCGACACAAAAGAAATGAAAATAAGCATGCAAAAACAAGACAGCGCGTCCCCGTGGTCAGCGCACTAATGATGCAATTATTTAATTATAATAACCACTCACCAAGCACACAAACAGCGACACAAAAGAAATGAAAATAAGCATGCAAAAACAAGACAGCGCGTCCCCGTGGTCAGCGCACTAATGATGCCATTATTTAATTATAATAACCACAACCAAGCACACAAACATCGACACAAAAGAAATGAAAATAAGCATGCAAAAACAAGACAGCGCGTCCCCGTGGTCAGCGCACTAATCGTGCTGAAAAGTAGAACTTTTCAGCATTTATTTTGAAAAGTGTTGCTATTCGATTCTGTTATTTTTGGTACAGAAAAGTAGGCTATTTCGTCGTTCAAGAATGTCAGGAAAAGTAAATAGTTTCACGACGGAATTGCAAAAAAGTTATTTATTTTTTACGTTTTACTTTGTTTTGTCGTCCGTGTCTGTCGCGGGTGACCATGAACGGCCATGATCAACGACGACCAACTTTTTCAAAACTTTTTTTTTCGTATAATCGCGATAACTCGGGATTTTCATAAGCAAGCCGAAACCTGAAAATGAAAGTTTTGCTTTATATGAAAAATGAAGATTCGAAAAGTACAGTTGAGTAACGGAAAATGGCAAAAAAATTAAAAAAATTTTAGTGTTTTTTTCTCCGCCACGATATGTCAAAAGACGGACCTCGGATTCGTGATCAGGGACAAAAGTTAGAGTTGACGGAGATTTACCCCTATGCCAGTCTGGCAAATAGGACAATCTTGCAACCACCAACGTTGGTTTATCGTTCTCATCCCATTTCGCATGTGTGATAAGCATTTTCTCATTTTCCCACAACGTCACCCACGCAGACTAAAGTATTTCTCCACAAAAAGTTCATATAATTTAATTCAATTTATGATTCGTATCGCTCAGAGCTGCACTACTCAACTCGGTCTGCGTCTACGGAGATATGATGCCAAGGTTTTAGAATTGTCCCGGTTCGGTTCGGGACGGGACGGAGTTGTGTCCCACAGCCGGCAGGCAGACCTCAGAAAGCATGAATAGTTGCACGGTGCGTCCTGGAGGCACGACGACCACGTGGTGGAACCCGGCTGGGGACAAGAACGCTCTGCTCAGGGTGCATGTTCATATAAATTCCCATCGCACGGCGTTGTGCGTACCGTGGAGTGGTTGCAGTTTGAAAGAATTTGCATTTATTTAATTTTAGCTTAGTTTGACCCCACGGCACGGTCCATCCCATCCCGCGTCGGCTTGTTTCGTTTCTCGCGCTGGTTGACGGTCCAGGCGCCGGCAGGAGGTACCCGGTATTTGCGGTCCCCCCGGTACCAACCGGTAGCCGAGCAAGAGGAATTTTAGACATCGTCATCGTCGTCGTCGTCGTCGTTCCGACGCCGTGTGCGCGCGCGTTTCTGGGTCTCCCGTGAAGTTTTGTGTGTAATGAATTATTTATGCTAAACTATAAACTACAGCGAATATGTTTGAATAGTTAAATTGTAGCTGAAAATTTAATGACCACTTTCGGGCTTCGACGTGGGAGGGCGGAAGGAGGGGGTTGGTTTTTTAGTACCGCCAGGGGAACGCGAAGTAAAACACAGGAAATTCTCTGTACCAACGGCGTCGTCGTCGCCAGCGCGCTGTTTAGTTTTGGAAAAACGGTTGCGATGCGATACCAGCTGTGAGGCGCAGTCCGGGGGAGGTTGGTTGCACTTCGCTACAGGAAGTCTCCCCTCCCCATGCCTCAAACCTCCTTCCAAAAGGGGGTTGCATGTTCCGCGCCCGTTGTGTACTTTGCTGATGAGCGACGACGATGACGAGGACGACGACATGGTTCCGTATGTGGTCGAGGAGTACAACTTCGTCGAGGCGCGTTGGTTGGACGTGTGTGGTTTGGGGTTCTGGTTCTGGCCATGGTTGTTCATGTCGACTGCAAGCTTCCGACCTTTTTTTTGTGCTCATTCTAGCTGCACCACCCCATCAGTTGATGCCGTCGCTGTCGGGTAAAAACTAGTTTCGCGTAAATGAATTGCTAGTTGTGTATTAGAGGGGGGTTGTGGGGGGCTGTTCACCCCAGGAGGATGGATGAAATTGTTACGAAGCTCATTTCGTTTTAATTTCTGAATTAGCATCTCATTCACACATCGTTTCCGCAGGATTACTGCTGGTTCGGGTGTGGCAACGTGGAACGAGTAAGCATGAAAATGACTCAATCATCAGCGTGTTATTCCGCTGGATTAAAATCAGTTTCTGGTATTAAAATTGTATATTATAATTGTATAGTAAAATATAATATTATTGTAAAGTTTAATCAAAGGTAGTTGAGCTTTTAGAGAAAAACAGTTTGGAGCTTAAAAAATTTAGCCTTATATCAACTTTATTTTACTAAACTGTGATAACTGCCAACCGCCAACTCACACAGCAGTTGCCCCGACCCCTCTTCGATTTGCGTGAAACTTTGTCCTAAGGGGTAACTTTTGTCCCTGATCATGAATCCGAGGTTGTTTTTTGATATCTCGTGACGGAGGGGCGGTACGACCCCTTCCATTTTTGAACATGCGAAAAAAGAGGTGTTTTTCAATAATTTGCAGCCTGAAATGGTGATGAAATAGAAATTTGGTGTCAAAGGGACTTTTATGTAAAATTAGACGCCCGATTTGATGGCATACTCAAATTTCCGAAAAAAACGTATTTTTCATCTTAAAAACACTTAAAAAGTTTTAAAAATTCTCCCATTTTCCGTTACTCGACTGTAAAAAATTTTGGAACATGTCATTTTATGGGAAATTTAATGTACTTTTCGAATCTACACTGATCCAGAAGGGTAATTTTTTCATTTAGAACAAAATTTTTCATTTTAAAATTTCATGTTTTTTTTAACTTTGCAGGGTTATTTTTTAGAGTGTAACAATGTTCTACAAAGTTGTAGAACAAACAATTACAAAAATTTTGATATGTAGACATAAGAGGTTTGCTTATAAACATCACGAGTTATCGCGATTTTACGAAAAAGAGTTTTGAAAAAGTTGGTCGTCATCGATCATGGCCGTTCATGGTCACCCGCGACAGACACAGGTGAGGGGAGAGAGAATTTATAAATCAAAATTTTTACGTAACGTAATGAAAGAACGTTCTCAAATCTCAGAATTGAACCAAAATGCCAAAATATCAATTTTTGGTCATATTTTGGGAATATTAAGAGCGAATCTACGAACAGAGTACACCCCTTTGTATGGGACGGCGTTTGTACCTCACCAATCTGTATACATTTTTAGGGGTTTGTTTGTTCATATAAAACTAGCATGTAGGCCAAATATGAGCACTCAAGGTCAACAGGAAGTGGGGTAAATCGGTACACAAAGTTTAAAGGTACAAAAACGTCAAAAATCTTAACATTATTGTAACTTAGGGGAAATTCAATTAAATGAAAAAAAAAAAAAAAACAAAACAAATCAAATCAAAAGTGTTCTATCTATACATCATATCAATTCGACCTGGAGCTTGAACAGTACATTTGGAACTACCATTTGAGTGCTCATGTTTGGCCCAGATGCTAGTTTTATATGTACAATTAAAAACGGGTTTGATTCGTGAGGTCGATACCGCAAAAAATACAGTTTATTTTATAGGTTTTTTTTTACAGGTTTTTGAACATGTAATAGGTTTTTTGTTCGGACAGCCAAAATTGTATCGAAACTTTCATCATAGAGCTTTGTATGCTAAAAACTATTTTGAAAATTTAAATAAAATATTTTCTAGCATAGTTTAAGAGTTATTTTTGAACTGTCAACTTTTTCAAAATTTTGATTGTTAACTGTCATTTGAATATGTTTAACGCCAAATATACATAGGGGAGTGTGGGGTGATTTGGACACCCTAAGGAAATTGATCTGCCACGGGCTGTATGAATATTTTAAAGGAGTGTGTATGACACCAGAAAATAATAGAGAACATATTTGATGGAAAAATTTCATTTATTTCGATAAATTTTGATGTAAAACGCGGTGAATAAAACAAATTAATAGAAATTAGAAATGTCAAAACAATTGATTAAAAACAATCAACATTAGAGTCTAGTTGAACGCCAAATGTGCAGTAATCAGATTTTCAAACATTCGATTATTGAAATTCATTTACCTTAATTAAAAAAATAAGGGTTTTGTGAAAGTTTTCATTGCTCACATTCCTTTTTTGAGTGTTTTGACATTGTAGGTACATCCATCTAAATTTATCTGAATCCATATAAAAACTCAACCAACTATGAAAGTAACTTTTTTTTTGCCTGACAAGTGGACTTTCAGGTATGTCCAAATTACCCCACAAGCTATGTCCAAATTACTCCCATAGCATGTGCTATCAAAATTGCAATTTTGAAGATAAAAATGAATAAAATGCCAATATTTAAAAGTACATATCTCAGGCATCATCCAAGCAATCCCCTTAAACAAATGTCCACTTTTTGCCATACAATCCCTGCAAACCCTTATTTCCCATCCCTCAAATATTAGAACTTAAGGCAGTGCCAACCGGTCTTTGGAAACATTTACATACCTATTATACCAAAACTACTTAACCTATTCCAACTTTTTTGGTTTGCCCATACTCCTAGGCCATTACTAGTACTAGCCTTATCACTTTAATTGCCGTTTTAACTTCATATCCGAAGAAAATGTGATTTTTAAAGGGGTGTCCAAACTACCCCCACTGTCCATATTACCCCAGACTCCCCTACATGCACACAGTTTTAAATTCTCACAAAATGATTATTTTTTTTTGTCATTTCACCACAATTTGCATTGACAGAACGTGTTGGCTCTTTTCGATTTTTACCGTGAGATTCGTGCCGTATCAACCGCAATGGATTGTCCGCTTTTCTGTCTATGATTTAGTAAGCACACTGTACAATACAGTTTTAGAAAAAAATGCATGCATTTTTTTTCGCTTGGAAAATATCTGTCAAAAATGTAGCAAAATTTGAAGATTGTTAAGCCGTTACAAATATTTTTCAAAGTTTTGTCGCCCCACACAATTTTAAAGCAAAAATTTTTGTCTGAGACACCTAATTTTTTTTAATGGATGTAGAAGTCCAATCAACATAAAATAGTATTAATCATATTCAGCATGTCTGGACTCGTTGGAAATTATACAGATTTGAATTTTTTGTAAAAATTAAAAAAAAAGATTGTTTTTTCGCGCGCATAGAAAAATCAATACTTGATATTTTGAAACCAATAGTTGCAAAACAACTGGATTTTTCCAAATTTTGAATTCATGGCTTGAAAAACGAGCATGTGAAATCTATCTAACACGCGTGTTCTATTGTTTTGGCTATGATTATTTTTGCTGTATAGTGTAATAAACGGCAATCGTTTGAACTTTTTTGAGGTGAGCTATTGCTGCATATCCAATCTAACCGATGGTGGCATCAAGCACCTGTTTGTACTGCTCATTTGTGGCACGGTTTTGTCGTCTGCTCGCACAAAATCCAGTCCCAATCATGAACGCAGCACGAATCGGCGAGTGCTTTTCAAAAAATTATCGACACTTGGCCGAAATGCGGTAGAATTTATCATAGTGATTGCGGATTTTCCACCGGGAACAACGCACACACGCTATTGCACTGTGTCGAGGATTTTCCGGGAATGAATTGGAAAATTCGCTGCCACCGATACAGAGACTGGAGCTAAATTAGATTTATTCAAGGCAGAATAGGCCCCCGAACAAACCTCGGCCCCGAAAAACATGGCACGTGCAATTTAGATAGCTGTTGAAAATGTTTCGAAAGCTGTTGCCAGCTCATATTTTCTATAGTGAGTGTGTTTCCCATCGTCACTATGTTTAGGTTATTATCGTCATCCGGTTTTACAGCGGGATTGGGTTGAGTGTGGGGAGGAACCGGAAACCTCGGTACCGATTTTGCGGACTCCCCCCCTGTGTTTGTTCCGAATCCGTGGTCTGACGTTGCTGCTAATACGGCGAACAAATCATCATCGAAAGTTTGCGCGAATAGGCTCTTCCGGTGTTGTTCGTTAACCCTTTTCGACATGGTTGTTTCATTTTGCAAATACAATTGATATTATTTGATATCAATTTGCTTGGAAACATTTAAATTGCTGCTTTAAAAAAGTACGTTTTTGTACCTCCAAAAATATAATTTCTGGATTGACTTGGACTCATTGTTCGATTTGTGCTATCGTGTTTTCCGGTTGGGAATAAATTCCACCTGTCTAGCTTGTTAAATAGAAAACAAGTCTCAATTATGACCCTTTGTTGCGTATGATGGCAAGTGGCAAACCCGGTCCTTCCGGTTCCCCTTTCTGCCCTTTTGTCATCCGTGGCGAGAGTCCCGCGAAGCGCTACAAAATTTGACCCCGGCCCCATCGAAAGTGACTAACAACAACGGCCACAACAAGAACATCATCATCATCGCAGGACGGGTGGAAGTGTTGGCAACCCTACCTGGTCGGTTGGTCAGTGTTGCGCTAATGCCGGTTGTTGTTCTTGTTTGTCCAATCATGTTTTCCGAGAATAGAATCGCGCTTTTTTTGCGTGTTTGGTGTCACACCTACCAACGATTCTTGGGACCTGTAGCAACTTTAGTCGCATAAGTGTCGCATTTGTTTTTATTTCTAGGCCTGAGTATATTTGCCGTTTTTCATGTAACAAAAACCAACAGTTCTTAACGGCGAATGTTTACTTTTGTTCAGGTCGTATTATTACAACTTGCACATAAGACAATTTTGCCATCACCAAATCGCTCAAACGTTCCACTCGAGCCTATGCGTAGGTGTGGCGGGCGTGAAAAACAGCAACTGTGTTTGTTTGGAATTTGTTTTTCCGACTCCGCGGACGGTAGCAGGCCACCGCCAGAGAGGTGCCTGCCTGTCGTCATTTTTGAGGTTTTTGGCTGCGCGCGATGTTGCTGATGTTTGTGAGCGCCAAATGTTTGTGCTCTTGTCTGCGGTGTCACGCACCACGACGGCGGGGCCACAAACAAACGCACTATACCGCGCGTTCGGTGGACATCGATGATTGGGGCATTCTTGGGAGAATGGTGAAAAGTGGGTGGTTTAAGGAGAATGACGATCAGATTGGACACTTTATGCCCCGCCAATTAGAAAGAATTTTCTTTCAAAAATGCAAGCATTTTTTTGAAAACATATTAAATGATAGAAATACGCTTATCTATTTTAATCATTTAAGATCCTTCCATTACCTTAAGTTCTTGTATATAGTACCGAACAAAAGTATATCGCCGCGTGATGCTATCTTGTCGCAAGTGCATTTTGGGTCAAATTGTCTTTATTCATCGAAACACATTTTAACTTAACTTATTTCAAATGGATGCGGGACAAAATATCAAAAGACTTTAAGTTGAATGTACAAAAGGTCTAAAGAGAAGTTAGAATATAATATTTAGTCTTAAATGTATCATCATGAATTATACTTTCAAAAATATTTGTTCGTCTAGTTTGTGCAGACTTGTTTCTTAAATATTTGCGCAAGTTTTTGCATTTTTTTAAACATGAGTAGTTCTAGAAAAAACTTAAATAAGAATTGTTTGAATTTTAACGTATTTTTACACTTTTAAACATAACCAACACTTGATTCGGTAATACTTATTGTGATTATTTTCTTTGTTTTAAAACTATTTTTTTTCTTGTTCCAGTATTTTTTTCTGTGAGATTTTCCATTCGTTGAAATATGGGCAGATCTTTAAATAATCTTTTATCAGAAAAATTCTTGATTTCAACTTATGTCTGAGTATTTTTTATTATTTTAATAGAAATTCTACTTGTTTCTAAAATTGAACTTTAGCAGTTTTTGAGATTTTTTTTAATTCTTTTTTCGGGCCATTTGCAAATATTTTTTGATGTTTATGTGACCACAAACCGTAAAGAACGGTCCGAAAAATTTCAAAGAAAAAGCAGACGTGCATCGAAATTATTTAAAATGCATTTTCTTCCTTGATCATCATTTTTTGCATGATTGAATTTGATTTTTTTGTAATTTTTTACATACAATACCGCAAAAATGTTTTTTCCGAAAAAAAATCATCATGACTCTTAATAAACTAATGATTGAAATACAACTATACTGGTTTGTAATGTATTCTATAATAGTTTATTAATTGAAATGTTGATTGGCTTGCAATTTGTTTTTTCTTGTCATCGGTTTGAGTCGAGGGATATTTATGGGTAATTCTCCGCCAACTCACACAGCAGTTGCCCCGACCCCTTTTCGATTTGCGTGAAACTTTGTCCTAAGGGGTAACTTTTGTCCCTGATCACGAATCCGAGGTCCGTTTTTGATATCTCGTGACGGAGGGCGGTACGACCCCTTCCATTTTGAACATGTGAAAAAGAGGTGTTTTTCAATAATTTGCAGCCTGAGACGGTGATGAGATAGAAATTTGGTGTCAAAGGGACTTTTGTGTAAAATTAGACGCCCGATTTGATGGCGTACTCAGAATTCCGAAAAAACGTATTTTTCATCGAAAAAAACACTATAAAAGTTTTAAAAATTCTCCCATTTTCCGTTACTCGACTGTAAAATTTTTTGGAACATGTCATTTTATGGGAAATTTAATGTACTTTTCGAATCTACATTGACCCAGAAGGGTCATTTTTTCATTTAGAACAAAATTTTTCATTTTACAATTTCGTGTTTTTTTAACTTTGCAGGATTATTTTTTAGAGTGTAACAATGTTCTACAAAATTGTAGAGCCGACAATTACAAAAATTTTGATATGTAGACATAAGGGGTTTGCTTATAAACATCACGAGTTATCACGATTTTACGAAAAAAAGTTTTGAAAAAGTTACTTTTGGCGTTTCTCTTTGTTTCGTCGTCCGTGTCTTTCGCGGGTGACCATGAACGGCCATGATCGATGACGACCAACTTTTTCAAAACTTTTTTTCGTAAAATCGCGATAACTCGTGATGTTTATAAGCAAACCCCTTATGTCTACATATCAAAATTTTTGTAATTGTCTGCTCTACAATTTTGTAGAACATTGTTTCACTCTAAAAAATAACCCTACAAAGTTCGAAAAAAACACGAAATTTTAAAATGAAAAATTTTGTTCTAAATGAAAAAATGACCCTCCTGGGTCAATGTAGATTCGAATAGTACATTAAATTTCCCATAAAATGACATGTTCCAAAAATTTTTACAGTCGAGTAACGGAAAATGGGAGAATTTTTAAAGCTATTTTAGTGTTTTTTTTCGATGAAAAATACGATTTTTCGGAATTGTGAGTACGCCATCAAATCGGGCGTCTAATTTTACATAAAAGTCCCTTTGACACCAAATTTCTATCTAATCACCGTTTCAGGCTGCACATTATTGAAAAACACCTCTTTTTTCGCATGTTCAAAAATGGAAGGGGTCGTACCGCCCCTCCGTCACGAGATATCAAAAAACAGACCTCGGATTCGTGATCAGGGACAAAAGTTACCCCTTAGGACAAAGTTTCACGTAAATCGAAGAGGGGTCGGGGCAACTTTTCCCGATTTCGTGTGAGTTGGTAGAGAATTACCCTTATACATTATTTTTTTTCTTGCTCAGGAATATGCTTGAGTATTTTTCATTATTTTAACCATAAGAAATTCTTTGAAAAGAAAATTGTGTTTAAAAAAATCAATCATATTTTTTTAATTTCTTTAATAAATCAAGGACTTGTTTTACTTAAATTTTGTTGTGCATTGTAAAGTTATTTCAATACAATTTATAATTGTGTCTGTAATATTCCTGTATCTGAACTTTAAATTATTATTTCATGAATAATAATAATAATATATTATTTTTATTAAAAAAATGTTGTTATTATGGGAATAGAGTTCTTTAAGTGAAGATCGTGATAATAAAAAAACCGTAAATTATTGTAAATATTTCTTTGAATCAGTGGAAAGAATCATTGCCTTTTTTAAAACAAATCTATGCTGTATTGTTGCAATATTGATTATTAGATCTCTCTTTATTTGTATCATACTTACCAGCTTGACATTCACGTTCAATAAATTAACGTTAAATTAATGGATTTAACAGCGCACACAAACCAAACTAATTTCAGTTAGTTTTCAGTTTATTTGATCGTGTTTTGTGTTGTTTTCAACTAAAAAAGCGGCCTGATTGTGGTTTTCAAATACTGTTGTTCAAAAGTGATGACAATTTTGTTTATAGTCCATAAAAATACACACACATATCAACGACAGCACAGACTTCAAAGCAGGACCGTTGGTTTGTTTTAGGGGAGTGAAGAGAAAACAATTATGAAGGGAATATAATAAGTTATGCAAAAAACTAACAAAAACAGAAAAATACACATAAAAAAGGTAGAAAGGAGTGCGAGCGCTTAAATTCGAACTAGAACGAAAAAAACACTCGTTGGAACCCACCGGAGATGTTGGCGTTGGCAGAGCGCGCGGCTGAGAGACTGTTTATGGCCAAGAAGCGGTATTCAGTAATGTACCTTTCGCGGTCCGTAACCGGCCGAGGCCTGACGGTGGTACGCGGACGGGTTCAAATCCGTCTGAAAAGGTGCTGGGACGTACTGCTGCTGCTGCTGCTGGTGGTGCTGCGGGGCCGGACGGTATACCGGGACCGGTGACTGCACATGGGCCCAGCCGCGTGGGCTATGGCCACCACCACCCACGATCTGGGGCGAACGGGGTGAACCCAGCGAAGCCGTCGAGGGTGACGAATAGCGATTCTGCTGCTGCTGGACCTGCTGATGATACGGGGCACTTACTGGCCGCGGGGCAGGTTGATAGTGCTGCTGCTGAGGGTGAGCCTGCTGGGGCAAAACGGGCCGACCACCGCTGAACGAAACAGTCGAGGAACCAACCCGTCCAGCTGGCTGATGCTGCTGCTGCTGCTGCTGAGGATACTTGGGCTGTTGATGCCCACCACCCAACGGGGATTTTGGGGTGCGGTGCGGTGAAACGTGGGAGGTGGTCTGGACCGCGAGGGGGTGGTAGTTTTTACAGGGATGATGATTTGCGACGTGATTTATTTTTCGGGTTTTTTTTTCATTTTTGATGAGCGAGGGTGAGCGAAAAGCGATTTTCGTATGTTCGTATTTTTTTGGCGTCGGAAGAAGAAAGAAGAACAAAAAAATTAAATTAAAAATGATGGAATCGTGCACTGTTTGTGCTGGTGCTCGGTTTGTCTGTCTGTGTGCGAGAATGTGTTTGGGAGCGAATGTTGGGGGAGAAAGTTTGTGTGCTCTCTTGCCAATCTTAATTATCCGGAAATCGAGCATCGATAATTAAATTTATATTATGAACCGTGTCGGTGCAAACTGTTGATGCGAGATGTTTGTCTAGCGGATTTGTTTTTTCCCCGATGGCTATCAATCAGTTTGGTGATTGAAATCGATGCCTGGATAATTGAACGTCAAATGTAGATGTTTTTTTTAAATGAATATTCAATCAAAATTTTTGTTGTGTACTGAGACATAATACAAAAGTTAACCTTCTAAGAAGGTATTTAATAGACCAAGTTGATATATTTGGCATAACCATTCATTTTTCATGTTGCATGCAAATCCAACAAATAATGGGATTATGTTCGTTACTAACTCAAATGAACTTTGTCTATACTTTTATTATTTTGTAATAAGAAACAATTTAGCATCATTAGTTTTTCCTGATCGATTTGGTGTCTTCGACAAAGATGTTGTTTATAATTAGGACTATTCAGGAAAATAAAAATTTTTGACCCGTAGTGGTTCTAAAAATACAATTTTCTAAAATAAAAGTGATTTCCAAAAAATATCGAAAATGTAGTCAACAGATAAAAAATAATAAATAAAGGCTAAATGAAATTTGCAATCGAATGGGTTTTTTACCGATTATTTAATAAAGGGCAGCGTTTTGGAGTTAAAGTCATCTCAGGCTGTAATTCTCGGATTTTATTTATATAAAAAAATTTTGAGGGAACATATTTTTGAAGAGCTGAGATTTTTTTTTACCATTTTCTCTCTGAGACTTTGAAAATCGGACAATTGGTTTTAAAATTTGGTCTAAAATATGGAATGTGGAGAATTATGCATTTATAGACATGTCAATATTGAATTTAATTTTTTTAAATTAATATTCTTAAAAAGACCAGAAAATTTCACAAAAGTTTTACTATTTGACATTGAAAGGTATTTCAGAAACTAATTGATTAAGTTTCAAACTCTAGGCGACAAAATTGTTGGAAATTTACTCAGCTTTTAATTCTGTTTCGGGTATTTTTAAAATGTCAAAGACAATTAAAAAAATCGAGTTGGGGAAAATGCTTTTACCCGAGAGCAAACAGCATAATTCCTCTTGAGAGTAAACAGAACATGGCACGGAAAGTGGGGTGGGAAAAGGGGGTTGGGAAAAATTCTTTTCCTGTGTCAATAAAGTGAATGTGTTGTGAAACGAGTTGCACCAGTTGGAGAATGCTGGTAAGTTTGGTAATGTCAACTATCAACTATTAGAGTAAGGTTTTAAGGAACTCAAACCTAAGGTATACTAAAACGAAACGAAACTAAACTATTGGCACTACGCCCCCCGGGCATGGGCTTCCTCTAACGTGGAATTTCTGCTCCAGCGCCTCTGACGAGACAGGAGAAACCGGGACCGACGTTTCACTTCACCATCCGATAGAAGCTCAGTGGATAAGGCGGGAATCGAACCCGCGTCTCATAGCATCATCGGGATCGGCAGCCGAAGCCGCTACCCCTGCGCCACGAGACCCAAGGTATACTATAGTACTTAAAATAAAAAAAAGTTTTATACTTTTTGTGATAAGGCCTTGCACATTCTTATTCAAGTTTATGCCCTATCCAAAACGTTCTTAAGTGTTTGTAATCTATTAAGGATACATTGGATAAAATTTATTTCTCCATTTAATCAAATAGAGCATTTTTAAGCTTTTTAAAATTTTAAATTTTGGGACCGCAGACATTGAAAAACCATGAAACCTAAAAAAACAGCATTTGTATAAATTTATTGATATTTGGCTAACTTGTGACAGAGGAATAAAATTTATAATGTAGAATGCATTGTGTGAAACTTTTTGCTTATTTTTTGAAAATATTGTACCCAAGTAACATTTTTTGTCGTGTATCCTTAAATGCAACTATTTCGTAACACCAAAAATGTGCTATTTCCACGTAGTTAGAACACTCGTTGTGCCCTGAAAAGCGCACAAAAAATTTGTGTTGGAAACACGCTTGTTTCAACTTTGTTACGACAAAGTTCCAGAAACAATTTGTTTGTCTAAATATGCCGGTAAAGCAGTTTGTTGTGTTGTCATGATGTTGCCATTATGTAGTCGTTTAATTTGCGCGAAACCAACAAAAAACTTTTTTAACAAAAAAAACTAAAGTGCCCCTGTCGGAATTCTGGACTGGTATCTTCAGATCCTCACACCTTGCCTCTACCACTGAGCCACGGATGAGTTAATATAAGGGCATATGGTTGGGCTGAACTGTATCTAAGGATTTTTGATTTCAATAATACTCTTAGCACACAAATCGGGCTAAGTCACATGTTGCAACAATGGAACTAATAAGTTTTCATTATGTTTCGATTACAAAACGAATTGGATTGTTGTTGAGTTGTTTTCAATTCGAAAGGTTTGCAACATTGCAAAGTATTGTTGCTAAAATATCATTCTTATGTTTCTACAGCAAAACCAAACAAAAACTGGACTTAGTCAAATTTATCATGTTGCCAAATGCTACCTGGGTAAGGTCCCCCTCGCCCATGACCAGAGCTGAGAGACTAAAACGTCAAAATAAAATTTGCACCAGTCTAAAAAGTTAAATTTAAAAATGTCGTGTACCTTCTTTTTCCGGAACGTCTTAACCCTAATCTACAACTTTGCCCAAGACACCAAAAATTCCTTCCTAATCCTGATTTCATATTTATACACCCAGTTTTAACAACCAGCCCCCAAAATTGTATGGAAAAAATAATTATGTAAAATTACTTCTTTTGACGAAGCGAATACAATGACGAAGTTTCATCCAGATAAAACAAAACAAAGTAAAGTCGATTTGTGAAAACGGAGAGAACTTCTCAGATGGTTTTTGACAGTTGACAAAGAATAATTTCTGGTAGAAATGTTTTTATATCAGCTTAATTCTTTGCTAATACTTTGTTTACAATATTAGTTTTTTTAGGCAAGATTTGCATAACGTTTGAACAAAACAAACCCGGAAAGAACTTTCTAATAAAAGAGCTACCAATTTCCTGCATTAAAAAGCCGATCATCATCTTATTTGATCACTGCTTCAATCTATGAAATAAGCTTACAATTAACAAGGTAAAATCCTACTCAAGAACCTCAAACAGCTTATATTGAGCATAACTCCCAACTAGCCTTTCTCTATGCTCTTCAATCAATTGGCATCCCCCGCAAACACCTTCCGATTCAGGTCAAACAACATTCCTTTATTTGTTCCTAACCACTTTGCTCCCTCCGCTCGGGACAAAACAGAACTTTGTCGGTAAATAAAAATGATTGACATTCTTAAGCGTTACTTAAGCGGATATTTTCTTTCTTCCTGTGACTGTTGCTTTTTCCCCTCTCAAGCATAGTCGTGTTCGATAAAATGATGAATAAGAAGCACAAACAACTTCGAAAAGGCTCCCCAGAATGGTTTCAATCGTCCTGTTGCTTGTCGTATTTGAGGAAATCACCTTCCCCTTATAGGGAGCACGCGCACTGCTGTAAGGAGGAACCTCTTGAAGGAAACTCACCACCCCAGTGAGGATCGCGAGAAAAGACAGCGCCCGGGACAGCGATAAAGCTGGTTGTACTTCAATAACTTAAATTGAATTCTTGCCTGCGGAACTGGACGCGAAAATCGTGTTGGGGAAAATGCTTTTACCCGAGAGCAAACAGCATAATTCCTCTTGAGAGTAAACAGAACATGGCACGGAAAGTGGGGTGGGAAAAGGGGGTTGGGAAAAATTCTTTTCCTGTGTCAATAAAGTGAATGTGTTGTGGAACGAGTTGCACCGGTTGGAGAATGCTGGTAAGTTTGGTGTTGTCAACTATCAACTATTAGAGTAAGGTTTTAAGGAACTCAAACTAAGAACGAACTTCGTTAATTTTAAATTTAAATTATTGTTTTCAATATTTTCACTAATTTTATTTTATTTTCATTTTACAAAAATAAAATGGTTTGTCGAGGGATATTCAATAGCAAGTTATTCGATGTACAGTAAACAATATCGTGAAATATTCATCGATGATAACTTTTCCTTAAAACACTCTAAATGTACTCTTCATCGAAGCTTTTTTCCGACTTTTCCTAGAGTATCAGTTCAAAAATAGTGTTCAAAGTAAAATAACACTTCTTCAAACCCTGCCTCACCTTCTACCTTAAATTACAGCAAACCAGCCAAAAACAGGTCCCTAAACTGGACTCCCACACACGTCACTGGCACACGGTTGGCCAAAAGTGGAAATCCTCTCGTCGTGGAGTGGATTAAGCTATTTCCGTTGTTCCTTGCTGTGCGAAGCTTTTACCAATAAATTTTCACCAAATTAGGGGGAGGAGCGGCGGGGGAGGTACGAAATTCAATCGGTGCTTCCAAAGTTGAAAAGCTGGCAAGTGAGCAAAGTGAAATCCTTCAGCTGAACACTTTTTTTCGGGAAGGGAATTGGATGAGTGGCCAGTTGCTTTGTCCGTGTGTGTGTGTGTGTGTGTGTGGGATTTTCCTTTCGGAAAATAAATGTGTGCTCGCGAACTGTCCATTGTGTGTTGGGGTGGACTGTCGGAAAGAGGGGATGAGCATACACAACAGCAATGAAATAACAAAGTTTTTCATGTTCCGCGAAAAAAGAAGACGAAGCGAACGATGGACGTCACCACGGCTCATTGCGGATATAGTTCGTAAATTGAGAGCTTCGAGAAACGAATGACTGGTATCAATTTAAATATGCAAAACAGATGCTTCCTCCGGTGGGATTTGTTCCAGCGAAGCTTCGGGATTGTTGTCCAATTGGGAAAATTCAAAATTAAGAGTGCAGAGGGCAGATACAGCAGGTTTCGAGAATACCCAGTTGAATCCCAAATCAAGAGAATTGTTAAAAAGTGAATTTCTAAGAATGGTTGATTTAATTTGCTCATTTGTTCACAACGATGTTTCGACAGTAAATTTCAGTTAAATTTCAACTCGCTCTCGCAAGCATAAAATCATACAATTACCTAAAAGCTTCTTCCTTTTCCCGCACAAACTTTCTAATGTAAACTCGTTAAAAAATGTTGAGCTTCTTTCCGGTTGGGGCGTGTGGATGTTGCGCGCCAGGATGTTGCCACGAATATGTGATAATTTGTTTGCCGTCAAATTTCTCTAAATGACTTCTTTCCTCTGGTGTGTTTAATGTGTTGTCATTTTTACTCGTCTAATTTAGCCGAGAGCGCGAATGCCAGGCGCTTGACTTTTCCGACGGTAAGGCACTTGGCACAAGTGGCAAAGTGAGAAATTTGAGTTTGGAAGTTATTGTCGGTTGTTTGCCTTTAACTGCGGTACACCTTTACAAACATAAATAAAAATTATCGTTGGACTTTTTTGTTGGGTTTTCGAAACATGGATCTGGGGAAAGTTTATTGAATGTTACCCTGGATTTTAAATAGATATATCCTCAAAAAAAGAGAGTTGTTTCACAGTTAAAACTTTAGTCAAAAAGTATAATTCAGATCTATGCAAACGCTTTATTTAATAAAATATGCAAAAAAATAGCATTAAACAGTATATTCGAAAGAGTTAAAAAGCGATTTTTTTGCAAGAATGTTTACTTTGCCCATTTAATTTTATGAACACAATTTAAAGAAAGGTAGACAAAAAAAATTCAAAAAAACTATGCAATGGACTTATGTGTCATTTCAATCCAAAACAATTTTAGTTTGCCTAACATTACCTAATATCCAAATTTATTTTTTCGAGTTCCTTTTTAGAACGTCACAAGAAGTCACTAAATCATGTTCCTGTTCGCCAATATATTTATTCTAATTCAATATAATCTTGATAAAAAATAATATCTAAAATAGCTTTGATAGCATCAGAGATCACAAGGCATTAAGAATAAGTTTTGTTGAAGTTTATAAAAATGCCAAATTTCGTTTTGTTTGACTGCTTTTAAATAATTATTCAGATCTAATTTTTCATTGAGGAGAGACAACATAAAAATCTGCCTTTTTTGTATTATGACCGAGTTTTTAATTGAAATTTTAAAGAAAATTTGTTTGTGAAAATATCGTTTTATCAAACAAATTATTTTTGCTGGTCAAATATTATTTAAAGAGGATTTCGAGACAGAAGCTTAGCGTTGATGACCAATCAGGTCATAAGAGTAAAATCAAGGGGAAAATCTAAAAAAGCTGGTACATTACACTCACGAAATATCTTGTTCACCACACAGAAGGGCGGAAAAGATGTGTTTGATATAAAACGCAGCGCATTAAAATACACTGTGTTTAATAAACTTGAAGCTATTATAATGACATTCAATAAATTTCACAAGCTCCAATTTCCATTTTTTTATTCAATAAACGAAATTCTCGTATATTTGATAGGTTAGGCAATTGCTCCTAAATCCATCCAATTTGGCTATTTTCATTATTAAAACAACTTATTTTGCAAAACTGTTGATAAAAACGTGCTTGCTCACTTCTTATTGAACTTTTATTTTGGTTGAAAACTCACTACTTTTAATTGCTTTAACTGCTCAAAAAATCAAACGACCCCTAGGTCTTTGTGGTCTCTACGGCAAGTTTCTACTCGAACCTGGGAGTCCGAAGGCTTGAATGGGAAGGGTACCCAAACTTCTTTCTACTCCAAGAAACCTTCCACCCTTGGTTTCGAACTGATTACCTTTGGATTGCGAGCCAGTGGAGCAGGCTTGGTTTGGTGTATTGTTTTTCTTTATAGCAGGGAGACGACTCCCACACCTGGCAGGGACCGACTATTTATTGCTACGCTCTTTAAGTTAAGAAAAATACCCATTAAAGCTGCAATCAATCTTCCATTCGCCGGTAACGACAAATAATTTCTACTCCATCGATTGCTCCATGACACCTGAAATGGGAATGGTAATATAAATTCAAGCCGCTTCCAGTCCATCAAGCTGCTGATTGTATTTTTCTAACTCAATTCCAAAGCACACACTCGTGCCTGATCCATCAAACTGCACAATGCAATGACATTCTATGGTGCCGAAATGAGAGAGAGAAAAAAAAACTGGCCAGCCACCGGTCGCTGGTCACACGTACGTGTGCGCGCACACAAACACACATTAGCAAGCGCACCGATCGACACCACGAGGTGAAAAGCAGATCAAAAAGCCCGCCCCCACCTCACCTTCACCACCCAAACTCGTCGCCAGGACACGACATCACCCATAAATTCGCTCGTCTCGCTATAAATTCTAAAGCGCTATAAATTTTCACATCGCATCAGATTGCACCTGTTTATTTTTCACCTTTTGCAAAAAAAAAAACGGCCACCCACCACCTTCTATGTGGCAATAGTACTGGGTGAGGCCGCGCAGTGTCGTGTGCACACCACCTCGGCTTTGACGGTTCTCGGTGTGAAAGGTGTCCGACCTTTGCAACCTGCTCTGTCATTTGATTCCTTCAGCAGCAGCCAAAGCTTCTCCCCCCCCAAACGAGTCGATACTAAAATTCGACGAGTGCGAAAATATATATCTTCATTTAACGTTGCGAAAATAATTTCCCCAAATAGGGGATCACGATTCGAATAACCTTTTCATGGCTGTTCGTAAAAGAAATCGACTTATGATAAAAATTTATCGCTGTTTCTTCATTAAAATTAAAGCTCAAAATGTAACAAAGACCGGGCGTCTGCATCCGTTTTGGGAATTGCTGGGCATTTAAAGTTCAATCTGCTGTACTTGTTTTGAACAAATTTCGAAAAACAGAAAATCATTTTGACACAATGTCAACCTGAGACTTACCGCACAGAATTGTGTTTATTTTCCCGGCGCTTTGCGCCGTTTCCCATCAGCGTGTAACTTAACGGTCATGATTTTTACTCCCTAATGCCAGTGTAGAGAAGCGTGGCCAGCCGGATTTACCTGCTTTTTCTTTCCCCACCGGGATCGGGATTATTTCCCTTTGCCAGGCTGCCAAGCTGATCACGGTTCTATGTGGGTCTCGGTAAGTCCTCTGTCTGGCTCACACAGGAACGCCACAAAATTCCAAAATAAATCAAAATTATCTTCGTACCTTGTAAACCGCAAACCGCTTTATCGCAATCCCCTATTATTACGACCACAATCACTTTTTACCTTGGTGCCTGATTTTTTTTTTGCTCCTGGCCAGGACCTTGGACGGAACAAACGGGACGACTCCTGGCAGGACCTCCCAAAACCCGACCCGCGCCACCCCGTCATTGTGTGTTGTTGTCGATAGCGTTTTTTATTAGCTCATTGAAATGCAAATGATCGGGTTTCACCAGGTTTCCGTTTCCTCCTGCCTTTTTTCCAGTTTTATTTTTTGCACGATTATGTTTCTCTTAAGGCTTGGCTTAGTGTCGTGCATATCGATGGATCAGCCGGCAACGAGGTAGCTCTCGCATATAGTCGTATGGGAATTGGAAGAAGATAAAGGTGAACCAGCCACCAGAAAAGGGGAAAACAAACAACACGATGTCAGGCAAAGTTGAAATAGTTGGGTGGGGGGATGTGTTTGTGAACAATAGGGATCCACCGATTTCCAGCGCAAAACTTCAAACGCAGTTCAGAAACAACGGTTTGTCCAGGTTTAAAAAAATGCAAAAAAGGAATGCTACAAGGCAAGGCTTAGAAGGCAACGAGACCCGGAAACATGATTTTTTGAAGAAAATGGTTTCACGAAAATCCTCGAAAAACGTCTTTTTTGAACCACTCGGCTAGGACCACCCTAATCGCCAAACAAAAGAAAATACGGGTCTTATAAATTTTGTCAAGGAACTTTGCTGTTTTAGGTATAGTCATTCAAGAGTAAATTTTATGGTGTCAATATTTAAGCTAACATTTTATAAGGGCGTAATATTTTTAAATTTTAGTCCTGGTTTAAAATTTTTGAAAATATTTTTTTCGCAAAGATCGGAAAATTTCAAGAATGTTTCATACTTATACATTGAAAATCGGACCATCAGTTGCTGAGATATCGACATTAGAAAATGATGGGTTGTTAGAGTGAGACTTAGAAAACATCAATTTTCCTGTTTTTAAACCTTTGCATGGCAATATCTCTGCAACTAAGGGTCGTATCAACAAAGTTCATAAAAGCAAAATATAGAGAATTTTCTCAGCTTTTCAAAAATATGTTTTTCAAAGGTGGGAAAACATGGGCACTAATTTAAAAAAATAAATAAAAACTGCGACTATTTTCAAAAAAATACCTAAAAATGGCTATAACTTGAAAACGGTGCACTTTATCAAAAATTCACTGAAGTACTTTTTGATTGCAAATTCGATTTTACATCGAAAAATAAAGTTGAATTTTTTGCGACCAATATTTCGATTTTTAGAAAAAATTCTGTATTTATTCAAAAAATCATAACTCAGTCAAAGATTTTTTGCCCATTCTAGAAATTTCTGAAAAGTTGGCATTTGATGTCCTCTAAAACATTTAAAAAAAAATAGTGTTTTTTTGCAAATCAAGTTTGAGTGACAAAAAGTGAAATTAAAAATCACAATTTTTTTACCGTGCATAATTTTTTTTCAGTGTAGTCCATATCCATACCTACAACTTTGCCGAAGACACAAAATCGATCAAAAAATTCCTTCAAAAGATACAGTCTTTTGAATTTTCACATATCATTTTTGTATGGACAGCTGCCAAATTTGTATGGAAAATTATATGAACGAACTAATGATGCAAAATGGCTTCTTTGGGCATACCGAAAACACCAAAAAAGTTTCAGCTGGATTAAAAAATACAAAAAATCGGATAACCGAAATTTCAGAGAATTGGTTTATATATATTCCATGTAGTTAAATTTTTTAAATCGTATAATTTCTGTTTTTATTTAATTTTAATTCTTGTAATTCTAATTTTATTCTCAGAAAAAAAAATCAGAAAGCAGCACTGAATTTTAATACAAAGTTGATTTTTTCAGTAGATGATGTTCTTAAATTCTAGTCTATTTGCGATGATTTACTGTAATCAGTTGTATGTTACGAGTTTTCATATATAGTTACAAAAGTTGCCTAATTTCCACGGTGTCCTACTTTTCCTTCAACCTTACCCTCCCAAAATAAGCCTCGGCTGGCAAATGCATGAATTATGTTTGTGCACACATGTTCCGATATTTACTCATAGCGGGCGTTCTGTGTGTGCTTCTCTATGTGTGTATAGTGTGTACAGGGACTTTCGTTTTTATTTGCACCCAGCTAACATTACGACCGGAAAATAGGTCCCACCAACAAACGACACCTTAGCTTTGGGCCAATACCGGGGGCCAGGTGCCAACAAAAGGCCACACGTTTGCACACGATCCGCGTATGGGACAAAATATAAATTTCCACCAATTTTCTTGCGGCAGTCATTTGCCATAATTTCTTCCCCTCGTACACAAGTTGAGCTTTTGGCGTGCGTTCGAGGAGGAGGTAAAAAAAATGGGCTCACGTTTACGACTTGAAAATTTTCTTCTTTTTTGCCACACCATAAAGGTGGTGGTCGCTTGTTAGTGGACGATTTATGACTGATTGTTTTAGCTTTTTTTTAGTATTTCGTCCGGGCCCTATCTCTCCCAGGTGAAAAGACATAAACCATTTGTCGTGTTTTGTGGGGATTTTTTTTCTTTGACGTCCGTTTGCCGCAAATTTGTGGCTGATTTGACACGTGAGTTTTGTCGTTTAATTTATGAGCCCAGCACGAAATTGGGCACAAAATTGCACGGAATCGACACGAATTATCGCCGGAGTTGGAAATGAAGCTTTTATGTCTTTTTAATGGGGTAGGATTTTGTTTGAAACTTTTAATTATTTTTGTTTAAAATAATGGCGGGAAAATTTTTCGCGTTTTCCCCAAAATCCCATGAATGATTCAACACTTTTTTCCGCACTTCTCGATTATCTTTTACAACCTTGATTTTAACAAGCTGCACTGCCTGCAACATTAATTATCAATTTAAAAAGCACTCGCAAATCTCCCGGTCCTAAACGGTTCCTCCCCGTCTTGTGTAACGAAGTCGAGTCCGCAGTTCCTTATTCAATTAAAAGATCCCGTCACCATCTTCCCCGCCATGGTCTTTCGGGAACCGTCCGTCGTGGCCACGGCGCTAATGAAAAGGCTGCGGTCAGCCTTCATAATCGTAAGTTTTAATAAACTTTTGTTATCGCAGCCGGCAATCAAAAATTTCAATTTGGCTCGCTCGTAATTTACTCCCTAATTTGATGCCAAACCATTCGGTTCATTATTCGCAGCCGTTAGTTTTAACGAGCCACCGCTGGACACGAGGTTGGAAGAACTGGACCATCTCGCACGGACCCAGCGTCCGCGCTCTGAGGGGCCGGCCATAACAAATAGCAGTCCACCACAAGACGGCCACGGCAACTTCCAGGGAGCAGGGAGGGGGGTTTTGATTCATTAATGAAAATTTATATATTTCCCGACAGAGTTATAGAGCCTAGCGCTAATTGTCCGGGAGCGGCTCCCATGCCAGCTAAGTAATAACATTTTTCGTTCCATTATAAACTAATTTAAAACTTCATATCCCACCAACTATTCACCGCCCCAAACCAGTTCTACGAACTTCGAATGGGTTCCTAAAACAACTCCCAGCCCCGAGTGATGATGAAAACTGTGATGACTCCCTTGCGATAAGGATTTCCACGATAGAAGAGTGAATCTCTGTGCTTTCTGTAGGGAAATGCTTAAACAGGTTAACCATTTCGGGAACTCCGAAAGTGCATCGAGATGGGGTTTGCGTTTGGAGCACCAGACTGTGCGAATTTCGAGCCCGAGAGAGCCCTGTTAGACAACAAAGAAAGTCCTGACGGAATTGAGTTTGCGTGTGAGATTACGGTTTGAAGAAAGCGTTATTGGTGGTACCTCATCAAAATATTTTTCAACTCAACTGTAAAAAAATCATTACAATATAACTTAAGGGATTGTTGAAAGATTTTGTATCAGATTCTGTTTTCAAAAAAAAAAAAAAAAAAAAATAACTTCTTTCTTCTTAATAATTTTAATAAAATAACATCGAAATTGATGGAAATATTTAATCATATAATTCTCATCTTTTTTAATGTAATTTGTATACAGATTTTGACCGTTTTGGTTTGCATTATTTTTATCTACATAGTATAAACATTTGTAAATGTGGAAGTTTTCTTTTTTTCTTTTTTATGAAGACCTCAATTTAGACTGGAAAAATTGTATTACACTGGAAAATAATTTAGACACGTTTTTGCTTGCATATAAAAACCAAACAAAATCGTAAATTTTAATTGATTTTTTTCTGTATTATAGCTTTTTTGCTGCTGAAAGCGGAGCGGCCGTGGCTGACTGGCTACGGTGTTCGCTTTGTAAGCGAATGGTTCTGGGTTCGATTCCCATCTGCTCCCAACGAGAAAGTTAAGAAAACATAAATTTGAAATGATAAATATGAACGAAAAATCAAAGTCGCTCGAGGCGGGGTTCGATCCCCCGTCCTTTGGGTTGGTAAGCAAAAATGCTAACCACTAGGGCATGGCGACTTGGTATGCTTGGACTGGAATTAGGAATACTGTTACAGAGAGCGAGTTGTGGCGCTATAACCACGGCAAATAGTGTCCAGGGCATTCGTGGAAATACAATGTCCCATCCCAGAGGGTCCCGGAGTACCAAACCTTCTTAGCATGGTGCTCCCAACGAATACAACCAAAATCTCGGAGCGTATGGTGGTATGGTGGG
Source organism: Culex quinquefasciatus (assembly GCF_015732765.1). Classification (NCBI taxonomy): domain Eukaryota; kingdom Metazoa; phylum Arthropoda; class Insecta; order Diptera; family Culicidae; genus Culex; species Culex quinquefasciatus. The sequence goes on from NC_051863.1 coordinate 198,028,090, forward strand.
GACACGCTTCTTCCTCCCCTGTCGATTCAAAATTGTGTTGTTGTTCGAACACTCAGTGCTCAAACTCAACCTAATTACGAGTCATCTCTGCGATACGGCTTTACGCAGTAGGCCTGGCCGCTTTAACGCTTGTGATGTTTCAATGCATTCTAATGCAATGGCGCACTGCAAATGTTAATAAATGACAAGAAGAGTGCTAGGCGTCATCTAACCTAAGGCACTCTCCAGGATCCCTTCGAAAGATTGGCTGCGCTAGGGTCTGATTAGATTAGATTAGATTAGATTATAGCTTTTTTGCTGCTGAAAGACAATGTCAAAATAGCTGAGAATTCATGAATCTTTCTTCAAACTAAAATTTGTATTTTTCTTAGATCAGTTAAAAAGTCTATTTCTGTAAGGTTGAAAAATCCGATGGTTGAATACCACCTATTTTTAGATTTTATTTTATCTGAGTTTTTGTGATGTAAGGTCATTTAATTGCACACAACAAGAAGTAAATCTACACGTAATTTTGCGTCTCTGACACAAAACTTGTCACATTTTCAGATGTAAAAATCCTATGATTTTTTAATTGTGTGATCTCAACATTAATTCATGAGCCAATTTAGTGTAAAATTGTATACAAAATCAAACAGTTTTTAAACTAAAATTCATAATTTTAGTAATTATTGATTCCCTCTTCTGAGGGAGGAAGGAAGGAACTGAATATGATTAAATAAATTAAATTAAATTAAATTAAATTACTGTATAATCAGGAAAAGAGATGAACAATAAATAATTAGACTTAAATTGACTTGAATTTACTTATATTCCTCACAAAAACATTATGATTCTAAAAATGTTCTCCGATCCGATCAGAATTGATTAGACGCCCTTAGAGAGACTAACGCTGTGTTAGAGTGGTCCAAAAATCTACAGAAAAAAAACAAGATCGTAACTCCACGCCATTTCAACCGAATTTAGCTCTCTTGGACGCAACTGAAAATTTATTGATTGGGATTTTAGAGAAAATTGTTTGTAGTTTCAAAAATCTAGCCCTATTTTTGAAAAGGTTGCTCTATTATCGAGTTCCTTGGCTAATTCTACATAACATATCTCAAAATGGTAATGTTTCACTAACAGGATTCCGAGGTATGATTATTTGAAAATAAAAACTGCGATTCAGCGCGTCGCGCGCAAAAAACGGTAATTACTTTAAAATTTGGTTACTTAGAATTTTCCTAACCGTCACAACAGTTTCATAATAAGGGTATTGAAATTACTTTCGAATGAGGCATACAATTTCAAGATCTGGTCACCCTACACAGTAGAGGTTGTTGAATATTATCTCTTTAATGGTGAAATTTTACCTCAGTTTGGCTTGAAAAAGTGACATTTGGCCAGAAAGTGATGTTAGTCTGTAAACAAGCACGAATAGGGAGCGTTCTTACATTACCTAACGCAATTAGAGGAGGAGGGGGTTACGAAAATGGAGGGAGGGGGGACTGCCGAAAAATTCTGTTACGTAACGCAAAATTGGCATATCACTTTAAAAATCCCAAATTTAGCGTTACGTAATACAAGAACGCTCCCGTGGAAATCTTTTATGCTTATTCAATTCTATTTTGTCGAATTTGTAAACACAAAAATGTTTTCAACATCGCCAACATTTTTTTTCGATTTTAGATGTACGACCTTTTTTAAACGTTTAATTGTTATATTTTACCTATGTTGTTATGGTCACCTTTCCTATTATTCGAATACTTTGCTTGGGAACCATGCATAATTCATGTGGACATTTTTTTAATTCAGGAAAATTTAACAATCTAATACAAAAAATAAAAAAAACATGTATGCAGTTTGCTGTGTTAAATATTTTTTAAGATTTATTTATTGTAGGAGATTTATTTATTGTAGGACAAACAAGATTACAAATTCGGCAAGTTTGATATTTGGCACTATGCAAAATGGATTCTATCGTGACATTTTGCAGGGCGAATCAAATTTTTTCAAAATAAATTATCTTATTTATTTAAAAAATATTATTGATTTCATATGATATTTTCTATAGAAATGTGATACAAAAAAAATGAATCATTCACATATTCGGCACATTTCTCTAAAATATGCTTTCAGTAGACCTCAATAAAACACATTTTCCAGAACCTTTTCAATTAATTTAAAAAATCATCGGTTATGGTGGCAATGTTAACTAACAAAGGTGATTTATCGCGATTTGGCTATGAATTGCCTCTCGGTGCACTTGCACAACAACAATAACCTTGAACGCAATCATCCCTCTGAACCGATTAGAACCCAAATCAACTTCCCCATAATTCATTAGGTGCGGTCGTCGTCGCCCATCAGCGCCAATATCCGGCTAAATGGAAAATTCCGAAACTATTGACTCCACTCATCTGGTGGGCCCTCGACATTCCCCCGGTCTACACAGAAAAAAATATGTGAATTTACTCGACACGGAAAAAATGAATCACATGTAAACTCAGTTGATGTAAACTTGAGATTCGACGTAAACGGTTGAATCTCACGTAAAATCATGTTTTTACGTATAATTTGTTGCAAATTTACATCAAATTGCATTTAAATTTAAATGTTTAATGACGTGCAAAAGTGTTACATCATAAATGATGTAACATTCATAAATATTTTTTTTGTGTGTAGCGCACGACTCTCCACGTGGCTCAACTTCATTGGCGGTGGTAACCACAAAACACACACCGGGATGGGTTATTAAAATAATTTCCATGTTCACCAGATGGCGGCGGCGTCGATCTGGGCCGAGGTCCTAGGCCTACCTTCCAAACCCATCCAAAGAGGGAAGCGAGTCAGAGCGAGATTGGTTTGGTCCTACTAATCAATGCAAATGGCGAATGAAAGGACTGTGACTGCGTCGGGTGGCACTAATTTTCTCGTGGAGTTTATACCTTTGGCAAGTGCAGCACGTGGAAATTCATTTGGTCCGTTGATTATGTGGCACTGCAGGGTGGAAAATTCTGCGCTGATTAATCGTGCTAATTAAGGGAATAATTGTGGAGAAATTCCTGGTTCTAATGGAGACATTATTGAGATTTGCGAGCATTGGCAGGGCGGCTATTGAAGCTGATTTGTTCTAGGTTGAAATTTGGTGAATCTTTGTAGTGCAGTGGCACCCTTACAAAAACTCAATCATGAAGAAAGCGGCAGACGAAATTTCCGACAGCTGTACCGACGTCAAAACTCAATTAAAAAACGTCCCCTTTTTGATATGGCAAATTTATTGCAAATTAAGCAAATTTTTAAATTGACCAGACGACGACGGCCACGAGTGCATCGACAGATCCCGACCGGTGCCAACTTCAGTAAAGTGCAAAAAGTGTGACCGGGGGATGCAAACCGAAAAGCTGTAATTTTTTTCAACCTCAACATGATCGCCGACGTGACGGTCCCCAACCCCTACCCAGTTTCCCAATGGTGCTCGCGACCTGTCGATTTGGGGGTTGAAAAGTGAAACAATATTTTGACCGAAACCCGAGAAGGCATATTTCATAATGGCGTTGAGCGCAAGTGTCACAGCTTTTTTTTGCTGTGCTGTCCACGTCGAGTGGTCATTTTTCGAGGTTTTTCGCGGAGCAAAAAGCAAAAAGAATGCTCGCTGACCTGAATTTGGTTTGCTCTGCAAGTGCTCCATCTTTCAGAGATATTTGTAAAACCATTAGAGAGAGAACGAGAACGGGGATGGGGTGGATTTCACTTCATTCGGATTTCATGTGACGATATGTGGTGAAGGTTACACATTTTAAAAAAATGGTGTGCGCTGTATTTTGGCGATGACAACCGGGATGCAAACCTGTCCGGTGACAGGTGAAATTAACAGTTCTTTAGAGGGACGTTTTAGGAGAGGTTTAGGAAAAGCAAAAAGAAAATTGTAGTCAATAAACACGTTTTCTAAAATAATTTTTTATACAAGTTTTATAGGGTTTTTATAAAGCTGTTTAGTGTATCGTTTTTTGATCTTCAACATAAAAACAACATTCAACATGGAAAACAAATTTTCTCAACTAACAATACCGCCTAACAAATTTTTGAACATTTTAAATAATACGCTAGATAGAAAAGAAAATAGAGCATGTTTTTTAATTATTTTTTTTTATTTAATTGAAGCACTCCAATTCTGCGGCACATTAAAAAAAAGAAAAAAAAAAAAACAAACAAAAATTTCATGTACTAATAAGAACTTATCAGAAAAGATAGGAACCACCATCCGGGGGAATCGAGACACATGGAGCGAATTTGGACAGCTATTTTAGCCATGTAACTGCACAACGTTTGGATATTTGATATTGGTTACGAATAGAACAGTTACAGAACAACAAAAAAGTTCATCGTTTTCCAAATTTCAAGCATTTATGTGCTTCAAAAACTGCTAGCCCAATTCAGACTATTCCTTATTCGCATTTAATATCTCAAAATCAGTATTTTTGAAATTTTTCAATGTGCAAGACAAGGGGACAAAAACCCTCAACTTTTGAACTTTAGAGAAGTACGGACATAAATTTTGCAGCCAGCGTATGTTTTTTTAGGGGGACAGGGGGTAATATGCACCCCCTAAGGGAAAACTGTGATTTCTCATCCATAACAGCATTTCTGTGAAAGAATTTCGTTAGATGTTCATAAATAACTATTACTTAACGTCATCCAAGTGAAAAAAGTCTTTGAAAACCTCAAAATTGTTTAAAAATAGCAGATTTCTAAAAATATTTATGATTCATTTCAAACAACCATGCGGGGCAATATGCACCGCAACATTGGGGCAAAATGCACTACAACAACGGGGCAAAATGCACCACAACATGGGGCAAAATGCACCGGGTAAAAGCAGTTTTCACTAGTCACCACTAGATGACACCGCTGTTTTTACAAAGGAGCTTCACAGCGGTGCATTTTGCCCCGACCACGCTTTTTGCAGAAAATTTAATTAAAAATGCATTTTTTGATGTTTTTGAACTCATCTATCTACAGAATAATAAAGATTATGGCAAAACAAATATGTCTCAACACTTACAATAACAATAAATGCTTTTTATATTGTTCAAAAATCATAATGAATGTTCAATGAAAATTAGATGAAAACACAACAATTTAAAGTTTTGCAAATAACTTAAGCTGTTTTTAAACCACGATGCTGAAATTTTTCTAGCATGGTTTAGCAGTGTTAAGCTTACAATTTCTATGATTTTTTCCCCGGAAAATTCTTCCAAATACCGAGAAATGCAGGGGGTGCATTTCGCCCCGGGGGTGCATATTACCCCCTCTCCCCCTAATATGATTTTCCAATAAAGTTTAAAAATAATGGATTTCTCTACCATTAAAAATCAGTTTGTCAAAATAAAAAAAAAACGGAGAGATCGGAAAATTCAATCAATGTTATGTTTTTTTACGAACTGTTGTCGATCTATTCTAGTCTTTTGATAAATAATGTCTAGTTGGATAATAGGATTCATTGCAAGACTGTATCTGTGATTTTTTGATAAGCAGAAAAGAGGAATACTATTAAACTCCAAACGGCAATAAAATAAATAGATGCATTTCATCAAAAAATTAAAAATATAATTAAGTAAATCAATAAAATAATTTAATGTTTTTTTCGATAACAAATTCGATTTGGCATCAAAAGCTGTAGAGAGGTTTTTTTATAAATGAGATTTAACTTTTTCCGAAAAAAATTTCTTTGAGAAAAATGTAATAAGTTTGATTCAAATATTTTACTATGTTTTTGTTGCCACCCCTTTTAAAATTGGCCCGAAAAGCGAGGGTTAAAAAAACGTTTTTTAAAAAAATAACAAAATTTTTATTGAAATAGAATTTTTATCATTTCATCTGGACACAATTTGGCATTCATTTTCCGGCGTTAATAATATTTAAAGTTTAATGCTCTTTTGCCCCCTTCCCCTCAATTTTGGTTAGAGTCGAGAGACATAAATTTCAAAACATATTTGCATAAAGCTCAAAAATTGTTGATATTGTCTGTACTTTTTTGATTTTGATAAAAAATTAGGCACTCAAAAATGGGACACGATTTTTTTTCTTGAACCTATTTTTCAATATTTACGGGGGATTGTATAAACTATTAGAAAGTTTAGTAATCAGTAGTATTTTCAAGTTTGAGACTATATTTTAAATTCTGCTTATTACAAATTGTTTGAATCATCAACTCAAAATTATAGAATTATCATCTAACAAAACCAGAAAATTAAAAGGATCCTCATCATCAATACCAACTGAGAAAAATATTATATGAATTGATTTACCAACAGTCTCCAACCTCTCCTAGTTGGCAGTTCTAATCCCTGTCACAAAATCACCAGATGCACTTGAACGTTGACAAATGACTTAGGCCTAGCGTACGGTGGTCGTCCAAGTATCGCGAGGTGTCAAAGAAAAGTGTTTCTAATTTGATTTATTCATAATGAAACCCCTTTGAAAGTTACATTCATCAAAAGGAAGGCTCGGTTTTAATTCATTCAAAATGTAATTAAGGTTGATTTAAAAGGTGTTTCACTTTCTTTTATTATTTTTTTCTGTTTGAAATTCTAAGCTTTACATTCAGACGGATGAATAATGTTTTTTTTTATACGGATGAGCTGAATAATTTGCGCGTTTGCGCTCAATGATTCGCAATAATCTACTAATGAGGTACTTGAAAGCTTTGGAATATGTTTGAAGCTTCAGAAAAGCATTATTTTACTCACACATGATGCATTCAAAAACATTCAAAGATTTAGGCATAAATGCAGGCTCGTTTCAGCGCAAAGTACGTCTGAGTGCGACGGGATGTGAAACTTCAAGTGCCTTACATTTTACTGTTTTCATTCATTCATTCCCAACTAAAGGCAAAGTTCACCGTCAAGGAGTGAGCCGATGGGGGCGGTTTGTTTCGGATGAATGTGCTTCAAAAAACATCCATCTATGCGAGGTTCGCGCACCGCGCAATGGAATGCACTTTACGAGTGTCCTTCTGGGGGCAAAGTGTGGATCCACTTGACGATAATTTCGCAGTGTTCTCGCCCTGGTGAATGCTGTCGCATTACACCGTCGACCGATTGCCAAGACTCTTGGGAGAAAAAATGCGCCTTTCTCGCGGGGGAGGGGCTTTTCAGCTTTTCCAGTGATGCTTACCCTTTGAATTGGGATGATGCGTTCGCGGGGCTGCGGCTGCTGTTGGGCTGGTTGTTGATACTGTTGAAAAGCGGGTGCTTGTTGTTGAGGTTGCTGATAGTACTGCTGCTGCTGTTGTTGCTGGGGCTGCTGCTGCTGTACCTGCTCGTACTCGTCACCACCCTCTGCAGATGGTGGCCAAGCAACGCGCTTCAAACCTAAAAGATGAATAGAATGAAAAAATACTAATTAGTTGGTGTTGAGTGGTGTAACTTGAGTTAAAACCAGACAGGTAGGATTATGATATATTTACATTCTGATGTAGGTTTAGAGATCAATGTATAGATAACAATGAAATGTGGTCTACCTGAGTAAGAGTTTTTAAGATGAGTTTTAAAACCGTCACGAGTTTGATTTTTTTTTCAAAAAATCCCAACTCTACACGATTTCAACCGATTTTAGCTCTCTTGGAGTCAAATGAAAGGTTATTAGTTAAGCTTTTAAGTCAAAATAGTTTGAAGTTGCAAAAATCTGGCCAAAAATATTAAAGGATTGCATGAAAACTTGCTGAAAACTTCAAATGTTGTTTTGGAGGCCTCGAGACTAAAGCGCCAATGTTTGAAAATATCTTTATTTGATATTTTGGAAATTATGCATAATATATTCAAAATGGTGGAGTTTCATTAACAGCATTCTGAGACATAAAGAAGATATAAATTAGGTGTGAAATTTATGTACAAATGTACGCTTGATTTGATAGCATACTAACTTAGTTTTCACAGCAAAACAATGATACCCGCAAACATTTCCAGTTTTTTAATTCTTAAAATCAAATAACAAGTCTGTATAAAAGGAATTTCAAGTAACCCAGAGAAATCTCTTTTTTAATCCAATCATATGAATTATTTTATTATCACGTGTTTTGATAACTTTGCATTCTTTGCATCGCTAGTTATCATTACTTCACGAGAAGATTTTCTGAAAAAAATATTGTCAAATTTTGACCGAGGATTTTTTTTGCGAAATTTTTTAATTGATTCTAGCACATTTTGTAAAATTGTTTTTTTTTTCATACTATTTGAAGATTTAAGTGATATCAACCTTTGAGAAAGAAACGTTTTCGACCGTTGGTTTTTGTCTGACTGTTTTTCAACGTAAATTCATCATAAACTTATTTTTGTTAACATTGACACATTCACAATCAAATCGACGTCGTCGTGCTATCTTGTCGCAGCCGCCATTCTGACGTACCGAGAAAAACGCGTTTTAATGTTTGACCTTGAACATTCAAAAACAAGAGCACGCAATGTAAACAATAACAAACACGTTTTGTTTGGCTCACCATTCTGTGCATTGTCCAAAATTTTGGTTGAAGTTGGTTGCTGGAGTCCCGAGTTATAATTACAAATGTTTACGGTAGTCTAGCTTGTACGTGCGACAAACGCATCCTGACTTTCCTGGCCTGATCCCATTGGCCTTTTGTCGCACTTACATCAATTTTCATGGAATGACAAGATAGCACGACAAGATTGAAACTACTTTCATATGTAAAGTGACAAAATGCACGGAGTTTTTTAGGTTTTTGTTGAATATCTCAGGATTGAAATCGAATTTTGGGGATCTGTGAAGGTCAAAAGGTGAGGCATTGTGAGCTGCATAAAATGGCGTTCTTAACTCAATTTGGCCCAAAATGCACGTATGACAAGTTAGCACGATGGCGACGAAATGAAGACAATTATAAATATCACAACAATACTCACTTGCTGGTAATATTTTTGGTTAACCAGCGATTCCACGTCAATAGGTAGGATCCAGATCAAAAGTTCTCTGATTTGCCTTGATTTTTTTTCGATAGAAAAGCATGGTACTTTTAGTTCAACTGATATTTTACCGAAATCCATATTTTCAGAAACACATTTCAGCAAGAAGCTCTTTGGTCTCGAGACCTTCTAATCGACAACTAAGTTTTCATTTGCTCTTTAGGTGTATTTAGCACCTTCAAAGCTTCGTTTCGCCAAGAAAAATGTCTATGCAAGCCATGAAAGTGAAATTATTGACAACCGGAAGAGATTTTTAAAGCAAACAGAATCCAAGGGACCGTCGAGGAAGAGATCCTTCAAGTAAGAGAAAATATCAAGGAATAAAGCCAATCGAAGTATGAGCAATTCTCTACCAAAACCGGAAATGGATTTTATTTGTATTTTTTGATTTGGTTCAAACTTTGTGGGGGCCATCCCTATGACCAAATATGCTATTTTGTGTCATTGGTTCACCCATACAAGTCTCCATACAATTTTGGCAGCTGTCCATACAAAAATGGTATGTAAATATTCAAACAGCTGTAACTTTTGAGTGAATTTTCTGATCAATTTGGTGTCTTCGGCAAAGTTGTAGGTATTGTTGAGGACTTTTGAGAAAAAAATAGGTACACGGAAAAAAAAATTGCAGATTTTTTTATCAACTTTTTTTCACTAAAACTCAATTTCCCAAAATACTTTTGATATGTTTCATGTATTAACATTGAAAATCGGACCATTAGTTGCTGAGATATCGTCATTAGAAAATGGTGGGCTGTTTGGGTGACACTTAGAAAACTTCAATTTTCGTGTTTCTTTTTCTTTAAGCCGCTGTATCTCAACAACCAGAGGTCCAATCTCCAATGTCTCTTAGACAATTTTATAGCAAATTTTCTGAACTTTTCAAAAAAAATATTTTTAGGAATGGTCACTCATGGTCACTATTTTTAAAAATTGAAAAACTGCAAATATTTCGCTAAAATCAAACTTTCGGTGGCTATATCTTGAAAACGGAGCCCTTAATCAAAAAATCTGTAAAGTACTTTTCGATTGCAAATTCAATTTTGCATTAAAAAATAATGTCAAATTTGTTTTTGCATGAAACTTCAATTTTTTCCAAAAATCACTATTTTTTCAAAAATTCATAACTCGGCGGCAGATTTTTTGACCATGTTTCTCTATGGCTCAAAAGTTGCGGATTTTTGTCCCCTAAAACATATCAAAAAATCTCGAAAATCAAAAATACGTATTTTGGGAAATTGAGTTTTAGTAAAAAAGTTGATAAAAATCTGCAAATTTTTTTTTCCGTGTACCTATTTTTTTCTCAAAAGTCCTCAACAATACCTACAACTTTGCCGAAGACACCAAATTGATCAAAAAATTCACTCAAAAGTTACAGCTGTTTGAAAATTTACATACCATTTTTGTATGGACAGTTGCCAAAATTGTATGGAGACTTGTATGGGTGAACCAATTACGCAAAATAGCTTATTTGGTCATAGGGAAGGTCCCCACAAAGTTTGAGTCAAATAAAAAAATACAAAAAATAATAATGGTCGAAATCGGCCGATTTCGTAGAGAGTTGCTCAGTATGCAGTTTGAAGGGACTGAAGAATTCATCGATAGATGGAGAAATATTGATATCGAGAAGATCGACAGCCAGAGAGTCGACTGTAATATTCATCAGGAAATCAACTCCGTCATGCTAACTTGTCGTACGTCAATTTTTGACGTTTTGAGAAAAACGCGTTTTAATGTTTGACCTTGAATAAACAAACACGAGAGCACGCAATGTAAACAATAACAAACTCGTTTTGTGTGGTTAATCATTCTGAGCATCGTCCTGAAGTTTGGTTGAATTTGGTTGCTGGAGTCCCGAATTATATTTGAAAATGTTTACGCTAGTCGAGCTCGTGCCTGTGTCACAAACGCATTCTGACCTGAAATCCCTTAAGCCAATTGTCGCACTTACATCAATTTTCAGGCTGTGTCAAGATAGCATGACAAGATTGAAACTTTTTTCATAAGAAAATAGTTTTTTAGGATTGAAATCGAATTTTGGGGATCTGAGCCATTGTGAGCTGCACAAAATGGCGTTCTTAACTCAATTTTGCTCAAAATGCACGTACGACAAATTAGCACGACAGCGACGAAATGATGACAGATTTTGTGTAAAAAAAAAAGAATTATTTTAACTGAAAAATAAATTAATTTAACCTCAGAAAATGATGAATTTTCATCAGGTTTACATTTTTACACAGTTTTTGTGTAAAATTACTGAAAGAGATGTAATATTCAACAAACCAAATTTTCAACATTCCAAAATCCAACATTATTTTTTCTGTGAAGCTCTCCTGAATGTTTCAGCCGATTTGGTCAGATTCCGGGGTGCAATGCTATTTTGCAAGATGTTTCTAAATTTGAGCTGCAAATAATTTTATCATGATTTTAAATTTTAGAGGGGTCGTTTTTAATACGATTCCACTCAATCTACACGTTAATCATTTAACAATCAAATCACTGTAACAAAAATCTCACTAATTAATCCACTGTCGTGCACAACCACCATATACAAACTAGAATCAATTTGAGCACTTGGGTTTGCCCAACGAGTTATAATTTTGTTTCAACAACAAAATCCTCCAGCAGATCACGAACCACCTGCCACGTGCGCCCGCTTGCGCCTCGTTTTACCTTTTTGCCGTCTTTAATTTGCTCACGGTGGTACGTGACGATTTCACCTGAATCTTGAATCCGGAAAATGAACACAGGCCTGGCGAAAAATCCGCCCTTCGTGTTCAGCTGGGATTGTTGAAAAAATGGCCACACTCTGTTTCAGGGGGGGCTCAGCGAAAATTGCCCTGACCAGCTTTCCGGAAGGGGTTATTTTTTACTCGTTTTTTTCTCTCTCTCTCTCTCGTACTCCGGGATGTTGTTGTGCTTTCACTTCCAGCACCTATAATTAAATCATTAACTGCAGTTAAACTTTCGATGCGGCCACCATTCACGGTATGGTTTATGCCTGCTAATAAGGTGCCCCCTTTGGACGGTTTAATTTGCGGTAGAGCACTTTAAAAAACGATGATTTTTTTAAAGTTAAGATATTTAGCTAATTTCCTGCTCCTTTTTTTTCAGTGTATGGAAGTGAAAATTTTATTTGCATATTTTCACTTTGGCTCTCTGGTTTTTCGTAGAAAAACTTTTCATGCCGGCAGTGGGTGGAACTACAAATTAAGCGAAAGCGTCTGGCTGGCATTTAATTTGCTGATCTTTTTCCAGCCGGGGTGCTTATTCCGGTCATTTCCAGCCAGGCGGGAAAAAAACTCCAGCAAATTGGATCGAAAAATGCGCACACGTTGCGTGCCTGTTAATCACATATCTCCGGTGACCGCGCGAAAGGAAGTAATTTAATTCTGACGCCGGACCCGGCCGTGCCAACGTGTTCAGAAGGTTTTTTTTTTCATTTATCCCAATTTTAATTTATTTTCGTCTATTTTGGACAGATTGGCCCGATCCCCAAATTGGGACACGGCCATTATGAGGTTCACACCTTTTTGCTCCAACGCCGTAATTTTGGCTGCCACTCAGGAAACACACTTTCACAGAAAAAAACGAATCACTGCACTTGAATGAACTTTAGCTTTACACCTCGCGCCACTCTTTTTAATCGGAAAACACTTTTCCCCAATTTTCACTTTTTATCCCGGCCTCAATTTTCAACTTGCAAATCTTCCCGCACTACCGAGTGATGTGCATAAAACGCGAATCTTGGCACTGAACTGAGCCGCGCTGGTCTGGTGATGCGTTTTCTGGGACTTTTTCCGACGACGACCGCGCGAGATGTTTGCGAACCGTTTTTCAGGTGTGTTTTCAGGATGGACTGGCTTAGACTCTGAGAGGTGTAGCTAGCTATGGCGCGGCCGGCGTTCCCTGTTGGTATTTCGGTCGCGTCAGCTGCTTCTGAGCTGGCCCTCATATCGTTGTTGTTGTTACATGAGAAGAGATTCTTCTGGTTGGAAAGTTGGTGTCTTGGGGAGAGGTGTAAGTTGAGCGGTGACTAAAGTCGAAGATTTTGCTGAAGAATTTTGAATTATAATGATAGTTAAATTTTTACCTTTTAATTTTGAATAAATTTAAAAAAATATACAAATACTCTGACATTATCATTTTTTATTTTTTGTAAATATACTGTGTTTTTGGAAAAAAGTAGAAAATATTTCAAAAATTCTTTTTTTTTACGAAAACTGTTTAATATTTTTGCCATTTAAAAATACTTTATGGATGCATCCTTACAAAAAAAATATATTCGAAAAGTTGAAAAATGTCCTTCATTTTTTTTAACTTTGTTGTCCAAACTGCTGGTTGCTGAGATACAGCTGCTTACATGTTAAATTTTTTTTTCTCAGTGTCATCTAATTAGCCCTCATTTTCAGCTCGTTTTGTCTCAGGCACTATTGCTTCAATTTTAAATGTTGAATAAATTAAAATATTGAAAAAAAAAAACAGTTTTTTCAATGAAAAATGGATTCGAAATTTTAGAATCTTGCTCAACATTTTCAAATGTCCGATATAAGTGTTTTAATTTAAGCTTTCAAAAAGTTACTCTTGATTCAAAATACAGTTCAGACTCGATTATCAGAAGGCCTCGGGAAAATGTTCCTTGGGATGATCGAATCACGAAAAAAGGCTTCGTTGTTTTATTTTTTATTGTTGAGCTAAAGACTTAATTAACTACTCTTAAATGATTTAGAATTTTTGAATCCAAGATGGTGGCTAAAATGGTGGTGTTGAAGTATTTTAGCAAGGAAAAAAATACTATTCAAATTGACCAAAATTAGGTCACTGAACTCGAATTTTATGTTAAAAGTAAGTAAATAAAAAAAATGAGAGAAGAACAGTTATTTTACAAATGTTTCTTTTTTAACATTGATTATCGAAACAATAGTTTTGAAAAACAAACGAAACCTGATTAGATTACTTTGAAAATAACATTTTTCACAGCAACTTTCAAATCAAAATCAAATTATTTGCTCTACAGCATTACCTTGGCGTTCTCGATTGCGAGATTCCTACTCGAAACTAAGTGTCCGAAGGCTTGATTGTTGAGGCAATTGCAAACCTCTTTCTATACCTTAGCCTCCATCCACCCCGGGATTCGAATTGACGACCTTTGGATTGTGAGTCCAACTGCCTACCAGCGACTCCACCGAGGCAACTTTATTCGGCTGTATCTAAGCAATAAGCAGTCCGTACAATCATGACAGAAAAGGAGAATTGTAGGAAATTTTGCAGAGGTGCTTTTCGTTTATGAAGCATTTAAATTTTGCAATAAATAAACATTTTTCGAAAGAAAAAATATCTCTAAATGCGTAAAAAGGTGCACTTTAGCAAGTTAAACTGATTTTTGAAAAACAAATGGCAGTTCTCTTGTTCTAAAAATCATCACATTCTCAAAAATCATATTTCTGGTACCGACAAGATTTTGCACCATCTTAAACGATAGTTGCAAGATGCAAATATGAATGAAAAAAAATGGAGCCTAACATTTCAAAAGCGCACATAACTTATATAGTGTATCCCTTTCACTCAAATAACAGCTTACATAAGGTGTGAAAGGGACACACTCTTGTTTAAAAAAGTGTTGTGCCCTAATGAAATGGCAAGCACGAAATGTATTTAAATGAATTTTACTCAAGTTCAACTGTGATGCATCCACTATTTTTTAGAATATTTCAAATATAAAAAAGACCCCAAGCATGCTAAATATGATTTTCAACGCAGTAAAATACATTTCTAATTGTTTTGATTTTGAGTTGATAAAACATCTATTTCCATTAAAATTTGGTAGTAGTTTGACATTTTTTTGGCCCCCTGATATTTCGGACCGATTTTGAAAAGGATGTGCCTAACATTTCAAAAGGGCAAATTATTTTTGTAAACAAGAGTGTATCCCTCTGACACCTTAAATAAACTATCATTTGAGTGGAAGAGTGTTTTTACAAAAGGCTTCAACTTTGAAAAATTTATTATTTATAATAATATTATAATAAGAAGAATTGATCTATTTCATGTGTAATTTTTATTGATGGTTTACCATATTTAAAACAAATTAAAAAAAAATTAAAATGTCTATTTTTATTTTCATGAAAACGATTTTATTTGAAAAAAAATCGTATTTTTTATTCGCTCATGCTGAAAAAATCTTAAATTCTGCTGAAATTAGTGTACCTTAAAAAAAGTTGCACTTCTGGGTTAATACCAGATTCGCAAAGTACATTTAATTTCAAAAGTTCAAAAAAAAAAAAAAATACAATTGAGTAACGAAAAATGGCAGAGTTCTTTTTGTATTTATAATTTTACATCAACTTCCTTTTAACACCGAATTTTCATCCCAGGCTACAATTTTTTGAAAAACACGTTTTTTTCGCATGTTCAAAACTCCGTCATGAAATATCGAATAATTAACCTCGGATTCGTGATCAGGGACAAAAGTTATCGAAGAGTGGTTTGGGCAACTTTTTCCAATTTTTAATAACATTTTCGAACATTTTTTTTTAAATAAAACATCGTCCAATTATACTTAGCATAATTTTCTTGAGAAATTGTATTATTTTTTTTCTGCACCATCCTCAAATTTCCATGACGCGTCCCAAAATACGAAACCGTCTCCCCATGTGTACTTAATCATTCATCACTGGCAGCGACTACCGTTTACACCTCATTTGAGCTCATGCTGGCTTCCCCAACTTCGTTCTGCTCTCTCATTCAAAGCCATGCCTCTTCCTCATGCCATGACGTATGCAATTGCAAACAGAGCGCGACATTTTGATGAGAGTTGACTTTGTCGAGGCAAGAAAATGCCTGCGTCTAGCCGAAAATGTGGGACAAAACTGTCAATGCAAACTAGCGTTCGTCGATAATTGGAACAGAAATGGTTCCCATGACTTTCAATGCTTTTTGTGGGGGAGAAGTGGGTGGTAGGTGGAAAATTTATGATGCCATTTTCCATCTCGGATGGTTCGAGATTCGAGCACCCGTGTGTGAAGGTGAGTCATGTAAGTTAATCTCACGGGGATATTTTTGGCCTCGGCGCGTCGACCGGTTGTTTATAGAGCTTTCCATTTCTGTGTATGACAAACACGTCGGGAAGAATGAAAGGTGGGGACGAGGTTAAGGTTTGCACTCCCCGGTTGGCGAAAACGGCTTGGATGTAGTAAAATAAATCATCGCATATAAAAACGACTCGGGGTTTAATTTTATTCCCGTCCTGTGACTGGTGAAAAGCAGAAGAATAAGAAGACGTTGATGATGCCCTGCGGGTTCAGCACACATTGTGAGACTTAATCACGATAGCCGCTTTAGATGGATGATTTATTTGTTTTTCACCGTGTGACGAACTTGAGCCAAGGTTATTTCTGAGTGAAGCTGTCGATTAAGGCGGGTGATAAATGATTTAAGTGTTTCGGAGGGGAATATTTTGCAGAAAATATTGCAAATTCCAAACTGATGTTTCTCGTGATACACTTAAGTCAAAAATATGCGAATCACACAACTGGTCCAAATGGAACGCAAAATTTGTAGCCAGTTTTAAAAATAGACCGCTGTCAACTTGGGAGTGCAAAGGTGTGAAGCTTAAAATAATTTGTTGGGTTTTGGCATCGTCGGCTACGACAACATAGAATCAGAGTAATTCTTGAGTTGGAGTGAAAAGCGGTGCCAGGTATGTCAGGTTAGGTGTGAGTGGGTGTGGAATGTGTATCAAGGAATTGTCTTGCGATGACTTTAGGATCTAAGCGAATGAGACCATAACGGTTCAAGTCAGTTCAGCCAGTGCCGAGATAACCCAGTGCAATTTTTTTTATCAATATACCACCACACACACAGACATTTGCTAAAAAATTGATTCTGAGTCGATATGTATACGTGAAGGTAAGTCTAGGAGGTCAAATTAAGAATTTCGTTTTTCGAGTGAATTTATAGCCTTTCCTCAGTAAGGTGAGGATAATTTGGTGAAAACGTTGTCCGAAACTATCATGCGACCTGTCGTTGGATATGTAATCAAAAGACCTTTCCAACGAGTTCATAGACATTTTTAAAGCTATTCTAATCGTAGAAAAATGTGAGAAAATTATTTAGTCTGAAAATCAATATCAAAACAAAGTACATAATAATTTCCAATGTTAAAATCTTTTATGTTTTTTAACAACTGCTCTGTTTAGAATGTAGTCTAGATTATAACCAATTAAAAGTTATCTACTAATTACATGAATTAAAGCTTTAAAAACTTAAAAAATGTATAGAAAATGGTCGTTATGACAGTTCCTGAAATATCTTGGGATTATAACATTATTTTTCCCGTTTCCCAGGAAATTCACAACTCGGGATAATTGGTCGTCCTAATGTTGAGAAATTCTGAAGGTTTACGCAAGAAATTAGTTTCTTTGAAGTCCTTGAGTTCAAAAAAGTTGATAGTTATGGCAATGGTTCTAACGTGTTCTGTTCGTCTTTTACTTTCCTTATTTCACTAGCTTTTAACTAATGAAAAGTTGTTAGAGAAGAAAACAAACAAATTATTAATGCAAATTCAATAGCGGTGGGCAAAACCGCTCTTTTTAAGAGCCGCTCATTTTCGTTCGCTCTTTAAATAGAGCCGCTCTTTTGAATGGTTCTTTCGCTCTTTTCCAAAATTTCGATGAAAAGGGAATCGAGTGATTTCATAAGTTATTTCACATTGGACTTTTATAATTTAGGCCGCACAAAATATTTTTTGAAGTTTATAACCCTCAACTCTGGCCCAAGCTGGCAAAAATTAAAAAAAATATAACAAGTCATGGTATAATCATTTAAATGAAAAAAGAGTTTTAAAATGCATTTTACACATTCCCAGTTGTATTGCAATTATTAGTTTTCAAAATATCGAAGCATTGATGATTTTTTTGAGCCGAAAAAAATTGGAATTGGAAAATGCAATTTTAAAATTGCGTTTATTTCTGCAGGAATTGAACTTATGCTGATATTTTATTTGGAGAAAATATAATGTGAACTCTTCTCTACATTCTGATTTAATCGATAAAGTCTATAAACGCTAAAGTTTAATCGGACAAATTGATAAAAAAAATCAAAAATCTCTCAAATATTCTGTAGTTTTTTTATAATATTTGACAAATTGTGCCATTTGAAATGCTCAAATTTGTATCCCGGTTTTACTTCAATGTACATTCAGTTGTACAATGAAAAGTTTATTGCATTTTGTTTAGAAAATCATTTACTTTTGGGTTTAATTTTTAAAGCATTGAAATTTTTGAAATTGCATTTTCAATTCTCAAATACAAATTTAATACTACATTTTTTGGAGATTCGATGAATTATATTTATGACAAGGATCATGCCATCAATTAAATTAAATTTTTTGAAAAAAAAAAAAAAACTAAAACTAAACTATTGGCACTACGCCCCCCGGGGCATGGCCTTCTTCTAACGTGGGATTTCTGCTCCAGCGCCTCTGACGAGACAGGAGAAAACGGGACCGACGTTTTACTTCACCATCCGATAGAAGCTCAGTGGATAAGGCGGGAATCGAACCCGCGTCTCATAGCATCATCGGGATCGGCAGCCGAAGCCGCTACCCCTGCGCCACGAGACCCACCAATTTTTGAATATCCTTTAAAATTTTGAATTTTGCGAAACCTTTTTAAAGGTTTGATTTATCATCAGAATAGGTTAATGTTTTTTTTTGTTTTGTATCAAATTCATATTTTTTATTGTAATGCAAAATTCCAAAAACACAAAAAGCATTTAAATCATACTGAACGCATCACAAATAAGGTTGGAATACTACACTCACTCGCTGACCAGAGAGTCCTAGCATTGCGCAACCAAACACAATGTGTGAAAAAATAAAACGAACTTAAAACATTCATTCATTCCGTATTGCAGGCATGAATGCGTGATGAATAATAGAGCCTAATTCCGCTCTGTTTGTGTGTGTGTGTGCGCCTCCGTATCACGCCGACAAGTGAAGTGCAACTATGAAATGGGCCTGGGTCGGCTCAGTCCAGCGTCAGTGTTCAGCGCTCAACTGGTAATAACTGACAGTCGGGCTGCCATAATTCGATTCCCAACAACTGCGATGCAATGGCGGGATTGCGCGATGCGATGGTCACTGCCTTTCAATCAAGCTGAATTATTCATTCTAATTGCTATTGGTTTTCCCCGCGCCCCGGCAATTGATTTGCTCTTTGTTTGGGTTACGTTGTTGCGTAGGCGGGAGGGCGTATGTGTGGCATTTTGACCCGGACTTGGACGTGGTAAAGCGGAATTTTGATTTAATAACCTGTGTCAAGTTTCCGCGAAGCGGTTGGGAGGGCTCGAGGGCCACGTTTGGGTGTGCACTTTCGTGACTGACTTGAGTAGGGGGCCATACGCTGAAAGGGTTGCAACCTAGCCCTTAATCGTTGGGTAGTTGACGTGCAATTTGCCCTTCTTATCTAAATGGGTTTCGTAATAAATAAATATGTATTATTATTAGCTCCAGCGACTACAGACATGCTAAATTCTTGTGAATATAAAATTATTCACAAGATTTTCTCCGGCTTTTTGGTGTTCAAAAAAGCAATTCAAATTCAATCTTTGGAATTATTGAAATAAATCGATTTTTTACACTGTGTATAATCGCAAACCACCAACAATCTTGTTGAGGTTAAACCAATTCCGGAAATGCTTCGTTGACTGGGTGAAACCGTTTCCTCCACCACTCTTAAGTAACCCTCAAATTGGGTTTGTTTACGATATTGAACCAGCAAACCCTCTAGTGGGACCCAGGAAGGACAAGAACAAGAACCCGGTCCTGGCAGCCAATACGGCGAACCTGGTTAAAACTCAATTTAGTTGCATTTAGAGATGAAATATGAATTGTGTGGTTTACGGGTTTACCTTTTTTGAGGAGGGACTCTTTTTTACGACCACCCGGCAGTGCACCAGCAGGTCGGTGACGGATGCCTTGCACTGAACACGAGTAACCCACTTGAATTGTTTTGGTTTACTGAACTTGCTGAACGGCTCAAAAACTGGGAACTGTAAATAGCAGCAGGTATGATTTATAACTCTCGGAAAGGTAAATTGCCATCATTAATTTGATTTCCAATAGTTTTTGTGCAATTGCTATTGTTTCTGTACAGTGATTTTGGTGTGCCTCCTGGGAATGGAAGTTGTTGATGGGTTCAATTATCGGCATGGTTTTGTAGACTGTTTGAAGAGTACTTTATTATTTTTCATCAAGAAGTAGTTCTCGAAGCTTTGTCAAAAAGGAATTGTGATTTTGTTGGAAACAAAATAAAAAGACAGCTACTGTCAAGCCAGGATATTTTTGACATTGAAAAATGTACATTCTTGTTTATTGTTGCCCAAAGAAATTTTATTAAAAAAATCACAGAGCTTACAAAAAATCGCAAAAACTTTGCGAAAATACGCTGCATCTTCGTCAGCAAAATGCTATCACTGGCGAATTTACTGACTGCAGCAGAAGAGCAATTCTCTACGAAATCGGTCTTTTTTCTTCAATTTTAATTTTTGATTTTTATCATTAGATATCCATACAGGCAGCTGTCCATACAAAAATGATGTATGAAAATTTCTGTATCTTGATCGATTTGGTGTGGATTACACGGAAATAAAATTTGGTGATTTTTATTTAACTTTATCACTAAAACTTGATTTACAAAAACACTATTTTTAATTTTTTGATATGTTTTAGATAAAATGCCAGAAATTTCAGGTTGTGCAAAAATCATTGAACGAGTTATGATTTTTTAATCAATACTGTTTTTCAAAAATCGAAATTTTGTCGTAAAATTTTTCAACTTCATTTTTCGATGTAAATCAAATTTGCAATCAAAAAGTACTTTACTGAAATTTTGATAAAGTGTTTTCAAGTTATAGCCATTTTAAGTCGTAGTCGCAATTAGTGCACATGTTTGCCCAAAAAAATATTTTGAAAAGCTGAGAAAATTCTCTATATTTGCTTATTCGACTTTGTTGATACGACCTTTAGTTGAGATATTGCAATGCAAAGGTTTAAAAACAGGAAAATTGATGTTTTCTAAGTTTCACCCAAACAACCCACCATTTTCTATCGTCAATATCTCAGCAACTAATGGTCCGATTTTCAATGTTAATATATGAAACAATTGTGAAATTTTCCGATCTTTTCGAAAAAAATATTTTCAAAATTTTCAAATCAAGACTAACATTTTAAAAAGGCGTAATATTGAATGTTTGGCCTTTTTGAAATGTTAGTCTTGATTTGAAAATTCCGAAAATATTTTTTTCGAAAAGATCGGAAAATTTCACAAATGTTTTATATATTAACATTGAAAATCGGACCATTAGTTGCTAAGATATTGACGATAGAAAATGGAGGGTTGTTTGGGTGAGACTTAGAAAACATCAATTTTCCTGTTTTTAAACCTTTGCATTGCAATATCTCAGCAACTAAAGGTCGTATCAACAAAGTCCGAATAAGCAAAATATAGAGAATTTTCTCAGCTTTTCAAAAATATTTTTTCAAAACTGGGCAAACATGTGCACTAATTTTAAAATGAAAAACTGCGACTATTTTCAAAAAAGTCACTTAAATATGGCTATAACTTGAAAACGGTGCACTTTATCAAAAATTCACTAAAGTACTTTTTGATTGCAAATTTAATTTTACATCGAAAAATGAAGTTGAAAAATTTTACGACCAAAATTTCGATTTTTTGAAAAATCAGTATTGATTAAAAATTCATAACTCGGTCAATGATTTTTGCACAACTTGGAAATTTCTGAAAAGTTGGCATTTTATGTCCTCTAAAACATATCAAAAATAAAAAATTAAAAATAGTGTTTTTTGTAAATCAAGTTTTAGTGATAAAAGTTAAATAAAAAATCACCAAATTTTTTTACCGTGTATTATTTTTTCCAGTGTAGTCCGTATCCATACCTACAACTTTGCCGAAGACACCAAATCGATCAAAAATTCCTTCAAAAGATACAGATTTTTGAATTTTCATACATCATTTTTGTATGGACAGCTGCCAAATTTGTATGGAAAATTATATGGACAAACTAATGATGCAAAATGGCTTCTTTGGGCATACCGAAGGCACCAAAAAAGTTTCAGTCGGATTAAAAAATACAAAAAAAATCGAATGACCGAAATCCTAGAGAACTGCTCAGAAGCCACCCAGCAGCAGCAGCAACACAACCCCGCAGTTTTTCTCCCGACCTGGCTGGCTGCTGTCCAGTGCGAGAAAAGCTCCAGCATTCCCTTCCAGTGCTTTTGCCAGCAGGAATTGATCGCAGTCTTGCTCGGCATGGAAGCGGCGCCATAAAACCATCCCTGGAAAAAAAAGAGCGCCACCACATACCGACAGGAATGTCCAACAATACCTTCAGCTCGGAAAATTAATGACTGCAACTCGTGGGGCTTTTTGCTGCGTTTATTTGCAGCCTTCTTGGAAGCAGCTTCCACCGGGGGCCGATTCCGATGGCGTCTACGGCAGCCCCTTGTACTTTGCGAAAAAGGGCTCAAATGTGCAACACGTACGAGGTTTCTGCGCGCAGCCACACGTTTTCGTTGGGAGGGAAAAGTTGATGCAACCGTGCAGAACATGGACCACCCATTGAAAAGCTGGGCACGCAGCATGGTGGCGTTGAACAAAAAAAAAAACTTCTGAAATTTGCAAATTTTAATTCATAATTTAGTTTGAATTTCTCTTGTGGTGGAATAATACCAAAATTTAACAAAAATCTGTTATTTTTTGAGGTGTTGTAATTAGGGCTAGTGATTTTTTCACGGCAAAAAATTGAAATTTCGCGGCATGCCAATTACCAAACATTGAAATTTCTCGACAATTTCACGGGATCTCAAAACGGGCCTCTAAATGTATTCTTTTAGCAAAATTATTATCAGAAAAGTGTCTAAAAAGTTAGCAGTAGTTCTAGATACAAAATTAAACCCCCTGACACAAATTATTTATTTCAAAAAAAGTGTATTGGGTCAATCATGGGAAATTTTGAAGGATTTCCGTCAGTTGAATCCTAGATTTTTATTTATTAGGTCTTACAAACAAATGTAAACATTGAGTGTATCCCGCTTACTCCAATGAACATTGACATTTTTGCCTTCCTCACTGAGGTAAGGCTATAATCCTGCTCTAAAATTGAACTTTTTATTAAAAGCTCGAAAACCCACCTTGATGTATACATATCGACTCAGAATCGAAAACTGAACAAATGTCTGTGTGTATGTGTGTGTGTATGTGTGTGGGTATGTGTGTGTGTATGTGTGTGTGTATGTGACCAATAATGTCACGCAGTTTTCTCAGCACTGGCTGAACTGATTTTGACCAAACCAGTCGCATTCGACTTGGTTTAGGGTCCCATACGGTGCTATTGAATTGTTTGAAGTTTCGATAAGTAGTTCAAAAGTTATGTATAAAAATGTGTTTTCGCATATTTTCGGAAGATGAATAAATGGCAGTAAACTGAACCAAACATCATCATGTTATACATCGTTATTTAGGTAATTGAAAGACCTTTCCAACGAGTCCACAACTTTGAAGATCTGGCAACCCTGTCTCGAGTTATAACCACTTAAGTGATATTTATGTACTTTTTTGTAGCCGGATCTCATTTAAATGTATGTAAACAATGTCCGGATCCATCATCCGATACATCGTTGGTTAGATAATTGAAAGACCTTTCCAACGAATCTACAACATTGAAGATCTGGCAACCTTGTCTCGAGTTATAACCACTTAAGTGATATTTATGTACTTTTTTGAAGCCGGATCTCACTTAAATGTATGTAAACAATTTCCGGATCCATCATCCGACCCATCGTTGGTTAGGTAATTGAAAGACCTTTCCAACGAATCTACAACATTGAAGATTTGGCAACCCTGTCTCGAGTTATAACCACTTAAGTGATATTTATGTACTTTTTTGTAGCCGGATCTCATTTAAATGTATGTAAACAATGTCCGGATCCATCATCCGACCCATCGTTGATTAGGTAATTGAAAGACCTTTCCAACGAATCTACAACATTGAAGATCTGGCAACCCTGTCTCGAGTTATAACCGCTTAAGTGATAATTATGTACTTTTTTGAAGCCGGATCTCACTTAAATGTATGTAAACGATGTCCGGATCCATC
Source organism: Culex quinquefasciatus (assembly GCF_015732765.1). Lineage (NCBI taxonomy): Eukaryota > Metazoa > Arthropoda > Insecta > Diptera > Culicidae > Culex > Culex quinquefasciatus. The sequence continues at coordinate 198,052,218 of NC_051863.1, forward strand.
ATCCGACCCATCGTTGGTTAGGTAATTGAAATACCTTTCCAACGAATCTACAACATTGAAGATCTGGCAACCCTGTCTCGAGTTATAACCACTTAAGTGATATTTATGTACTTTTTTGTAGCCCGATCTCATTTAAAAGTATGTAAACAATGTCCGGATCCATCATCCGACCCATCGTTGGTTAGGTAATTGAAAGACCTTTCCAACGAATCTACAACATTGAAGATTTGGCAACCCTGTCTCGAGTTATAACCACTTAAGTGATATTTATGTACTTTTTTTGTAGCCGGATCTCATTTAAATGTATGTAAACAATTTCCGGATCCATCATCCGACCCATCGTTGGTTAGGTAATTGAAAGACCTTTCCAACGAATCTACAACATTGAAGATTTGGCAACCCTGTCTCGAGTTATAACCACTTAAGTGATATTTATGTACTTTTTTTGTAGCCGGATCTCATTTAAATGTATGTAAACAATTTCCGGATCCATCATCCGACCCATCGTTGATTAGGTAATCGAAAGACCTTTCCAACGAGTCCATATAATTGAAGATCTGGCTACCCTGTCTCGAGTTATAACCACTTAAGTGATATTTATGTACTTTTTTGAAGCCGGATCTCATTTGAATGTATGTAAACAATGTCCGGATCCATCATCCGACCCATCGTTGGTTAGGTAATTGAAAGACCTTTCCAACGAATCTACAACATTGAAGATTTGGCAACCCTGTCTCGAGTTATAACCACTTAAGTGATATTTATGTACTTTTTTGTAGCCGGATCTCATTTAAATGTATGTAAACAATGTCCGGATCCATCATCCGACCCATCGTTGGTTAGGTAATTGAAAGACCTTCCCAACGAGTCCAAAACATTAAAGATCTGGCAACCCTGTCTCGAGTTCTGACCACTTATAATGCCACTTATGAGCCCTTGAGTGATATGTGTGTTTTTTTGGATCAAATTTGTGTCCAAACCCATCATATTACATATCACCCATTGTTGGAAAAGAGTGAGGAAGGCACCAACCACATAGGTGGATTAAGTTAGTTTTTTGTTAGATGAAGGTGGTGAAATAAATGAAATGAAATAAGATGTGAAACACTCAATGTTAACATTTGTTCAAAGGACCTAATAAAAAATTCAAGAATTTATGATTCAGTTCATTTAATTTTATTGAGCTTTAATAAAATTAAAGAAAGTAAGTACCTCCAAAACGAAGGACGTCCTGAACCTTTAATTAATCAAAACTAGAATCTTCAAAATAAGTGCAATAATAGTAGTTTATGCAACAAGTTGCAAAAAGAGGATTTTTTCAGCACGAGTCGTACATTTATCCAACGAGGTTCACCGAGTTGGATAAATACGAAGAGTGCTAAAAAAATCAAGTTTTGCAACGAGTTCCATACAACATTTTTTTTCAATTCCAAAAAAACACACACTGAGTGAAATTTTATGTCAAATTTTCATTTGTTTTGTCAATAAATCGTTTAAATTAAAAAAAATTAGAAAAGTGTTACTTTTCGAAACAAGTGCTGAAAAGTTCAACTTTTCAGCACCTTTTTGAGTGCTGAAAAGTAGAACTTTTCAGCATTTATTTTGAAAAGTGTTGCTATTCGATTCTGTTATTTTTGGTACAGAAAAGTAGGCTATTTCGTCGTTCAAGAATGACAGGAAAAGTAAGTAGTTTCACGACGGAATTGCAAAAAGATTTTTTTTGCTTTTCTCAATTTAGCAATAGGAAATTTTTAATATTTTAAAAAAAGTTCAGGTAGGACTCAATTAAAAGCAGTTTTTACATTTATTGATATAATTCAAGAAAAAAATAAAATTCATGGCAAAATGGTTAACAAATATCATTTAAATATGTGTTATTTTACTAATCAATTGAATTAAAACACATAATTTATCCATCGGATGAGGAAGTAAAATGTCGGTCCCGGCCTTGGTTGTTAGGCCGTTAAGTCATTCCAGGTGTAGGAGTTGTCTCCATGCCCTAAGTACAAACAACACACCAAACCAAGCCTACTCCGGTGGAATCGCTGGCGGCGGTTGGACTCGCAATCCAAAGGTCGTCAGTTCAAACATTGGGGTGGAAGGTTCCTTGGAGTAGAAAGAGGTTTGGGTGTTCTCCCCATTCAAGCCTTCGGACTCCTAGGTTCGAGCAGAAACTTGCAATAGAGACCACAAAAGACCCGGGGGTCGTTAATGTGGATGGTTTGATTTGATTGACATAATTTATATCCAAAATATTTAAATGGAATTTGTCCACCGTTGTTTTTTTATCGTTGATTAATAAAAATAAATTATACAAAAAAATAAAAATGCTAAAAAACTAACTTCCTTTCCAAACTATTTGAACAAAAATCAAAATATATATACAACATTTTTGAAATAGATGATATTTATAAGATTTCTAAAATATTGCTAATTCCTTGATCATTTTATGCAAAAAACTAAAACAATCGTTTCATACTCACGAAAAGTATTTTTTTTATTTATTTTTTTGCTTGCAGCAGTAGTAAGAAGTTCAATTTCGAGTATTATACAGTTTTTGTGTCCAATTGGTTAATGCTTGGTTAAGGAAATATGATATTTATTCATAAAAATGTAGTAAAACCCCCCCAATCTCAAACCTGCAAAAAATCAGTTGTATCAGCTAGTTACAAGTTGAATCAGAGCAGGTGTTATTTGTACACAATAATTATGCAATAATATATTTGTTCTCGTGAAAGTAATTTTTAATGCGGTTTTATGCTTTTAATTTCCGAATGAATCCAATATCTTAAAAAAATCGGATAAAACTTAATTTTTCAAATGTTTAATCTCCTGTTTTTCTCTTTAAAGTTGCCTAGAAAACACGTCGAGAAAATGGTCTCCTGATCACGTTGGTGATGTTAAAACTGTATTTTAAAAATGCTTTTAATGAGAAAATAAAGCAACCAATTCTCATTTGCTTATTGCTCCAAACGAGTCTACATTCAATTTGCTTCAAAATTAATTTTGGCACGACTTTGTACTGCTTGCGTTTCCGGAAGATTATGGATCCAGAGAAATTGCAGTTTAAAAATGGATTTTTTAATTAGTTTTTTTTTGAAAATAGGCTGAACATTGGAGAGGTATCCAAGAGGAGGGGTTGGTCCGAGATTCTTGCATGTCAATACAACAACAACAGCCTCATCAAATTTGAGCTTGATCAGAAAGGTTGATTTCGAGTGCTGCCCAAATAATGTTTTTTTTTCTGTGCAGACCCATACCTAGCGCTCAGGGTTTGCTTGATTTATTTGATTTTTTTGAGAGAATTTACTGTTTGAAAAAGTTCTTAATTAAATCTTTTTTAAATGCGGGTTTCTTCAAAACTTGTAATATTTTTTTTATTTAAATATAAACTGTTGACTTTCTTGACTCTCAAGTGACCAATAAAATCCTCGAAACTTTAAACTAAACCGACACCATGTTGCAACGTGCATCCACAAGCCAACGCTGCTGGTCGCAGAACGGAATGGACCATGTCGACGACGAGCTAGCATAAGAATTTGAAACGTGACCCGTCGTTTGTCGTCGTCATCGTCCTTATACGGCTCGCTTGGCGTCACTCTTCGAGCGTGTTAGAATAATATCCAAAGTTTTGCATCTTTTGAAAGATTTTTTTGATGCTGCACACTTGACCAAATGAAATTTGCTCTTTTTTTTCTCGCTTCTTTACATGATTGCGGACAAATCTTGGAACAAAAGTGGCGCTCGTTTGCGTTTCTTTCATTTCGTGCCATGGCAAGAACGGCATCCACGTGGCAAAGTGGAACAAGATGGCAGTTTGTGGATGATCCGGGCACGATTTTGCCATTGTCGAGATTTGCTTGAACGGGTTCAGTGTGTGGGCAAAAAGTGTCATTTCTTGAAAAAGATTCTTTGTGCATGTAGATTTTCCTCGAGCTAGCAGGGACCATTTGTTCATCACATTTTTTATGCTTGAATATTTGGTTAAACATTTTAAGAAAAGTGCATGTTTGATGTGTCTTGTGACTTTTTATGAAATCATCTGAATAAATCTTTTCATCTTAAAATCATGCTCAAATTCTTCATAGGTTGAGCGATTAAAACCTATTTAAATCACCTGCAGCAGCGTTCCTAGAATTCTAGAAAAGGCTGATCGTAATCTCACGCTCAATCGAGGCCAAAATCAGCGTAAATACCTAACTCTTTCAGCCGGTGCCATTCAGGCATCTTGCCTCGAAACCAGTCAGTGCCATAAATCATAAACATTATTCACACGACATTGCATTCCAACCCAAATTCCGCATCTAATGGCGACCCCGAAAAAAAACCCCGACAAACAAGCAAAGAAAAGCGAAGGTGCGTGAAAAACCGCGTTTGATGTCATCGGAGGAAAGCGTTTCGTGTTGATTTAGAAAAAAAGAGGTATTTGTTTGCTCTGCAGTTAAGCCGGGGCCCTTCCCTAAGTCTGACCCCCGCGATAACATCTTAATTACTGGAGGTGCTGCTGTTGGCCTCCCCAGCCCGGTCGATCTTGCTAAGTTTGTTTACGGTGCTGCTGCCCATAGCGAAGTTGTTTTTCCTCCAGGAAAAAAAGCGAGCTGGGCTTAGAAAAGGGTTTTTCATTTTGGTCAGGCATTCCCTTAATCACCGATGAAAACGGTTGCGCGGCGGCGGCGGTGAAAATTCTTTGGATTTATAAATACATTAATGACTTAATTAGAGCCGGAGAGTGAAGGGAAAGGGTTTGGTGGTCTGACGGTGGCAGAAGGCCGGTGAAAGTAGATAGAAAATACTGGTTTTGGAGGTAGATTACGTCGCCAGGTAAATGAAAAAAAGAATAGATTGTTAGCGGTTTTTTGTTGAAGCTTTACCTGATTAAATTGGGTCTGGAGATTTAAGACTCAAAAATACAGGCAACATCGAATCAATTTTTAGATTATTATAAGATTGATTGAAACCAATACTTAATCTTTACTTGGGTTGTATCATGTCGAGTGTACAAAAAAAGTACAAATTAAAAATGAACTGTATACTATCAAATCAACAGTGATCGCTTGTTTTAAATTTTTTATTGTATCAAATTTAAGCTAACCAGTAAGGATCGATTTAGTTTTCTGTGCCACTTGGTTTCACGCAGTGCAATTCGTTGAGATTTCGAACAATGATATTTTATTAGTTTTTTTATTTGATAAAACCTATCTGGGTACTTTCTCTATAACCAAAAAAGTCATTTGTGTAATTGATTCGAATTTTCAGTTTTCTTTACAATTTTTACAACTGTTTATTAGAATGCCATCACAAAATGGTTATTTGGGAGTTAGGTTTAATATTTTGTGAAACTTTGTCAAGTGAAAAATATTAGGATAAGCAACTTTTTCGAAGACCTCAGTGATTTCTGTTGAATAGAGATAGTTATAAGCGATTCAATCAAGACATTTTTGTATAAAAGTCGTAGTTGTTCACCAAACTCACCACTCTTTCAACCTTGCGGATCGTTTTGGAATTTTTCCGAAATATCGCGGGCCGCATATGAATCATATTTAAAAACTTGTTTAATTTGAATTGTTTTCAAAAAATTTCAACGTGATTTCAAGTGCAATTAGCTTTAAAAAAAATTAAATGCATTCTCCTGCGTTCATCATAATTTATAACATGTTTGAAATAAACAAAAAAAAAAAATGAATTTCCGTTGTATAAGTACCCCAACAAAAAAACATTTCCATCAAGTTTAGAACTTTTGAAAAATAATAATTGAAAACCGAAATTTTATAATGTTAGTTTGTTATTTGTATTTTTTTAAATTATTACTTTTATTTTTTGCTCCATCCCCCGTCCGTCGGCATCAGCCAGAGCTGAGTAACAAAAAAATTGGAAAAATATTTGCTTTGGCCTAAACGTCTTTTTTGCAAAACTTTTTCATTCGTTTTTTTTAATGTAACTGAATATTTTTAAATTTACTCAAAATTTAACTTCTCATGACATTTCCTTCGCAAAAATCAAATTTTCATCCGATTCGATGATTTTATCTAATGTGGGTTGCGTGTGACTACTTTTAAGATTATTAGAAAGTATTTCATTTTTGTTTTTCTTTAAATTATATTTGGATTGAATTTTCTTTTTAGCAAGAAGCTATTTGGCAATCTTTTGTTTTTTTTTATGGTTTGGAGGGATTTTGAAACATTTTGAACTTTATATAAAGTATTTAAAAGCAAAAATGTATTAATTGCACTTAAACTATAACCACAGATATGTACGTTTTACTAAATAATAAAGTATAATTAAAAAAAGTGTTTTATTGTTAAGCATGAAATTTATTTCAAATCAGACAGGAAGAAATTCGATAAATGAATAATTCAGCATAATCTTTACTAAACATGCAGTTAGAGATTCAAATTTATCAACATTAATACATTCAAAACTATGATTGCTTCTTGAAAATTATTTGAATTTTTCTTTTGCATAGGGGTAATTCTCCGCCAACTCACACAGCAGTTGCCCCGACCCCTCTTCGATTTGCGTGAAACTTTGTCCTAAGGGGTAACTTTTGTCCCTGATCACGAATCCGAGGTCCGTTTTTTGATATCTCGTGACGGAGGGCGGTACGACCCTTCCATTTTTGAACATGCGAAAAAGAGGTGTTTTTCAATAATTTGCAGCCTGAAACGGTGATGAGATAGAAATTTGGTGTCAAAGGGACTTTTATGTAAAATTAGACGCCCGATTTGATGGCGTACTCAGAATTCCGAAAAACGTATTTTCATCGAAAAAACACTAAAAAGTTTTAAAAATTCTCCCATTTTTCGTTACTCGACTGTAAAAATTTTGGAACATGTCATTTTATGGGAAATTTAATGTACTTTTCGAATCTACATTGTCCCAGAAGGGTCATTTTTCATTTAGAACAAAATTTTTCATTTTAAAATTTCGTGTTTTTCTAACTTTGCAGGGTTATTTTTTAGAGTGTAACAATGTTCTACAAAGTTGTAGAACAGACAATTACAAAAATTTTGATATATAGACATAAGGGGTTTGCTTATAAACATCACGAGTTATCGCGATTTTACGAAAAAAGTTTTGAAAAAGTTGGTCGTCATCGATCATGGCCGTTCATGGTCACCCGCGACAGACACGGACGACGAAACAAAGAGAAACGCAAAAAGTAACTTTTTCAAAACTTTTTTTCGTAAAATCGCGATAACTCGTGATGTTTATAAGCAAACCCCTTATGTCTACATATCAAAATTTTTGTAATTGTCTGCTCTACAACTTTGTAGAACATTGTTACACTCTAAAAAATAACCCTGCAAAGTTAGAAAAAACACGAAATTTTAAAATGAAAAATTTTGTTCTAAATGAAAAAATGACCCTTCTGGGACAATGTAGATTCGAAAAGTACATTAAATTTCCCATAAAATGACATGTTCCAAAATTTTTACAGTCGAGTAACGGAAAATGGGAGAATTTTAAACTTTTTAGTGTTTTTTTCGATGAAAATACGTTTTTCGGAATTCTGAGTACGCCATCAAATCGGGCGTCTAATTTTACATAAAAGTCCCTTTGACACCAAATTTCTATCTCATCACCGTTTCAGGCTGCAAATTATTGAAAAACACCTCTTTTTCGCATGTTCAAAATGGAAGGGTCGTACCGCCCTCCGTCACGAGATATCAAAAACGGACCTCGGATTCGTGATCAGGGACAAAAGTTACCCCTTAGGACAAAGTTTCACGCAAATCGAAGAGGGGTCGGGGCAACTTTTCCCGATTTCGTGTGAGTTGGTAGAGAATTACCCATAGAAGGATTTAATAAAGGAAATTAAACTGTCATTAAAAAAAAATAATCGAATGGATTTATGATTTTTCTAGTTCAAATTCAATCATTTCCGAATGTTTAATCAGAGATTAGAATACTGGAACATATCTTTTTTCATTATTATTTGTTAAAATAACCAAATTGATCTGGAAAATGTTACAATAACAATCCAAAAACAAAAAAAAATCATAGCAATAAATAACAAATCTTGTTATAAATAACATAAAATTTTCAAACATCAAAAATGTTATTCCCAAGTTATTTTCGCCTGCTCGGATTGGTACAAAGTTTATGGGCTTTTGTCTGAATTTTAATTTAAACATTTTGCTTGTCTGAAACAAGTTTTTGATTATTTTTCATACATTCAACTTTTAAACATGTTGACCTTGAAACTGGAATTGCTTGATATGGGTCCAAAACGCTTTTAGAAGCTATAACATCGACCAACAAAATTTGTGCACAGGCTAAAATTGAGGGGAAGCATGAAGTTTGAAGTCCCCAGAAACACGAGCACTTTGAATTTTTCAAAAATATTTAGACAGGGCGGAATGGTTCTACTCCAAATTTTGTATAGAGAATTAGTGCGGACAATCGAAGAAATTAACTAAACCATCATGTATCTTAAAGAGTGAAAAGTTTAATACAAATTCACAATTATTGTGAGCTAGTAACGCGCATTTCCAGGCTCTCCCCGATGTGAATCAATATTTCATCAAACACTGGGAGACTGGCGAGGTTGCGTTTTGGTCGCGCCCGATCCCGACACTGACCTGCCCTTCCGGTTCCGGCTCTATGGTGGCGGTGACGGCGGCCATGTCGACATGCTTCATCCCCAATCAGCCAAACGTCATGACTAAAGCATAAAGCAATCAATAAACCTTTGATTGAGGCAGCGCACCAAGGTTCAAGCCAAGCCAGAGTAATCGTAATCGTAAAAAAAAACCTTTAAGCAGCAAACCGAGTCGAGGAGGGGAGTGGTGAGGTGGGACAGAGCGTAATATTTCACGTAATATTTGAACGGCTGGCTGGCTGGGTGGGTGGCGGTTAGTGGGAATCAATCAATCCCATATTGTTGACTTTAATGAAAGCCAACAGAACCGAAAGGAAAGGAAGTGCTTTGACAAAACATTGGAAATCTGTGCACCGCACAACCAGTCTGAGTGATGGTGGCCGAGGGGGAGTTCAGGGTCAAACTACTGTTTGGATTTTTTTTTGTTTACTAATATCAGTTAAAGTTTCTCAAAACTTAATATTTAATTTAACTTCAACTTTATAGTTTGAACCGTTTCAGCCCACTCTCCGACATTAATTCTGCGGGGAAATCAGTAATTTTTCATCGCTGATCATCTCCGACATCGTAATCATCGTGATTTCGAAAGCTCCCCGGAGCCGTGTCGTTTATTGGGGGAGCAAAAAGAAGGAAACCAGGTTTCACTAAGCAAATATTGAGCTCAAAATGTCTATTGATATCGGAAGCCTTGCTCGTTGATCGAGCATTCCGAGCCAGGTATACAAGCAACTGTTTATTATTGATATTTGAAATAGATTATTATCTGTGTCTCCTTTGCTCAACGACAGCCGACACAATCGGATCCATCGCTTTCAGAGCTTTGAGTGGAAAGCTGAGAAACAATTTTCCCGTTCGATTTTCCTTTGTTCTCATTTCATCGGGGGGTTTGCTCAGGATTTTATTTGAAAAGCTTTCGGTTCACAAGTGCAAAAATGTACGTGTTTTTCCCTTAAACACTGTTTTTTTTTTCCTTTGGTTTCTCGACCTGCACTCATAGTGAAAGGGAGGGTCGGAAGGGTGTGATGAAATATTGACACTTGTGTTGGTTCGGAAAAATTACGACTTTAGTGGAGAAATGGCAAATCTCAAGTGCACTTCTCCCCCGTTTTGATGGGCTCGGGTCAACACGGTGTGCTTTTGACTCTCTGTGCTCTTTCTGTTTTGTCGGTGACCGTAAAAGGAAGTGGTTTACTCGTCCGGAAAAATGGCAGCACTACACAACCAGAGAGCGAAGGAGGTACTTGTGGAAGTGTAGTGTGACGAAACTAGAGTGTATCGTAAATTCGTTTTCACCTAAAGTTGAGCTTTTTTCGGGTGGTGCTCAAGAAGTCGGAATCATCATATTTTACAGTCGCTTTTGTCTAGTTTATGGGCCCTGGTAAACGGGTTATGTTCCTCGTAAAACGAGCAGATTTTTTCTTCCAGAACATGAATAAAACAAAAAATAAAAACTGTGGAATCGATAATCCCACTGCAAAGTGTGCTCGTCGCCTCGACCGGACGTCGCGATGAGAATCTCGCTTGACAGCACACTCTTTTCGATTCATCCCACATTTTCTCCAGTTAAGGGACCTTATTATGCGGACACAATGTACCACTTTTCCGCCGAGCAGCGTTTCGTGTCGAGCCAACAAATCAAATCCTGAATCTCAACAACAAACCGCACATTATACAGTCAAATACTGCCACATGCGATGGCTTTATGGACTCGCACACAGACACGTAGCCACATACATTGAATCACACACACACACATGTGAGTAACCCTTTCATCATCGTCATCGCCATCATTCGGCCATTCATCAAGTTCATTCAGTGGTTCTTAGGCTCTTTTCTCGAAACACTTTTTAGCAAATTCAATGGAAGATATTGAATATTGAAGATTCGTGAAATGTTGTTGTTGTTAATTCATCTATTTCTGACAGCTTCTTGGTCATTCGCTGCTCTGTTCATGAAATAAGGTGAATTGATTTCAACTAGCAAACTCAATCTGAGAAAAATCCTATTGTTTTTGAGTTCAAAGTGTTATTTGTGAAGTTTTATTTGGTTTTATTTAAGTTCTTGCTCTTGACTTTTTGCCAAACTTATTATATAGGCAGGTTATAGGCAGTAGACCGGCTCATCATTGGGAAACTGTGAGAAATTTTTAAATAGGATCATTATTTGCTGAGATAATTTTCTAAGCTTTTCGAACAAAATATTAAATTGAAAAACGGGAATTCTACAGAGTGAGTCCACGAACAGGGCACACCCCTTTGTATGGGACGTCGTATGGACCTCACCAATCTGCCAGAATTTTCAGGGATTGTTTGTACATATAAAACTAGGCTTCATCCATAATGAACAAACAAATGATAAAAAATTCGGTATGTCTGATATTTGGCACCGTGAAAGAAGGGCTCTTTCCCGACATTTTGCGAGGTATACCGAAATATTTCGTCGGGGGAAGGGGGGGGGGGGGTTCAATCCTCTGCCACATAACACCATTACATTTTAAAGATTTTAGAATCAATCACATTGTAGAAAATAGTTTTCTGAACAAGTTCCATGAAAAAAGTATCAGTTTTGGTTCAATATAAGCAGAGATATGCCCAATTTCCTGAAATAAATAGTGCCTTTCTCCAAAATTTCTTAACTTAATTACCTTTCACACGATGGGCACTGCCTACTTAGATATTTTTTATGATGATAATATGTTATTAAAACATAAAAATTATAACAAGTTTTGACGAAATTCATTAAAATTATTCTATAGCATTCATTACAAAACTTAGTAGGCAGTGAAAGGTAATTAAATTAAGACATTTTGGAGAAAGGCACTATTTTTTTCAGGAAATTGGGCATATCTCTGCTTATATTGAACCAATTAATTTTCAAAATTCAAAATGCATCTAAAAGGGCATGAAAAATCCAACAAAATGCAAGGGTGGAGCATCTCAATTGGTTGAATATAAAGCAAGTTGTTGGCATTTCAGTGAAAAAAAGCTCAATTTTCAAACTCAAGTAAAAAAGGGTTCCATCCAGATATCAACGCAATTCAACCTGGAGCTTGTAAGAAACATCTGGGACTACAATCTGTGACTGATAATGGTTTGGGTAAGGCAGTTTAATCAAAAAATCAAACCGTCAACATTAACGACCCCCGGGTCTTTTGTGGTCTCTTTTGCAAGTTTCTGCTCGAACCTAGGAGTCCGAAGGCTTGAATGGGGAAAGCACCAAAACCTCTTTTACTCCAAGGAACCTTCCACCCCAGTGTTTGAACTGACGACCTTTGGATTGTGAGTCCAACCGCCACCAGCGATTCCACCGGAGTAGGCTTGGTTTGGTGTGTTGTTTGTACTTATGGCATGGAGACAACTCCTACACCTGGAATGACTTAACGGCCTAACAACCAAGGCCAGGACCAACATTTTACTTCCTCATCCGATGGAAGGTTGCAGCAGATGGGAATCGAACCCAGAATCATCCGTTTACAAAGCGGACAGCGTAACCATTCGGCCACGCACTGCCACGCAAGGCAGTTTAACACATAAAATGCAAATTTTTGCTCGAGGGACCCTTTAGATCCCCTTTTCTCGACAATTATGTCGTGTTTCTGAGACAATTTCACTATAGAAACATGCACAGCAATGTTTATTTTCATTCATTTTAACTCTTAAAAAATAAAGTTCAAAAAAATCTATGATTCACATTTTTTTAAATCAAGTTCGTTCCCAAGGATACTAGATGTCACCAGAAAAAAGCAGGTTCCTATTTTATAACTTTCTTTTTTAAACGGATAAAATCAACAAATTTTAACATTTGGCCCGCAATTTAATCAAATAAATGTTATTCCAATTCAAGGGAACAGCAAATTTACAATTCAAGAAAATATGCAACAATTACTCCTGCCTCATCAGGAACATCTAATTGAATCATTTTTACTTCATCAACGAAAGGGTCTTCCTTTTTGTTAGCTCGGAACTAGCCTTTGCAGTATTTTTTGTAATTTTTTTTAGGTCAGAGTTTTATATTTATAACAGTACCGTAAACTGGGGTCAATCGGAACACATGGGGCGAATTGGGACAGCAGTTTTAACCATGTTGGAGCACAATATTTTGATTTTTCTGGTTGGTTTCGGTTAAAACAGACTCATTCCAACAAAATTTGTACATCCATTTCCACATTTGAAAGCTTTAAGTACTCTAAAAACTGCTGTCCCTATTCAGACTGCAGTCCTGATTCACCCTAGATTACGGTACCGTTTTTGTTAGTCCTCAGTTTTTAGTATTATTTGGTATTGATCAAAACACAAATGTTATATTTCGACCCTTACGACCACTTTGAGGAATAAGAGAACCCCTGACGTCTGTCCGTCAGGATTCCCGAAAGTGAACGAAAGAGCACCTCCAGGCACAGCCCCTGGAGGGACCACCAAATAGACTTTTCCTCGCTGCTCGCTGCGCTGTTAACACCCGGGCTTGTTATTTCCTTTCCACCGTTTTTTTTGCATTGTTCAATATTCAACGTTGCGTGATTTATTCAGCATTTTTTCACCTTTTAGTTTGCTCTACCGACCCCTATCTCCCAACCCCAGGCCTGTAAACCCCTTTCCAGCAGCGCAGTAAAAGCACCACCATACGAGAGAAAAGTGCACACAAAGCACTAAAGGACTCAATCGGTTTGTGCTTTTTTTTTGCTAAAGTGTAACAGTTTCCTCTCCCCGACTTTACTTCTCGGAAACGCCCCGCTCAACTTTTCATCGTTTGCCCGAACGCCATTATTATTCCAGATTTCAAACACGTAATCATTCAAAAAAATCATACTTCAGCAAACATTATTCCGTGTACCAATAGGTGGGTGATTTGGGGTTTGGGGTCGGTGGTGAGGTCTGGGGAAAAGGGGACTTTTCTCGCACGTGATCCTGGCCGAGCGACCACCCAGGAACGGGGTCCACCGATCGTTTGTTTGGGGGTTCAACGCTGGATGTGGTAGAATCGCTCAGCTTCGTTGCAATTGGGTGTAGGGGTTTTTACAAGTATTTTACACCCAATTTGGACACGTGGGAATTCGCTGGATGAGCACTTTCGAACTTCAATTAGATAGTGCAATACTCGTTTTTAAGAAAATGCAGTATCGAACAGAGAAATCGGTCAATAACTCTTCCCTCTGTTTTATTTCCAAATGTAAGTGAATTTGTTCAGCATCGATGGCGAGTGCAGAGTACACGGGAAAAGCAGAACAAATAGTTTAACATTATTACTTTCATCTGCATTCGGCAGTTTTTACCACCACCACTTTTCGCCCAGGGAATAAGTGAATTTTCCACGGGAGAAAAAAAATCGACCAATCCAAACCTCTCCATTTCCGGCGCGCACTTTCCACTGGATATTTTTGCGTTTGCTTACAATCCACGTTCGAGTGAAATATTTGCATTACATTTGTGTGAAATGATGGTTCAATATTTATTACATTTTCGGAACGCGCGCTCGGGAAAAGCTGGCAGGATATTTTTGTGTGCGGATTTTTTTCTCTCGGAATGCCAAACCCAAACGAAACAAAAAGCGGATTGCCATTCATGTGATTTTCCACACTGACCACGATTTTCCATCTGCACACAGAGTGTCGACAACAATCACGTTCCGGGGCAGCGGGGGCCCGATAATGTTTATTGAGCGAGCGCGCCGCCTCGTTGGACGTGTGGATTTTTATCGAAATCCTGAGTGAAGTGATTGTTGGATGCGATTAATTGACAGCTGTTGTCGTCGTCGTCGCCGTTGGTTCTGTGGTGGTGGCCGCAGCAGTTGATTGGAGGACCTAACACTTTCGCGATGGTACTTGATGGAAATTGGAAATTGTTTGTAGGTGTGTGGTGCTTGTTCGAGTTTTATGGTGATGCATGTGTAATTTGTGTTAATTAATATAAATTGCTGAAAAGTGGCGATGATTGGCGTTTACAGTGCTCTGATATTAGTTGCAATATTTAATTAAGTAAAATATTGACTGCAAGTCAATTAAAAAACCACACGTCTTAAATAAAGTTTAAAAACAGCTACACTGCCTATGTTCGCATAAATGTCTCATATGCAAACACAGCAAGCTGAGAAAAATGCAAGGCAAGTTTGTCCCACACATAAGACTACTTGTTAAGTTTTCGTGGAAAAAACTGGATTTCCTCCTGATTTCTAGAACAAAGTACATATGGAACATTTATGGGAACAGGGGCAGTACACGTATACGACTGCCGGTGGGTTTGACAAATGTATTGAAAAATAGTTTTTATGACAATTCTAAATCTGCATTAAGGTGGCAATCAACTGGCGTAATATTGAATGTTTGGCCCTTTTGAAATGTTATTCTTGATTCAAAAAAATTGAAAATATTTTTTTCCAAAAGATCAGAAAATTTCACGAATGTTTCATGATTTGACATTGAAAATCCGACCATAAGTTGCTGAGATATCGACATTAGAAATTGTGTTTTTTTTTGGGTGAAACTTAGAAATCATCAATTTTCCTGTTTTTTAATCTTTGCATGGCAATATCTCAGCAACTAAGGGTCGTATCAACAAAGTTCAAAAAAGAAAAATATAGCGAATTTTCTCAGCTTTTCAAAAATATTTTTTTCAGGAGAGGGCAAACATGGGCACTACTTTTCAAAAATAAATAACTGCGATTATTTTCAAAAAAGTTACCTAAAAATGGCTATAACTTGAAAACGGTGCACTTTTTTTTTTTTTTTTTGAATTAAATATACTTTATTGAATCTTTCTTATAATAATTACATTTGGTTTACATAATAAGTGGTCAGCTGTGGCTCTTCAGCTTTAGTTTGCTTTTCGTGATTCAAACACTGTTTATTTTCATAACTTTAAAAGTATATGATTTATCATTTTTGTAACACTAGGTACAATGAGGAAAAAAATGTCAAGAAAACATAACCTAACCTAAAACTAACTTAAACTTACCATAAACTAAACCAATCCTTGAATCAAGGGGTATTCAGAAATAGCACATTTTTCCCTGAATTTCAAACATTTCTCTTGAATCTTCTGATCCAACGTTTTTACTTCTGCTAATTCATGAACCTCACTTGATCTTGTCCAGCCAGGAACATTCAAAACCATTTTGAGTACCTTGTTTTGGACACGCTGGAGCTTCAATTTATGAGTTCTAGCGCAACACTCCCAAACAGGTACTGCATACTCAATAACGGGGTAAATTATTTGTTTGTAAACTGCTAACTTATTTTTCAAAGAAAGCTTTGATTTTCTGTTAATTAAAGGATACAAACACCTGATGAGAATGCTGCACTTGTTCAATATTTTGTCTACATGCTGCCGAAACAAAAGTTTCGAGTCAAGTATGAGACCTAAATAGACAACTTCCTTTGACCAGGGTATCGAAACATCATTCATTTTAATCAAAACATCATCCTTTGGGGCAAATCGGGCCGATTTGGAAAGTGGAAAAATGATGGTTTGAGTTTTGGCTGCATTTATGCGAATTTTCCAGTCGCCAAAGTATTCGGAAAGAACGTCAAGACCCTTCTGAAGACGGCCAACTAAATATCTGGTTATTTTACCCTTATAAATAACGGCAGTGTCATCAGCAAAAGTGACAACACACCATTACCAGGAAGAGTAGGCAAATCAGATGTAAAAATATTGTACAGAAGTGGGCCAAGAATACTTCCTTGGGGAACCCCAGCATCAATGTTGAATAATCCAGAAGCAATCCCATTCAGAAAAACCTTGAACGATCTCTCCGAAAGATAGTGCTGGATAATTTTGATAAGATACATTGGAAAACCGTATAAATACAGTTTATGTATCAAACCATCATGCCAAACATTGTCAAAAGCCTTCTCAACATCCAACAAAGCCATAGCAGTTGATTTAGACTCAAGCTTGTTCTGCTTGATGATTTTAGTTACTCTCGTAAGCTGATGAGCAGTATTATGCCCTTTCGGAAGCCAAACTGCTCGTTCAAAATTATATTATTATCGTTGGTAAAATCCAAAAGCCTTGAATAGATGACCTTCTCAAAGAGTTTGGACAGACTACTCAAAAGACTAATGGGACGATAACTTGTTGGCGATGTTGGATCTTTTGAGGCTTCAAAATTGGTATGACTTTGCCCAGCTTCCAATTGGTGGGGAAGTAACCAAGTTGCAAACATTTATTGAAAATATTGGCTAGATGTTGAAAGAACTGATCACTCTGTTTTTTCAACACTAGATTAAAATGTTATCAAAGCCAGGAGCTTTCATATTTTTCATTTGTTTAACTGCAACTTTGACTTCCTCACCAGAAACATGGGAATCTGCAGGAAATTCAAAGGTAGAGTTATTAATTGTTGAAATTATTGGCTGATGTTTCAACTTATGAGAACTAACAAAATGAAGCCCAAGTGCATTTGCCCTTTTCCTCGGATGTAATCAAAGGAGAATCCTCAACAATAAGAGGAGGAATAGGCTTTGGTTTGTTTTTAAGAACTTTTGAAAGTTTCCAAAATGGTTTTGAATAATTCCCAAGCTGGCTTACATGTTTTGAAAATTCTTGATTTCTGATATTGTCAAGTCGGTCTTGTATGATTTTGTTCAAATTGTTAACTGAAATCTTTTGTCATAGTCCCCAGTCCGTTGATATTGTCTCCTATAAACATTCCTAAGTCTAATCAAGTGTTTAGTATCTACGTCAATATCAGTTACCTTAAAATTAACAGGAACCTCCCGAACGTTGGCAGCCTCTGCTTGGTTGATAGCCTGCTGGATCACCTCCAGCGAACGATCAATATCGGCAGAAGTTTCCGGGTGTTGATCATAGTCGATGTTGCTGTCTACCACTTGCTGAAACTGCTGCCAGTCAACGTTGTGGTAATCTTTCCGGGTTGGTTGCCGCTGCGGAGTAACGGAAGCTCCAACCTCCACAACCACCGGATAGTGATCAGAACTCAACTCTTCAAACACCTCAGGATGAGCCACGTTCTCAGCCATATTGGTAATGAAGAAGTCGATGATTGAGTGATTCCCAGACCGAGCCACCCTCGTTGGACGATCCGGACTCACAACGTTGTAGTATCCGTTTTGCAGATCGTTGTGCAGAATCACTCCGTTCCGATTCCTCCTGCTGTTGCCCCAAACTTCATGCTTCGCGTTGAGGTCACCAGCGATGATGTACTTTGCGCTCCGCCGTGTCAGCTTCTGGATATCGCTCTTCAGTTTTGCTGCTGAACCATCTCTGGCATTCACCTGACGTGGGCAGTATGCAGCAATGAAGAGTACTGGGCCAACCGAAGTGGGAATTTCCACCCCAACGGCCTCGATGATGTCCAGCTTAAAGTGTGGCAGCCGGCGTGGCTTGAGATCACGATGAACAGCGACAAGCACACCTCCTCCTCCAGAGGTGGTCCTGTCGAGCTGCGTCGCGATCTTGTAGTTTTGCAGATAAACTTTTTCACCGGGCTTCAGATGAGTTTCCGTGATGGCAGCTACGTCGATCTCCTTCTCGCGAAGAAAATCCACCAGCTCTAAATTCTTCCTCCTAATGGAGCAAGCGTTCCAATTCAGCAGCTTGAGGGACCTACGATCCATACTGGATGACGAACGAGGTCAGCACTTCAATCTGCTGGGTCTTGGTTTTGCATCCACGCAGTGCAGCGGACATCTGTTTGAAAATATTGAGGAGTTCGGTTGAGGTGTAAAGATCATTACCATTTTCCTCAACTGCTGGTTCTTGGGTTGGTCTTGGCTCCTGGCTGAAGCCCGGTGGTGGCGGTCTCGGCTCCTGGCTGGAACCCGGCCGTGGATGATTCATCTCAGCTCTCTTCCTGGGATCCAACGGCAACGGTGCCAAGTTCGGGACCTGGCGTCGCGGTTGAAGAGGTGGAAATTTTGCTCCACCAGGGCTGGAGGAGTTCTACGACGCTGAGGCTGATTCTTCGTCGATGCTTGCTGCCGAATTTTCACGAACTCAGCTCTCTTGGGGCACTTTCGGTCGGTTGACGAGTGCTCACCGTTGCAGTTGAGGCACTTCACCAGCGAATCTTGGATGCACTGGGATGTGATGTGCGCATCGGTACCACATTTGGCGCAACGACGCTTCAGGTGGCAGTTCTTACCTCCGTGCCCGAAGCCCAGGCAGTTGAAGCATTGTGTGACGTCACGATGCACTGGTCGGTATCGCTCCCACGACACGATAATGTTGAAAACCGCTCGGATTGCCTTCAGCTCAGGAAGCGTCGTCGATCCCTTAGCCAAATGCAGCAGGTAGAGCTGGTCACGGTACTTGATGTCTTTGTTGCGTCGGCTCATTTTGTGCACGGCCAACACATCCAGTTTCAAAACTTTTAGCTCGGCAGCTAATTCCTCCACTGGCATGTCGTACAGACCTCTGACGACGATTTTGTACGGCTTATCCATGACGACATCATGGGTAAAGTACTCCGCCTCGTTTTCGGTCAAGTAATCCTTGACCAGTTGATAGTGCTGCCTGGATTGCACCAGCACCTTAAATCCGTCCTGACACAGACGAATGTTGCCTAGGACTTTCCCAGACTTGATGAGTTCAACCAGCCCCGCTCGAAAGTCGATCGTTGCTGCTGATTGCCTCACATAAAAAGGAGGCAGTTTCTCCTTTCGCTGTTTCACTTCATTCTCCTTTGCTTCCGCTACCTGGTCCTCGTCAGGCAGTCCAGCGAACTTGTTGTTCTTCAATAGCTGCTCCTCGTGCGACGAAGAGTTCTCCTCCTCCTCATCCATCGGTACAGTACCGTCGCTCTTTTTCGTCTTTTTGCTGTTCGATGTCACTTCCAAAAGCACCTTCCTTTTGGAAATCCCCGGTTTTTGGCCATCAGTTGAGGCCTCAACCTTCCTTTTGAAATTCCCACTTTTTTGCCTGCTTGAGCCGCAGGTAGGGCAATATTGCCGGCGTTTTGCGCCGGGACGCGACGAGTCATGTTGATTCAGACAACCTTCACCAACGAATGCTCGGATAACAATGACGGTGCACTTTAAAAATTTCACTTAAGTACTTTCTGATTGCAAATTCAATTTTACATCGCAAAATGAAGTTGAAAAATTTTTGCGACCAGTAATTCGATTTTATGAAAAATCGGTATTGATTCAAAAAAATCATAACTCGGTCAAAGATGTTTTGCTCATCCTGGAAATTTCAGAAAAGATGGCATTTTATTTCCCCTAAAACATATCAGAAAATAAAAAAAAAAGGTGTTTTTTTTGCAAATCAAGTTTTAGTGACAAAAAGTGAAATTAAAAATCACTTAATTTTTTTTTTACCGTATTTCATTTTTTTTCAGTGTAGTTGCTGAAGATACCATATCGATCAAAAATTCCTTCAAAAGATACAGATTTTTGAATTTTCATATATCATTTTTGTATGGACAGCTGCTAAATTTGTATGGAAAAGGATATGGACAAACTAATGATGCAAAATGGCTTATTTGGGCATACTTAAGGCACTTAAAAAAATTTGAACCGAATTGAAAAATACAAAAATTAAAATTACGAAAAATTGACCGATTCCTTAGCGAATTGCTCTTATATAAACTTCAACGATAAAAAGTGACCCTTAAACCTTAGTCCCGCCCGTGTGGATCAATCGGACCGCGCACTGGACTCACAATCTGGAGGTCGCCGGTTCAAATCCCGCGGCGGGTGCTCTAAAATTCTTTGTGTAAATATGGGTATCCGGCGCCGTCGCTCCGTGCCATACTTTCACACACTTAGGAGCCCAGGGCGGCGAAGTCCTTGTAGATAAAAAGGAAGACACTAGTGGTTGGTACTAGCAATGGTGGCCGACAGCTATAAAATCAACTTCGTTGTTTTAAACCTTAACCGATTTGGTTCAAAATTGGCATAGATACTTATTTTTGCCTAAGGAATCGAATCATAGAGTAACCCTGATATCGTTTTTTTATTGTCACCCTAATCGGCATACTTTGCTACTGGTTTTGCAAACTATATGTGAATAAAACAATTCTTATTTATGGAAACATGGAAAAATGCAGAGCTTTTCAAACAATAAAGATTTACATAAAAGTACAAATACAACAGTAACTAAACAAAACATATTTAGTGAATCCACGTATGCTGTTAAAACTTAATTGTTTGAGGTTTCTCGATATGTGACTAAATTAGTGAAAAATCAATCAATAACAAATGACGTTTATTTCCATACTAACTACGCACAGCCTCTCTCTCTACAGCTTAGGTACATACATGTTCACATTTTGAGTGGGATCGTCACGTGCGCTGGCCGGCCCTCTCGAAAAAGAACCAACCCCCTCCCCAAACACATAACGAAAAGCAGGTAGTCACAGTCACTTCACGAACACAGAACCACACCACTCTACGACACGTCCACGGGCAGTACCTTCCTCGCCGTCGTCATCCTTCTGCGGGTTGCACTTCTTGGCCAGATCATTATCATAATCAGATTCCACCAACGGCAGCGGCGTCGGCGGTGGCGATTGATGGCATTCCTTTGTGGCGTTGCTCAAGCTCAAGTCTGGCCACCGAACCGGATATTCGACGTGAGCTGAGTCGTAAAAATGGTCCACCGTTGTTCCCGTCGACGGACGGTTGTCGTTCGGGATTTTATGGCTTTCCAGCAGGAGGATGCCGTCTTGGCGTGCTCGTTGAGTTGCAAATGAATTCACGTTCGCCGATGACGGATCTGCACCATCAGTGGCAGCAGTGTCATCGCCGCCGTTGCCAGAATGTGCGTCATCGGTCTTTCGGCGGGTCTGGTCGTCGTCGGCGTTACAAACGGTCGTGGCATGCAGGTCAGCGAGTGCAAAGCGCGGATCGATCATAAACAGTCCATGGTGCTGGTAAACGTCCAGCGGGTTCCAGTTGAAAATGGCGACGTTGGCGAAAATGTCCTCCCGCTTCAAATAATTGTCCTCCGACGACATATCCCAACGCGTTTGTGCCTCATTGGCATTCTGGTCACATTTTTCCCCATCGACGACATCGTCACTATTTGCAGAGCCCAGCAGCGGCTTAGAAGGCAAACTTTTCTCCAAGCCAGCAGAATCCTTCTTCCCGGTGGTCGTCTCCTTGGAAGAATCCTCGTTAGCTCCGGTTGCCCCAGAAGCAGCATTGTCATCATCAGCTAATAAATTAATTAAATTATCATCATTTATCTCGACAATTTTTGCAGCCGCACGTCCCTTCTCGCCGTCAGCAGCAGTGAGACTCTTGGAGAACGTCAGCAAATCATCGAGTACGGCATCAATCAGGGGAACGTTCTCAACCGGCCCAACCGACTCGTCCTGATCCTGCGAGCGCGAACCTTTTAGTTGTTCGGCGAACCGGTCAAAAATTGCCTCATCCTCGTCATCCCGGGTGGGACTCGGGTAGGGCGTCGGAACGCGGGTCAGCGGTGTCGACGGCGGGTGGATATTTCCGTTCTCGAAACGAACCCACCGGTGGTAGGATGTTGCGGCGGGTGGCACATTTCCGGCGGCTGGAACTGAATTGATGCGTCGATTAGTCTGGCGGGCAGAGAGGCGGTTCCGGAAGCGGCGTTGCGGCCATCTCGGTGCCGAGGGCAAGTGAGAATGGAATGGAAAAATAACCCGGGTCCGGTTGATTGATAGCGAGAACGTGTTGAAAAAAATCGGCACTGCGGTAGTCGCGGTTGGGAAACGAACAATATTTGGATGCGTAATTGTTGATAAATATTGATTATTGCGTTTTATTTTGTTGTTGTTTGAATAGCGCTGGGTTCACCAGAATCAATGTCGGTCGATATCACACTGCGAATAATTTTGAGTTTTCAGTAACTGTCCCACGAGTTTAATACTCTTGTTGAAAAGTGTTTGGGAAAAAAAATCAAAAATATAGGAATTCCAAGAATAAAATACTTTTGAAAATTTTGGTTTTGGATCAGTTTAGTTTCGCATTAAATCAAAATTATTTTTTTTCTCAATTTCTTGTTTTGTGTATTATTTAATGACAAAATTTTAAAGCATATCAATTATTTAATCATTCGTTTTTTTTAAACATTTTACTTGTAAAATAAACTGAATACCATGTGTTCATGTATTGCATAACATGAACGGTAATAAAACCTCAATTAGACAAGGGTTTCTTTATTCTAGAAACTAAACTGTAAATAAAATTTAATTGTTAACTGGGTAATTCTTCGAAAACCCACACAGCAGTTGCCCTGACCCTCTTCGATTTGCGTGAAACTTTATCCTAAGCGGTATCTTTTTTCCCTGTTCCGGAATCCGAGCTCCGTTTTTTTATATCTCGTGACCTTCAATTTTTGAACATGCGAAAAAAGAGGTGTTTTCAATAATTTGTAGCCCGAAACGGTGATGAGATAGAAATTTGGTGTCAAAGGGAGTCGCCCGATTTGATGGCGTACTCATAATTCCGAAAAAAAAAACGTATTTTTCGTCGAAAAAAACACTCTTTTCAAACCCTGCCATTTTCCGTTATTCAACTGCAAAATTCTTGGAACGTATCATTTTAAGGGAAATTCAATGTACTTCTCGAATCTACATTATCCCAAAAAGGGTCATTTTTTCATGTAGAACTAAATTTTTCATTTTAAAATTTCGTGTTTTTTCTAACGAAGTTGTAGAACAGACAATTACAAAAAGTTTGATTAAGGGGAGAGTGGGGAGATTTGATCCCCGGGGACACTTGATCCCAAGTTTGTATCTCGTTAGCATGTGGGTAAAACAATTTGTTTTGTTCTAGAAAGTTGTGCGAAATTGAGTTAAACTCATTGTAGAAAACAAAGAAAAAAAATTAAAAAATGTTTAGATTGAGTTACACACATTTTTCTAAGAAGTGCTGCAAAAAACTTCGAAGAGATCTTTTTTCTTTGTTTTGATAAGTGTAAAAAACACTCAAAAAATATTCAAAAAAACATTTTTTATACGTGCATTGTTTGATAAACATATCAACTCCAAAACCCTTACGCATTTGATATTAAATTTATCGTCATACTATTTTTACAATCAATTTTTTAAAAAAGTGCGTTTAGGGAGACTTGATCCCTGCATTTTTACAGTCACTGGAATCAGCCTCAAGATTAAATAATTGGGCTGGGTTTTCGTATATAGTTTCCTTTAGTATAGTTTTACATTTACAATGCAGTTTGAACCATTTTTCAAAAGTTTTGTAAACAAAAATTACCAGCTTTTGTAAACATGCCCAATTTTTGTCTAAAAAAGAAAATTTTAAGTTTTTAAATATTTTGCATGCTAAACTTGTTATATTTTGAACACAAACGTACATGTTCAATGTGAAATTGCTGTAACTTATAGAAAATTTAGAGGTTGGATGAATAAGAAACATTTTGCTTAATATTTCTTCAAAATGTTGAAAGTGGGATCAAATCACAACCAACATTTTAAAAATGCCGGTTTAAAATATTTTTTTAAAACGCTTGGCATGACTCGAAGAGTTTTTCTGATGAAATACCCTTATCAGCCAAATAGTTGAATGTTTAAGCTTTCAATTCATGCAAAAAGTTCATAGTTTTGTGAGAAATTGACAGAGTTGTGTGCGATACAAGAAAAGGAGATCAAGTCTCCCCACTCTCCCTATAAACATCACTAGTTATCGCGATTTTTAGTGGTTTTTTTATTTTGTTCATCAGATTTTTTTGTATTTCAACCGATTACAACAATTGTATTCAAACCATCAACATTTTTAATTGCTCATCAATGTATATTCCGATATAAAAATGAATAAATTAAAAATAAATTTATATCCAGATTTTAGAATAATCTATTGCAAATTGGTGGTGCTCAACATTATTTCTTAAAAATAATATTTCGTGTTTTTTTCATACAATGTTTTCAAAATCATAAAATTTTAATACAATACAGGCCTCGGAAAAACTCCACTTCGGATAATCGAATCACAATTTTTTTTCGTTGTCTGATTTTTTACTGGCGAGATTGCGTATGACCTCAAAACTACTCCAGAGTCATGTAGAATTTTCAACTCCAAGATGGCGGCCAAAATGGTGGTGATGAAATATTGGGTAAAAAATGCATTTTGTAATTTAATAGACAACCAACTATTGGACCGACTCAAGAGGGGTCTCAGAACTCAAATTTAATATTGAAAGTTAGAACATAAATAATGAGAAAACACTATTTTTGTTAATGATTCGATTATCCGAAAATTTGTATGGGTCTTCCATACAAATCTTTCAAATCTTCGGATTATCGAAACTTCGAATAATCAAGGCTTTTGGTAATCGAGTTTAGACTTTATTGAGCAGTTCTCTAGGATTTCGGTCATTCGATTTTTTTTGTATTTTTTAATCCGACTGAAACTTTTTTGGTGCCTTCGGTATGCCCAAAGAAGCCATTTTGCATCATTAGTTTGTCCATATAATTTTCCATACAAATTCGGCAGCTGTCCATACAAAAATGATGTATGAAAATTCAAAATCTGTATCTTTTGAAGGAATTTTTGATCGATTTGGTGTCTTCGGCAAAGTTGTAGGTATGGATATGGACTACACTGGAAAAAATAATACACGGTAAAAAAATTTGGTGATTTTTTATTTAACTTTATCACTAAAACTTGATTTACAAAACACTATTTTATTTTTTTATTTTTGATATGTTTTAGAAGGCATAACTTTTCAGAAATTTCAGGTTGTGCAAAATCACTGACCGAGTTATGAATTTTTAATCAATACTGATTTTTCAAAAATCGAAATTTTGGTCGTTTTTCAACTTCATTTTCGATGTAAAATCAAATTTGCAATCAAAAAGTACTTTACTGAAATTTTGATAAAGTGCACCGTTTTCAAGTTATAGCCATATTTAAGTGACAAAATAGTCGCAGTTTTCATTTTTTTTGAAAAGCTGAGAAAATTCTCTATATTTTGCTTATTTGGACTTTGTTGATACGACCTTTAGTTGCTGAGATATTGCAATGCAAAGGTTTAAAAACAGGAAAATTGATGTTTTCTTAGTTTCACCCAAACAACCCACCATTTTCTATCGTCAATATCTCAGCAACTAATGGTCCGATTTTCAATGTCAAAATATGAAACAATTGTGAAATTTTCCGATCTTTTCGAAAAAAATATTTTTGGAATTTTCAAATCAAGACAAACATTTTAAAAGGGCGTAATATTGAATGTTTGGCCTTTGTGAAATGTTAGTCTTGATTTGAAAATTCCAAAAATATTTTTTTCAAAGAGATCGGAAAATTTCACAAATGTTTCATATATTAACATTGAAAATCGGACCATTAGTTGCTGAGATATTGACGATAGAAAATGGTGGGTTGTTTGGGTGAAACTAAGAAAACATCAATTTTCCTGTTTTTAAACCTTTGCATTGCAATATCTCAGCAACTAAAGGTCGTATCAACATAGTCCGAATAAGCAAAATATAGAGAATTTTCTCAGCTTTTCAAAAATATTTTTTCAAAACTGGGCAAACATGTGCACTAATTTAAAAATGAAAACTGCGACTATTTTCAAAAAGTCACTTAAATATGGCTATAACTTGAAAACGGTGCACTTTATCAAAATTTTAGTAAAGTACTTTTTGATTGCAAATTTGATTTTACATCGAAAATGAAGTTGAAAAATTTTACGACCAAAATTTCGATTTTTGAAAAATCAGTATTGATTAAAAGATTCATAACTCGGTCAGTGATTTTTGCACAACCTGAAATTTCTGAAAAGTTGGCATTTTATGTCTTCTAAAACATATCAAAAATAAAAAATTAAAAATAGTGTTTTTTTGTAAATCAAGTTTTAGTGATAAAAGTTAAATAAAAAATCACCAAATTTTTTTACCGTGTATTATTTTTCCAGTGTAGTCCGTATCCATACCTACAACTTTGCCGAAGACACCAAATCGATCAAAAATTCCTTCAAAAGATACAGATTTTTGAATTTTCATACATCATTTTTGTATGGACAGCTGCCGAATTTGTATGGAAAATTATATGGACAAACTAATGATGCAAAATGGCTTCTTTGGGCATACCGAAGGCACCAAAAAAGTTTCAGCCAGATTAAAAAATACAAAAATTAAAATTGAAGAAAAAAGACCGATTTCGTAGAGAATTGCTCTATTGAAAAAAGTATCGTTTTTTTGTTAAATTTTAAAACATTATTTTAGGGCGTCTAGAGGCGGCAGGGAAAAGTTATGGAATTTTAATCTAGAAAATGGTTTTTAAAGATGAGCAAAAAAATATCATGAGCAAAATTATGTATCGGCATTGTGACTGTTTGACAATTAACTCAACTCAAACGGAATCCTAATAAGGTTGTCCCGAACACTAATCGATTTATATGAAACTCTGTCCCAATTTTGTTCTCTGATCACGAATCTTTTGTTTTGAAATTTATTTTTTAATATTTTTGATTTTGAATCATTCGAAAAATATTTTTTTTCATTATCTTGCAATAATTTGGTGTCGGTTTGAAAAAATGTTGTCAAAGGGACTTTTAAGTAGAACGCTCTTAATTCCAGAAAACGAATTCTTCATCAAAAAAGTATATAAAAATGGTTTTAAAAATGACCTCTTTTTTCTTTACTCAACTCCATTAAAATGTGGGACATGTTATTTTAAAAGAAATTTAATGTTCTTTCAAATCTTTAATAACCCAGAAAGTTAGTTTATAATTAATAAGTTAATAATTCACCCTAAGGTTCATGACTACACACGGATAAAGAATAAAACCCTTGCTTGTGATTTAAAAAGCTTGTCGAATGTTGTTTCCGGAAATGCTATTTGAAAATTCCTGTAAAAATATTCACGTAAGCTGACATTCTCACTTTGTGTAAAGTGCACGCTGCCGCGGCATGTCAACTTCAAAGCATCAATCAATTGTCAACCAACCAAGAAAAAACAATGGCCCTTCACAAAGCATCAACGCACTCATTCCGGACTGCATGCTGATTAATTTTCAACACGTTTTCACCATATCCGATGGAAAAAAAAAATGAATCCAACCGGGGGATGAGCTCTCTCTCTGTCTCCGTGGGTGTGCGACCTGGAGGTGTGGAAAATCAACCTACCATTTTCCGGCCTGTCCTTGTCGTCGTCATAATTTTCCACCTGTTTGCTGGGCTGCCGCCATTCGGGCGTTTTTGCCAATTCGTTCTCGGACAGATCCTCACGCAGAGTGTCACTGCTGCTGATGACCGAACACGAGCAGCTGCTGCCATCGTGGGACGTGGCCTGTGGGGGCACCAGCGTGGTCCCACTGCTGCTGTCCGATCCGGCCCCACCACCACCCCCTTCGATTTGCCGATGCGTGCGCTGCTGGTGGCGGCAATTCCGGCGCAGCTGACGAAACTCGCTGCTCCACAGGTTAAAGTGTTGAAATTCCTCCGAGTGTTCGTCGTAGGGGCCAAAAACGTATTCGCCATCGGTAAAGCTCATCTGCTGGGTGGTTTGATCGGCCGTGGCACCGGGGACGCTATTTTTGGACCCATCCTGGCCACGCTGCTCGTGAGCCAGAAACGCGTCAATTGATTTGTGCAGTGAGTTGGAAGCCTGACCCGGTTGATGGTCACTGTCGGGACTGCTGCAGTTCAGCTGGCGATGTTTACTCTTGTCCCTGCTCAAATTACATGCAGTATTTACGCATTCGTTCAAAAATTTATCATCCGTTAAATTTGTTTTAAAATAATCATCAGCAGCGGGAGCAGTTGCAGTAGCAGAAGCAGCAGTGACCCTGGTGTGATTATCGTCCCAGCGGCCACCGAAACTAGGACAAACATCAGCGGTTGAGTCCTGACGACAGCTCCGGGATATTGTCGGATTGTCACCAGTGGGAACGACCGGGGTGGATCTGGCGCGGTTATCGTGGGATTGCGCTGTAATGGGGCAATTTCAGTTTAATTGAAATGGTGATTGTTCGAACGAGCGGACTTTCGACACACAAACAACAGAAACACAGATTTGGGGACAGGATGACAACCACCGTCAAACTGTGTGACGAACGGACCAGATTTTGGATGCTGGCTGCAAGTTTGTAGAACCCTCACACCGGCAGGATTCGGAGCGTTTCATTGCAGCGAGAGTCAATTTGTGAATACAAACTGGGTACATTTTTGTTGAAAGCAGCTTTTGCAAACACAAAATTAATTATGCAATGTTGCGCATATTCGAGCGATTCGATTGAAATGCAAACAAGTACCTATCAAAACTGTATTGGGAGGGACCTTAATTATGGTTGAAAGGGGGATTAATTTCAACTGAGGGTTTTTTTTCGAAGACTTTCAAATACATAAAGCACAATTTTTAAATACTACATTCGTTACACCGCCAAAACTAAAGTATCATCAGCGTTGATTGAAAATGCAATCAGCACTAGCAAAAAGTATTCTTCCCTTGCCCGCTTTCATAAATCAACAAGGTGGAAGCAGAAAAAATCGCAAATCCAAGCAGACCATTAGGGATCGGGTTCCACTTGGAATGCAGCAGGCTTGGCAAATTTCATTAACCCTTTCAGGCCTGAATTTTTCTGAGCTGTGTTAATCTACAATTTTGGTACCAGTAGTTCATTTTTTCCATGAGTAAACAGAAACAGGCAAAAAAAAGTTACATTTCATCATTGGACGTTCTGGGTCCTCCAAAGTGCCCTGGAATATAGATCTTGGAGTCTAACGCCGTAACAACACGATTCTACGAAGTTTCCGATTATGGTTCATATTCAGTGATGTCCCTGGGACCCTTTGGCAACACTATGAGCTATGTGGATCACTTTTGGGATGTTCTGGGTCCTCCAAAGTGTCCTGGAATACAGATCTTGGAGTCTACCG
The DNA here is from genome assembly GCF_015732765.1 of Culex quinquefasciatus. Taxonomy (NCBI): domain Eukaryota; kingdom Metazoa; phylum Arthropoda; class Insecta; order Diptera; family Culicidae; genus Culex; species Culex quinquefasciatus. The sequence goes on from NC_051863.1 coordinate 198,081,604, forward strand.
CCGTAACAACACGATTCTACCAAGTTTCCGATCATGGTTCATATTCAGTGATGTCCCTGGGACTCTTTGGCAACACTAGGAGCTATGTGGATCACTTTTGGGATGTTCTGGGTCCTCCAAAGTGTCCTAGAATACAGATCTTGGAGTCTACCGCCGTAACAACACGATTCTACCAAGTTTCCGATTATGGTTCATATTCAGTGATGTCCCTGGGACCCTTTGGCAACACTATGAGCTATGTGGATCACTTTTGGGATGGTCTGGGTCCTCCAAAGTGTCCTGGAATACAGATCTTGGAGTCTACCGCCGTAACAACACGATTGTACCAAGTTTCTGATCATGGTTCATATTCAGTGATGTCCTTGGGACCCTTTGGCAACACTATGAGCTATGTGGATCACTTTTGGGATGTTCTGGGTCCTCCAAAGTGTCCTGGAATACAGATCTTGGAGTCTACCGCCGTAACAACACGATTCTACCAAGTTTCCGATCATGGTTCATATTCAGTGATGTCCCTGGGACTCTTTGGCAACACTATGAGCTATGTGGATCACTTTTGGGATGTTCTGGGTCCTCCAAAGTGTCCTAGAATACAGATCTTGGAGTCTACCGCCGTAACAACACGATTATACCAAGTTTCCGATCATGGTTCATATTCAGTGATGTCCCTGGGACCCTTTGGCAACACTATGAGCTATGTGGGTCACTTTGGGATGATCTGGGTCCTCCAAAGTGTCCTGCAATACAGATCTTGGAGTCTACCGCCGTAACAACACGATTCTACCAAGTTTCCGATCATGGATCATATTCAGTGATGTCCCTGGGACCCTTTGGCAACACTTTGCGCTATGTGGATCACTTTTGGGATGGTCTGGGTCCTCCAAAGTGTCCTGGAATACAGATCTTGGAGTCTACCGCCGTAACAACACGATTGTACCAAGTTTCTGATCATGGTTCATATTCAGTGATGTCCCTGGGACCCTTTGGCAACACTATGAGCTATGTGGATCACTTTTGGGATGTTCTGGGTCCTCGAAAGTGTCCTGGAATACAGATCTTGGAGTCTACCGCCGTAACAACACGATTCTACCAAGTTTCCGATCATGGTTCATATTCAGTGATATCCCTGAGACCCTTTGGCAACACTATGAGCTATGTGGATCACTTTTGGGATGTTCTGGGTCCTCCAAAGTGTCCTGGAATTCAGATCTTGGAGTATACCTCCGTAACAACACAATTGTACCAAGTTACCGATCATGGTTCATATTCAGTGATGTCCTTAGAACCCTTTGGAAACACTCTGAGCTATGTGGAACACTTTTGGGATGTTCTGGGTCCTCCAAAGTGTCCTAGAATACAGATCTTGGAGTCTACCGCCGTAACAACACGATTCTACCAAGTTTCCGATTATGGTTCATATTCAGTGATGTCCCTGGGCAACACCATGAGCTATGTGGATCACTTTTGGGATGATCTGGGTCCTCCAAAGTGTCCTAGAACACAGATCTTGGAGTCTACCGCCGTAACAACACGATTCTACCAAGTTTCCGATTATGGTTCATATTCAGTGATATCCCTGGGACCCTTTGGCAACACTATGAGCTATGTGGATCACTTTTGAGATGGTCTGGGTCCTCCAAAGTGTCCTGGAATTCAGATCTTGGAGTATACCTCCGTAACAACACGATTGTACCAAGTTTCCGATCATGGTTCATATTCAGTGATGTCCCTAGAACCCTTTGGAAACACTCTAAGCTATGTGGATCACTTTTGGGATGTTCTGGGTCCTCCAAAGTGTCCTGGAATACAGATCTTGGAGTCTACCGCCGTAACAACACGATTCTACCAAGTTTCCGATTATGGTTCATATTCAGTGATGTCCCTGGGACCCTTTGGCAACACTATGAGCTATGTGGATCACTTTTGGGATGTTCTGGGTCCTCCAAAGTGTCCTGGAATACAGATCTTGGAGTCTACCGCCGTAACAACACGATTCTACCAAGTTTTCAATTATGGTTCATATTCAGTGATGTCCCTGGGAGCCATTGGAAACACTATGAGCTATGTGGATCACTTTTGGGATGATCTGGGTCCTCCAAAGTGTCCTGGAATACAGTTCTTGGAGTCTAGTAATGCTAAAGGATGCCAGCTCCTGGCGGGTTTCGCTTTGTAAGCGAAAGGATGGCTTGAATCCAATCTGGCGAGGCAAAAGGGGTAGGTGGCGTTCGAGGGAGGATTTTGACTGCAGCGTTAGTTGAATTTGTTCAAGTCATAAACCTGCCAAAACCCAACACATTCAATCTCTCGAACGATCTGTGGGCGGCTGAATCTGAGCGTTGAAAAACTCCGTAGCAATACACGGAGAAATGCCTCAACTGCAACATTCTACTCGCTAACATAGTCTCAGGCAAAATTCGAGCTGAAAATTGGGCTATATGATCGGTATCGAACTCTATATGGGTCAAAAATATACGAGGTTTCCCCTCAATCTCACTTATCTCCACGTCCGCGGATTGGTTTCTCGTGTTCGTCAAAGGATCCCAGGGACATCACTGAATATGAACCATGATCGGAAACTTAGTAGAATCATGTTGTTACGGTGGGAAAATCCAAGATCTGTATTCCAGGACACTTTGGAGGACCCAGAACATCCCAAAAGTGACCCACATAGCTCATAGTGTTTCCAACGGGTCCCAGGGACATCACTGAATATGAACCATAATCGGAAACTTGGTAGAATCGTGTTGTTACGGCGGTAGACTCCAAGATCTGTATTCCTGGACACTTTGGATGACCCAGAACATCCCAAAAGTGATCCACATAGCTCAGAGTGTTTCCAAAGGGTTCTAGGGACATCACTGAATATGAACCATGATCGGAAACTTGGTACAATCGTGTTGTTACGGAGGTATACTCCAAGATCTGTATTCCAGGACACTTTGAAGGACCCAGAACATCCCAAAAGTGATCCACATAGCTCATAGTGTTTCCAACGGGTCCCAGGGACATCACTGAATATGAACCATAATCGGAAACTTGGTAGAATCTTGTTGTTACGGCGGTAGACTCCAAGATCTGTATTCCAGGACACTTTGGAGGACCCAGATCATCCCAAAAGTGATCCACATAGCTTCGAGTGTTGCCAAAGGATCCCAAAGACATCACTGAATACGAACCATAATCGGAAACTTGGTAGAATCGTGTTGTTATGGCGGTAGACTCCAAGATCTGTATTCCAGAACACTTTGGAGGACCCAGAACATCCCAAAGTGATCCACATAGCTCATAGTGTTGCCAAAGGGTCCCAGGGACATCACTGAATATGAACCATGATCGGAAACTTGGTAGAATCGTGTTGTTACGGCGGTAGACTCCAAGATCTGTATTCCAGGACATTTTGGAGGACCCAGAACATCCCAAAAGTGATCCACATAGCTCATAGTGTTGCCAAAGGATCCCAAAGACATCACTGAATACGAACCATAATCGGAAACTTGGTAGAATCGTGTTGTTACGGCGGTAGACTCCAAGATCTGTATTCCAGGACACTTTGGAGGACCCAGAACATCCCAAAAGTGATCCACATAGCTCATAGTGTTGCCAAAGGGTCCCAGGGACATCACTGAATATGAACCTTAATCGGAAACTTGGTAGAATCGTGTTGTTACGGCGGTAGACTCCAAGATCTGTATTCTAGGACACTTTGGAGGAACCAGATCACCCCAAAAGTGACCCACATAGCTCAGAGGGTTGCCAAAGGGTCCCAGGGACATCACTGAATATGAACCATGATCAGAAACTTGGCAGAATCGTGTTGTTACGGCGGTAGACTCCAAGATCTGTATTCCAGGACACTTTGGAGGACCTAGATCATCCCAAAAGAGATCCAAAGGGATCGAAGTGGCCCCAAATGGTCGTGAGGATGTGACTGGTAATAACTAAACTTCATTTGCCTTGAAAAATCGTTGTAAACCTGAATTATCTTCAACATTTTCTGAAGTTTCCAAATTTCAGGTTTTCAGGATGTTCTAGGTTGTCAAAAAGGCCATTAACAACCACTCAAACATTTTTTCCTAGGTAGAGAAACTCATAAATTACAACTTTGCTGAACAATGTTATATGTTTTGAGCACTGTGTGATTTTATACAACCGAATTTCGGTATGGGTCATATATGACCCATCAGGCCTGAAAGGGTTAAAGAGAAATTGGATGGCGAAAAAAATCACGTTACCCCGATTATGCAAGGCAGTTCCGAATAAAATCACTATCTGCCGGTGTTAATGGCGAGAAATAACACCGAAAAGATGCAAAAAAACAAACTCGAGTGGAAACAATTCACTTAAATGAAAAGTGTTGCACAGGACTGTAATTGTAATTAAAATAATGCAAACTTTTTGTGTAGAGTTCGTATTAATTTACTAGTTTCTTTTATTTATCCTGTAATTTACACGCTATAGCGTGTTGATTTTAATTTGCGATGATGGTTTGCGAAAAAAAATATCCAAAAGACACGCCTGAAAACAAAAGTACCCGTGTGAAACGTGACAAAGGATGGGAATTATCCTGGGATTACGTATGCAGCTGTTCGATTTTAATAACGAGTAACGAGCGACTATCCAAGCGATTTTACGTTTCAATTGATTTATTTGTTAGCATTTTAAATTTGAGACTGTAGGTTCTTGAATATCGGTTTTGTGAAGTTTTGAGAAAAATGCGAGTTTATAATCAAAAACTTTACATAATTTTCTTGAAATTCACCATTTGAGTACAACAAGTGTTTTAAAATACATTTTATCTCAGTTCAGTTGTTTTGCCATCATCAGTTTTAAAATATAGTGAAAAAAAAAACTTGATACAGCCCTGACTCGATTATACAAAGGCCTCGGAAAAATTTCACTTCAGATAATCGAAACATAAAAAAAATATGTGTGTTGTTGTCTGATTTAATGGTTAAAAAAAAAATTTCGAAAAATATTTGCATCAGGCAAGCTTAACTTTAAAAAAGATTTTTTTCGTGTAACATTATTTATTTTTAAATCAGATAATTTTCCACAGTTTAATTTTTTTACATATAAAACAAATTATTTCCGAAATTCTGTTAGTTCAAAATTTAGAGCTAATTAGGTGACTATGAGAAAAAAATAATTTTAAACAAATTGTTAACTTTAAGAGGCAGTAGCCAGCAGTCCATTAAGGGACCATCCACAAACCACGTGGACACATTTTTGAAAATCGCATCCCCCCTCCCCACTCGTGGACAATTGTTCATACATAAAAAAACTTTTTGTACGGCACGTGGACAATCGTCAACCCTTCCCCTAAGTGGAATTTCATTTAAAAATCAAAATACTTTTAATCCAGCCCAAACATGCTAAATATGATTATAAAAGCTGAAAAATGCGTTTTAGATTGTTTTAAGTTGATTTGACTTCTATTTTCATTGAAATTATGAAGATTTCCGAAAAAATATTTTTTTGCCCCCTGATTTTTCGGACCAATTTTGAAAGGGGAGGGCGACATAAACTTTGAAAAATATTTGCAACGGTCTTAAATAAATAGCATTTTTTCCGTGTACCTATATTTTTATGATCAGTTCTAATCATAACATCAGAATTACTGTTTTTTCTTTTTCAAACGTAGTTAATACTTAGACAAAAACATCAATTTTTGTGGTTTAATGTCAAAAATATAATGAAAAATCTTCAGTTGATAATATTTTTGCTTAGTAATTATTACGCTCAGAGCATGATTAGGGCTAGCATTTTTTGATGAAAAATTACGTGGCATCCAAATTTTGAAACATTGCACTCTAAAATCTGTCTAAAATTAACGCAAAATTGTGATATATAAGAATAGTTGTGTACAGGAAGTTACTGAAAAATTTAGCAGTAGTTTAAGATACAGAATATTACCGCCTGGCACGAAGTCTTTAAGACAGTAAAAAAAATACGAGCTCAATTTATTGAAATTTTGTAAACTATTTTTCAGAGGAATACACGGAATAGCCTACCTTATTTTACTGAGATTTTTAAAATTTTATTTTCTAAATATCTTTAAAATGAAGTACTTCCTAAATATCTAAAAAAATAATCACAATGAATCGATAAATTCACCAAAAATAAAACTTGTAAATTAAGACATATTAAATTTTGTTTTAAATTAAATGTTTTCAGCAAAATGGTAATTTGAGTATTTAAATAAAAACTATTCGAAATTTAATTTCTAACGGTTTCATCTAACATTTGATATTGTTATTGATACGTCTAGAAAATAAGAGAACGTGTAGTTAAGTTTTTTTTCTGACAACATAACAAATTTCATTTTTGAACAGAATTGTTTTACAGACTTTCCTATCAATTTGTTAATTCTATTTAAATATATTTTACAGAAATTTAAATATAAATTTTCTATGTTTATATGTTTAAACATGGTTTGAACATCCAATTGTATTATCCAAGGCATGTTACAACCAAAGAAAAATAGTGAACCGTGGCAAATGAGACCAAAATCTCAATTCCACTCTAAACAAATGACTGCAGCTGCTCATCAAGTGACATCGAACGAAACGGCTCGAGACACTAATTGGAAAGGGATTTCGCGAGTGGCCATTGGCAATCAGGGCCCCGCCAGCATCCATCCATCCGGCCGCGGTCTGTTTGAAGTGGTTGACCCAAAAATACATACACACACATACACATACCCGCACTCGTACAAACAAACAAACGCACGAACAATCGATAATCACCTCGCGAGAGCAGCCCTGTTCGGCGGAACATCTACCGGAGGACGGCGGCGAGTTGTCGTCGCAATCGCATAAATACGGCGGCGGCGGCGGAAATTCGAGGACTTCATCGACGCGCCAGCTGCGGGCCGAATCGCGACTTTCGGACCGCCGGAGACCGTGGGCGTCGTTGGCGCAATAATTACTTTTAATACTTTTATTGTCGTAATTATCGACGGGACTGCGAATGACGGTCAGCACCGGGTCGTCATTAGTAGCAGTGGCGGTGGAGCTTGGTTCGTCCTCGAAAGAGTCGCTGCGGACACGTGTTTTTGTCACACGTGCAGCAGCTGGCGCTGCTTGCCAATCGGGGGCAGTAGAGTGGGGATAAATTTCATTTGAATTTAAATTAATCCAATTACGATTTGCCTGATTTGATACATTTAATTTTGAATGTTGCTCGTTAGGAAGTTGTGGGCGGTGGAGGTCGTCAACGCCAAATTCTGATGCTCGAGGACCGCGGCCGCTGCTGCTGCTGTTTGTAATTAGTTTTTCATTGTAATTATGATTTTCATCTATTATTTCGTGCCATAATTGGTCGTTTGTTTTTGACGTGGCCCCGCGAAGCTCGGGGCAATCAGTCACGGTGATCCGTGGAACCGTTGTCGATGGCAAAGTGTTGTTGTCAATATTTAAATTCAAAATCGTATTTGAATTTATATTGAACTCATCTCGGTTCGCCGTTGTCATCGGCGACGGATCGTCGCTGTGGTTGACGGGGAAAATTGTGGGTGTCGGAGTGGGAGGTTTGCTGGGAAATCGCTTCGTTGGCGTTGCTCGGCTTTTGAGCGGAGGTTTTGACTGGATGCCGTCTTGGTAAAGTGTTCTGTCCTCGGTGAAGGCCGGGAATCCTGGCGGAGGGGGTGGTCGAGGTTGTTGTTGTTGTTTGGCCCGTTGACGACTGTCGGTACCATCATCAATCTTGGAAGTGGAAATTTCTTGACTTTCGCTCTGGTTGAGTGACGATGTCGGGGCTCCATAACACCGCAGAAGGATTTCGATCCCAACGCCGCTCTGCAGCTGTTCCATCGGCAGAAAGTATCTCCTCGGAGGGGGTGATGGGGGTCGGGGTGGTGCCATGTCCGGCACGGGAGGCGTGGGAGGTTTCGCCTCACTTTCAATCATCTCACCTTGTTTGACGGAATTATTACCAGCATCATCATCGCCAACAACTTTTTCCTGACATCGTCTGTCATAAAGTCCATTATCACTCAGCCGTTTCGTGGGTGCCGGTGGAGGGGTGGTGGAGGCCACCGCCGTCTTGTTCCGACCTCCCCAGTCGACCAGGACCACGTTCGCCTTGTCAAACATGGTCCGCAGGGGTTCAATTTTATGCTGCTTCCGAACCCGTTCGTCAAAGTACACGCTCTCGTGGCTACCGTAATGGCCATAAGCCCCAATGTCGTATGCAAAGGACCCACCTTCGGCTCCCCCCAGGTTGGTGCTGGTGCCCCGGGGGGAGGGACTCCTTGCCGTCCCGTGCTGCTGCTGCGGAGGCCAGAAGCTGTCGCACGAGCGGTGCCTTACCGGCCGGCGGTTGATCCGCAGAACCGTGTCCCGGTTGATGCAGGGCGTCCGCGCACGTTCCGGCCCCGGCACCGGTTCCCGCTGTCTGGACCGGCTCGGACGTGACTGCTGAAGGAAACCTTGGCACGTGGCAAGATTGATTTGGGTGGTCGGTCGGGGTTGGTTCACGTTCGTGTCACGAGCCGAAAGAGAAAAGGGGAGAATAATTGCGGTTATCAATCTTTTGCCGAAAGGGAAGATGGCCAGAGACAACACGCACAAAAACGCTACAAACACACAAACACAAAAAAAACCACATGAGACAAGGGAACTATACGCCACATGAGCACGCATATACACAAGAACTGTGACATCTGATGGTGAGTGAAGATAACTGGGATGTCTTTACCCGCAGCGTCGTGTTGTTGTTGATGATGTTGTTGGTGTTGTTGCTGCCGTTGTGTGATTTTTTACGTTGATTTCTTGATGCGTTGTTTGATTTAATCGTTGCACGTGATCTTGCCGGATCTATGGTACAAATATTTATTTATCTAAAATGCTTCTCCATCAATTACTATGCGCCTACATCAGCAGGAATGCCAGTTCGATGGAGACGCGTGGCACCGCATCGAACATCTTATCAACCCAAACTCATTACCCAACAAGTCAGCGTTGAGTCACTCTGCTGTTATCGTTCGAGACAGCCCAACTGTCGACGACTTGGTGAAACTTTGTGCAACTCACGATACACTTGCCGATTTCCCCCCTTCTACAACAGCGCACAATCTTTTCTGTGGCCTACCCCCGGTTGCGATTATCCACTCGTTAATCAGCATCTTTCGCAATCCACGACAGCACCGTAATCTGATTACGTCTCAACTACTACTCTCCCTCCCTCTCTCTCTCTCACTCTGTCAGGCTCAGTACGATGACAAGGCTGGAAAAAAAAGTTTAAATTGCCCAGATCATTCGCCTCGTGTATTAATTCTTCCGTTTGCTGGCTGCGCAATGGCAGCCACCATTCCGTCCCGTTGGCCCTGTGAGTAGCAGCAGGACGAAACTTTGTGTGTCCCCGGCGCTTATCAATCATCCCGTGCCACCACCACCACCACCACCCACCAACGACGACGATGACGGTTTCCACTTTAATAAACTTTTGCCAGATTGAAAAGTCACCCACACTAATCCCAGAGCTTCAGACTTTACTTTTCATTTTTTTGCTGTCGCTTTTGTTCGTGTCCCAACCCTCCTTCTTTGTTCCATGATGCTTAAATGCAATACAAGTCACCAAAAGGATTCTCTTCATATCTTGTGTCACCACCACGTACAGGAGCGGTACAGCGACGAACCCACTTATAAAAAAAAGGTCAAATTGCGCCCAAACAGCGAAAAGGACACAAAGTAACCCCCGAGACTACCCTGCCACACACGTGAGGGGGGAGGTCACAAAAGAACAACACGCGCGCGTGTTTTTCAAAAAGCCGTGTGTGATTGGCTGTGTGTGGGATGGGCACAGCCTCCGTCAAAAAAAAGGTTTGTGTCTCTATTGCTATCCGAAGCTGTTGTGGGGGGTAAATAACCAACACCACCTTTGAAGGTCCTTTCCCACGCAGCTCTCGGCTTGGGTTGGGTTACTTTTGGCTAGACAGCGGTGTGGGATTGACTCTTTTAATAATTTTGTACTCAAAAGTCGCCCACATCCTATTGAAGCTCGAATTTAAAGCAAATCGTGAAACAGTTACAATTTGTGTCACCAAATACCCAAAGTTCATAGACAGCACTTCTTTAATACTCACTGTATTATTAATCCAACGTTGAAAATAATCCAAAGAAAATTTAGTTAGAAAATCTAGTTTTCTTTCCAAAAACCAAAAAAAAAAAAATACATTCAGTCGATAAACTAATCAATTAACTTTCTAAGACTCAACCCCGCCTTTATGCGATCTTAAACTTAGTCAAAAATAAATTTTTAAGCTAATTGTGAATCTTAAGAAAGCATTCAAAAGTAGAACTCTAATTTTTTTTAACATCTTTGGTTTGATAATTTAACTTCAAAAATCAAACCATCCACATTAACGACGCCCGGGTCTTTTGTGGTCTCTATTGCAAGTTTCTGCTCGAACCTAGGAGTCCGAAGGCTTGAATGGGGAGAGCACCCAAACCTCTTTCTACTCCAAGGAACCTTCCACCCCAATGTTTGAACTGACGACCTTTGGATTGCGAGTCCAATCGCCGCCAGCGATTCCACCGGAGTAGGCTTGGTTTGGTGTGTTGTTTGTACTTATGGCATGGAGATGACTCCTACACCTGGAATGACTTAACGGCCTAACAACCAAGGCCGGGACCGACATTTTACTTCCTCATCCGATGGAAGGTTGGAGCAGATGGGAATCGAACCCAGAATCATCCGCTTACAAAGCGGACAGCGTAACCATTCGGCCACGCACCTTTTGTAACCTTTTGTTTATAAAAATATACTGATTAAGTCGATTAAACCATTGATTTGAGCTTATTATAGTTTGTATGGGAATTCTGTGCACACTTGTGACACGTAGTAAATTTTACTTTCGAAACACACTTGTGATACGTGCTTTTCAGGTTTTTTGTTTACATTATTTACTGTATCTTTTAACTGGTGTAACCAAATAAGTTGAAACTTGGAACGTTTGTTAAGCGATAGTATACGAACCGATTGCTTCAAAAAGTTTGGCTCTATCATTCATAGTTTTGAAATTATTTACCAACAAACTTTAAAAATCGATTTTCTCTAAAAGAACTAAATGGTCGTTGTCACAAGATAGCACACAATTGACGATATGAGAACGCTTATTAACATATTTTTAAGTGAATTAAAAAAAAAGGTTTTTTAATGTTACTTTTTTCTTTGATGAATGAACTATATGAAACATCATACATATTATTTATTCACTCATTTCCCTCTCACCACTGGTTAATGGATCCCGAAGGCTGCCTGCGCCATGTAATTATCGTTAGCGTAATTGGCGATATTTTCGCGATTTTTCATTGCATTTTATCGCTCTTGAACGGTTCTTCCCCGCGAATAAAGCGACCCCTCTCCCCCGCCTTTTTTTCCTTCCCTTCCAGCGGTCCCCCAGTCGTCTGACCTCTTTTTATTACTTTTATGGATTAATTTTTATTTTCATCCATCCCAATTAGTTTTTATTCGCTGATTCGCACGTGGCAACGGCGCGGGACGCGCGGAAACGCGTGGCACTAACACTTTCCCACTCACCACCCACTCAATTAGTGAGGCGCGTCGATCCAGGGCTCCGTCCCTAATTATTCGCTCACTCATGCAATTTATTTCCGGTCGTCGTCGCTATTGCTGTAAGGCCCCCTGCTTTTGGCAGGTTCATTTGCGAATCGGTGACCCTTCCCCGGTTCGGGACAGGTCCCAGGGAAGGTTACGCGAGAAGGAGGGGAGAAAAAGGGTTAAATTTAATCGATTTGCCAACTTTGTCCTGGCAGTCGTCGGCAGTGGCTTTGTTTTCTTGGTCCGGGATCTTTGGGGGTGACTTAATCAATCATTTCTCGATTGGTTGCCACCGCTGCGTTTTTTTCTCTTTTTTTTTGGTTCTGGGGGCCAAGATGAGGTTACCGAGCAACCCTCATCAATATCAGAAACAATAGAGGCTGATCGACGGAACTGAAATTACGGGGTTGCTCTTGGAGGTGTGTTTCAGAGAGGAGCCGGACGCATTGATTAGGCAGGATCATTTTTTGAGAATTAGTTTTTTTCATGATTTGAACTCGATTTGATCATAAGCATTTCTGAATTTCATTTTCGTAATTTGTTCAAAGTTTGATTTCAGGGTTAAAACTGAAGTAAAGCTTACCAAATTGTAAAATCACCCTAAAGTACGCAAACACGCGTGTATTGAATATTGTGGGCAAAAAAGGGTCCACCCCAAAACGAACGAACGATTGGGTCGAAGTTTGACCCTTGTCAAAACTGGGAATATATTGGGCGTATACACGGATAGAAATCCTGTCCGAAAAATCGTAAACAATTTGTTTTAAAATCGATAACATCGATTGTTTTCAATTTCGTTTACAATGTTTTCAAAAATGAAAACATTCTCCTCGATTTCGAAAACTTTTGTTTTCGAAAGCGCAACTTTTGTTTTCGAAAACGCAACTTTTTCCGTCACACTTTTACGAAGCGTAACAACTGTCAAAACGCAGCCTAAATCAAAACGTCAACCAAAACGTCTTGACAGTTTGTTTGTGTAAAGTTTTTTTCTGGTTTCGGAAGAAAAAAATCGTTGCCGGTTTCCCGACAACGGGTTCCGGAGGGTGTTGGCCAAATTATGTGTAGTTCGTGTGTGTTAAGTAAAAGCAGCAACAATTGCTGCCCAAGTGTGCTGCAAACACCGCCAACAAAGTCGTTCCGGTCAACCGGGACGAGATTCAAAGTCCTTTCGGAAGTGGCGAAATCACCTGTCTGGTAAAAGTCAAAGTCGATCCGCAGCGCCAGCGTCGATTCTGACAAAAGTGATGGAAAGGATCAGTACAGGTTCAGTTCTGCAATGAAAGACGGCACCGTTGCCAACGACCACCCTCGAGAAGGCGGACATCGCCGGAACCTCCTCCTCATCCTGCTCCACGGCGCCGAGGAAGATGTTGTCCAGGAAAGGAGGAAATCATCAACGACCCGTTGCCGTGCTGCCGTTGATTGACGTCCCTTTGAAACTTGGCTTCAAACAGAGGAGGAGAAGTAGGTTCCGGTGATGTAATCGCCACTGCTGTCCGCCTTCTCGAGGGTGGCCGTTGGCAACGGTGCCGTCTTTCATCCCAGAACTGAACCTGTACTGATCTTTTCGAGCACTCTTGTCAGAATCGACGCTGGCGGTGCGGATCGACTTTGACTTCTCCCGGACAGATTATTTCGCCACTTCCGAAAGCACTTGGAATCTCGTCCCGGTTGACCGGAACGACTTTGTTGGCGGTGTTTGCAGGCCTCTCCTCCTCCTCCTCCTCCTCCTCCTCCTCCTCCTCCTCCTCCTCCTCCTCTTCCTCCTCCTCCCCTCCTCCTCCTCCTCCTCCTCCTCCTCCTCCTCCTCCTCCTCCACCACCACGGTGTACAGCGGAAGAACGTCATCAAGGAGCTGAAGGGGTCACTTTCTCTGCCCGACGAAGTGAAGAAAGTTGTCAACACTAGGATGCCCACGCAACTGAAGCAAGTACGTCCCTCGAAAGCTTGACAAAATTTAAAAATAATCGACCTTCATTCCGCAACAGGCAGCGACGCCAACTTCTTCACCAGATCTGCACATCTCGAATTGAACCACGTCAATGAGGAAAGCGACCCGGTCAACATCATCCACGTACCAGTCTGGGTTGTTCCATGACGAGACGTATCTACCGAACTCGAGCTCCGTCGGCATCCCGGAAGCGATCTCGGTCAAGCCCTTCGGTCGTGCGGAAGGCGCTGAAAATCCACACACACTTTGTAACACCCTACACCACAAAACTCTAATCTAATATTCTTCAATTCTGCTATTGTAATTTCAAAAATTTTATAATTCTAAAACCCTTCAACTCTCAAACTCTGAAAAACTTAAATTCAAAATTCTTGATTTATAAAAATCCCAATTTTCTATGATTCTTGAATCATAAAATCGTGAACATATAAAATTCTATAATTCAAAATTTCTAAAATTCCAAAGCACTAACATTCTCATAACCTTAAAATCTAAAATGGTAATATTCTAAAGTTTTTAAATTCTATTTTTTTTTAATTCTGAAATTTTGAAATAATTAGCTTTCTATAATTCTAGAATTTTAAATTTCTAAAATTTCTAGAAAAAATAATTGTGAGATTTCAATATTCAAAATTCTAAATTATAAAATTCCAAAACACCCTTTTTTTTTAATTTTTTAATTCAAATATTCTAAAATTATAAAAGACTTAACTCCTAATATTATAAACTTCAGAAATTCTAAAATTTTGAATTCTCAACTTCTAAAATTCTAAAATTCTAATATTCTTAAATTCTAAAATTCTAAAATTCTACAATTCTAAAATTCTAAAATTCTAAAATTCTAAAATTCTAAAATTCTAAAATTCTAAAATTCTAAAATTCTAAAATTCTAAAATTCTAAAATTCTAAAATTCGTAAATTCTAAAATTCCTAAATTCTAAAATTCTAAAATTCTAAAATTCTAAAATTCTAAAATTCTTAAATTCTAAGATTCTAAAATTCTAAAATTCTAAAATTCTAAAATTTAAAAATTCTAAAATTCTAAAATTCTAAAATTTAAAATTCTAAAATTCTAAAATTCTAAAATTCTAAAATTCTAAAATTCTAAAATTTAAAATTCTAAAATTCTAAAATTCTAAAATTTAAAATTCTAAAATTCTAAAATTCTAAAATTCTAAAATTCTAAAATTCTAAAATTCTAAAATTTAAAATTTAAAATTCTAAAATTTAAAATTCTAAAATTTAAAATTCTAAAATTTAAAATTTAAAATTCTAAAATTCTAAAATTCTAAAATTCTAAAATTCTAAAATTCTAAAATTCTAAAATTCTAAAATTCTAAAATTCTAAAATTTAAAATTCTGAAATTCTAAAATTCTAAAATTCTAAAATTTAAAATTCTAAAATTCTAAAATTTAAAATTCTAAAATTCTAAAATTCTAAAATTCTAAAATTTAAATTCTAAAATTCTGAAATTCTAAATTCTTAAATTCTAAAATTCTAAAATTTTAAATTCTAAAATTTAAAATTCTAAAATTCTAAAATTCTAAAATTTAAAATTCTAAAATTCTAAAATTTAAAATTTAAAATTTAAAATTTAAAATTTAAAATTCTAAAATTCTAAAATTTAAAATTCTAAAATTCTAAAATTCTAAAATTCTAAAATTCTAAAATTCTAAAATTCTAAAATTCTAAAATTCTAAAATTCTAAAATTCTAAAATTCTAAAATTCTAAAATTCTAAAATTCTAAAATTCTAAAATTCTAAAATTCTAAAATTCCAAGATTCTAAAATTCTAAAATTCTAAAATTTACAAATTCTAAAATACTAAAATTCTAAAATTCTAAAATTCTAGAATTCTAAAATTCTAAAATTCTAAAATTCTAAAATTCTAAAATTCTAAAATTCTAAAATTCTAAAATTCTAAAATTCTAAAATTCTAAAATTCTAAATTCTAAAATTCTAAAATTCTAAAATTTAAAATTCTAAAATTTAAAATTCTAAAATTTAA
Source organism: Culex quinquefasciatus (assembly GCF_015732765.1). Classification (NCBI taxonomy): domain Eukaryota; kingdom Metazoa; phylum Arthropoda; class Insecta; order Diptera; family Culicidae; genus Culex; species Culex quinquefasciatus. Next base: position 198,097,126 of record NC_051863.1, read on the forward strand.
AATTCTAAAATTCTAAAATTCTAAAATTTAAAATTTAAAATTCTAAAATTCTAAAATTCTAAAATTTAAAATTCTAAAATTCTAAAATTTAAAATTCTAAAATTTAAAATTCTAAAATTCTAAAATTCTAAAATTCTAAAATTCTAAAATTTAAAATTTAAAATTCTAAAATTTAAAATTCTAAAATTCTAAAATTAAAATTTAAAATTCTAAAATTCTAAAATTTAAAATTTAAAATTCTAAAATTCTAAAATTTAAAATTCTAAAATTCTAAAATTTAAAATTTAAAATTCTAAAATTCTAAAATTCTAAAATTTAAAATTCTAAAATTCTAAAATTTAAAATTCTAAAATTTAAAATTTAAAATTTAAAATTCTAAAATTTAAAATTTAAAATTTAAAATTTAAAATTTAAAATTCTAAAATTCTAAAATTCTAAAATTTAAAATTTAAAATTCTAAAATTCTAAAATTTAAAATTCTAAAATTTAAAATTCTAAAATTCTAAAATTCTAAAATTTAAAATTCTAAAATTCTAAAATTTAAAATTTAAAATTTAAAATTCTAAAATTTAAAATTCTAAAATTCTAAAATTCTAAAATTTAAAATTTAAAATTCTAAAATTCTAAAATTTAAAATTTAAAATTTAAAATTCTAAAATTCTAAAATTCTAAAATTCTAAAATTTAAAATTTAAAATTCTAAAATTTAAAATTTAAAATTTAAAATTCTAAAATTTAAAATTTAAAATTTAAAATTCTAAAATTTAAAATTTAAAATTCTAAAATTCTAAAATTTAAAATTCTAAAATTCTAAAATTCTAAAATTTAAAATTTAAAATTTAAAATTCTAAAATTCTAAAATTCTAAAATTTAAAATTCTAAAATTTAAAATTTAAAATTCTAAAATTTAAAATTTAAAATTCTAAAATTCTAAAATTCTAAAATTTAAAATTCTAAAATTCTAAAATTTAAAATTCTAAAATTCTAAAATTCTAAAATTTAAAATTTAAAATTTAAAATTCTAAAATTCTAAAATTTAAAATTCTAAAATTTAAAATTCTAAAATTTAAAATTTAAAATTCTAAAATTCTAAAATTTAAAATTCTAAAATTTAAAATTCTAAAATTTAAAATTCTAAAATTCTAAAATTTAAAATTCTAAAATTTAAAATTCTAAAATTTAAAATTTAAAATTCTAAAATTCTAAAATTTAAAATTTAAAATTCTAAAATTTAAAATTTAAAATTTAAAATTCTAAAATTTAAAATTCTAAAATTCTAAAATTCTAAAATTTAAAATTTAAAATTTAAAATTCTAAAATTCTAAAATTCTAAAATTTAAAATTCTAAAATTTAAAATTCTAAAATTTAAAATTCTAAAATTCTAAAATTCTAAAATTCTAAAATTTAAAATTCTAAAATTCTAAAATTCTAAAATTTAAAATTCTAAAATTCTAAAATTCTAAAATTCTAAAATTTAAAATTCTAAAATTTAAAATTTAAAATTTAAAATTTAAAATTCTAAAATTTAAAATTTAAAATTTAAAATTTAAAATTTAAAATTCTAAAATTTAAAATTTAAAATTCTAAAATTTAAAATTCTAAAATTCTAAAATTCTAAAATTCTAAAATTTAAAATTTAAAATTTAAAATTCTAAAATTCTAAAATTCTAAAATTTAAAATTCTAAAATTTAAAATTCTAAAATTCTAAAATTCTAAAATTCTAATTCTAAAATTTAAAATTCTAAAATTCTAAAATTTAAAATTTAAAATTCTAAAATTCTAAAATTTAAAATTCTAAAATTTAAAATTTAAAATTTAAAATTCTAAAATTCTAAAATTTAAAATTCTAAAATTCTAAAATTCTAATTTAAAATTTAAAATTTAAAATTTAAAATTTAAAATTCTAAAATTCTAAAATTCTAAAATTTAAAATTCTAAAATTCTAAAATTCTAAAATTTAAAATTCTAAAATTAAAATTTAAAATTCTAAAATTCTAAAATTTAAAATTCTAAAATTCTAAAATTCTAAAATTTAAAATTTAAAATTTAAAATTCTAAAATTCTAAAATTTAAAATTTAAAATTTAAAATTTAAAATTTAAAATTCTAAAATTTAAAATTCTAAAATTTAAAATTCTAAAATTCTAAAATTTAAAATTCTAAAATTTAAAATTCTAAAATTTAAAATTTAAAATTCTAAAATTTAAAATTCTAAAATTTAAAATTCTAAAATTCTAAAATTTAAAATTTAAAATTCTAAAATTCTAAAATTCTAAAATTTAAAATTCTAAAATTCTAAAATTTAAAATTTAAAATTCTAAAATTTAAAATTTAAAATTCTAAAATTCTAAAATTTAAAATTTAAAATTCTAAAATTCTAAAATTCTAAAATTCTAAAATTCTAAAATTTAAAATTCTAAAATTCTAAAATTTAAAATTTGAAATTCTAAAATTTAAAATTCAAAATTCTAAAATTCTAAAATTCTAAAATTCTAAAATTCTAAAATTTAAAATTCTAAAATTTAAAATTTAAAATTCTAAAATTCTAAAATTCTAAAATTCTAAAATTCTAAAGTTCTCAAATTCTAAAATTCTAAAATTCTAAAATTCTAAAATTCTAAAATTCTAAAATTGAAAAATTCAAAAATTTAAAAATTCTTAAATTCCTTAATTCTAAAATTCCTAAATTCCTAAATACCTAAATACCTAAATTCCTTAATTCCTAAATTCCTAAATTCATAAATTCCAATATTCCTAAATCCCTAAATTCCTAAATTCCTAAATTCCCAAATTCTTAATTTCCCAAATTCCTTTATTCTTAAATTCCCAAATTAACAAATTCCTAAATTCCCAAATTCCCCAATTCCCAAATTCCCAAAATTCCCCAATTCCCAAATTCGCAAATTTTCAAATTCCTCAATTCCCAAATTCTTAAATTCCCAAATTCTTAAATTCCCAAATTCCTAAATTCTCAAATTTCTAAATTCCTTAATTCCTAAGTTCATAAATTCCAAAATTCATAAGTTCCAAAATTCCAAAATTCCAAAATTCAAAAATTCTTAAATTCCTAAATTCCTAAATTCCTTAATTCCTAAATTCCTAAATTCCTTAATTCCTAAATTCCTAAAATCCAAAATTCCTAAATTCCTAATTTCCTAAATTCCTAAATTCCCAAATTCTTAAAGTTCCGAATTCCTAATTTCCCAAATTGCCAAATTCCTAAATTCCTAAATTCCCAAATTCCCAAAATCCCAAATTCAAATATTCCCAAATTCTCAAATTCTTAAATTCCCAAATTCACAAATTCAAATATTTCCAAATTCTTAAATTCCCAAATTCAAATATTCCCAAATTCCCAAATTCTTAAATTCCCAAATTCCCAAAATTCCCCAATTCCCAAATTTCCAAATTCCTAAATTCCGAAATTCCTTAATTCCTTAATTCCAAAATTCTTAAATTCCTAAATTCTTAAATTCTTAAATTCCAAATTTCTAAATTCCCAAATTCCCAAATTCAAAAATTCACAAATTCCTAAATTTCTAAATTCCCAAATTGTTAAATTCCCAAATTCCTTTATTCCCAAATACCCAAATTATTAAATTCCCAGATTCTTAAATTCCCAAATTCCTAAATTCTTGAATTCCCAAATTCCCAAATTCCCCAACTCTTAAATTCCCAAATTCCCAAGTTCTTAAATTCCCAAATTCACAAATTCCCAAATTCCGTAATTCTCAAATTCCCAAAATCCCAAATTCCCAAATTCTTAAATTTACAAATTAACAAATTCACTAATTCTCAAATTCCCTAATTCTCAAATTTTTTAATTCCCAAATTCCCAAATTCCTAAATTCCTAAATTCCCAAATTCCCAAATTCTTAAATTGCCAAATTCCCAAAGTCTTAAATCCCAAATCCCCAATTCTCAAATTCCCAAACTCTTTAATTCCTAAATTCCTAAATTCCCAATTTCTTAAATTCCCAAACTCACAAATTCCCAAATTCCCAAATTTCTAAAAACCCAAATTCCCAAATTCTTAAATTCCCAAATTCCCAAGTTCCCAAATTAACAAATTCACTAATTCTCAAATTACCAAATTCCCCAATTCCCAAATTCCTTAATTCCCAAATTCCTTGATTCCCAAATTCCCAAATTCTTAAATTCCTAATTTCCCAAATTCTTAAATTCCTAAATTCCTAAATTCTTAAATTCCCAAATTCACAAATTCCCAAATTCCCAGATTCAGAAAATCCCAAATTCCCAAAAACTCCACATTCTTACCCAGATTCCCATATTTCCTGATTGTCAAAACACTAATTTCTTGTATTCCCATATTCCAAACAAACACACACACACACATCCACACTCAAAGATTAGTTTTTTAATTAATGATGTATTTTTTGCTTCAATAAATAAAAATAACGAATAAACTTGAATGCTTTTACTGAACCAAAAGAAATATCCAACGGTCAATTTAAAAACCAAATCCAACGGTTAATTCAAAATCCGATTTAACCGCAACCCGGATGGCTGCGTGCTTTTTGTTTTGTTTTGAGCCAGGCGTCACCAAACCGTAACCGCTCAAAATCGACTACATTGTTCTCGATTTTGTTGCAAATGTTACCGGACGACTGGTCGACAACATTCTGAAACGAATTTCAGAACGAATCGAGAACAATGTTGTCGATTTCCCGGACAGGATTTCTATCCGTGTAGTTTGATTTGATTTTCCACTTGTTTGCAAGTTTGTCAGCCTGGCTCAACCCCGACATCACGTGTCTCTGGTGTGGGCAGTTTTCAGGGAGTGTCACCTTCCCCCCGAAAGCAAGTTTTGCGGTACGTAGTTTGACGATGAATGTCGACTGACTTTAGACTTCATTTACCCCTTCTTTTTCAGAGAATGAAGCTGCTTGAAATTGGCAAACCACTAACCAGTAACACCTCCAGTGACCGAAACTCGACAAAACTAATTTCAATTAATGTCACACGTTCGACCAACCAACTCTCAAGTTGGCTTTCGAAAAGTTTTCGCAAAACCGAGGGGCTCCAATTTCTGTGGCGTTTGCAGTATTTATACAAATTCGAATAAATTTCAAAATATTATGATTGTCTGCATTTTATTGGCTGAGTAGCGCAGCAAATTGCTTGTCGCGTGGGGTGAAAAGTAGATTGCAGGGGGTGGTTTTCGGGTGGGAAAATTGGATTTCGCCTCATTTTATTTCACGCTGGGTGCGTCGAAGTCGAGCTTTCAGAAACAGAAGGTGGTGTGAGTGTGGGTGGGTCGGTGGATGCATCGGCGATTTTCATCCCGATCCAATACCGGTCAAAGTGCGTTATTTGTTTGGTTGATGATGATCCGGTATCTGCTGATGGAGGAGGGGGGAGGGATTGTTTTGGGCTTATGTGCTGTCCGATTGGGTCAGGCAGGATTGACAGTGCACAAATAAGGGAGGGTGCTCAAAATAATCGAAAAAATGTATTTACTTTGGTGTTGTTCGAATCGTTTTATTTACTTTCCCAATGTTAAGGTGAGAAAAAATAAATATTTGAAAAGTTTCTGCCAAATAATCGTGACCCAGGGATGAACCCTCGTGAGCGTTGGCAATTTCATAACGCGATATGACAATAATAATAATTTGTCGAAATTGCACCTTTTGAGGTTACGCTCCGGAATGCGACCACGGTTCCAGTCTCCAGCGGGATTATTTAGAATGCAGCGGAACGTGAAATGACCAGTTTAGTGGTTTTGAAGTGGACATTTGGGAGCACTAATTTTGGAAAGGTTCTTGGAAACTGGTGAGCTTGAAAGTAGTGATTGGTAGGATGATTAAAATGCGATTATAATAAGAAGCTAAAATAGGTTGAAAATTTATGTTGTTTTTATTTTCTGGTTGTTTTGTAAAAGATTCGTGAGCAAAACAGAAATAAATTTAATGTTTTCAATAAAATTTAGACTGCTGCAAAAATGCAAGTTTTTCCCCTTTTCAAAATTGTCCCGATAAATTTTTTTTTTCAAAATGCTTTAAAACTTCAATGAAATTTAGAGTACAATCCGCTGACAAAATGTTTGAATATATTCTGCGTTTTAAATCGTTTTTTTAAATTTTATTCGTTTTATTCGTTCGTTTAGATTTTTTTCAATTCTGGTAAACTTTCAATGTAAACCGCAAGCTTTTGTTTTTGTTTTTGTTTTTGTTTTTGTTTTTGTTTTTGTTTTTGTTTTTGTTTTTGTTTTTGTTTTTGTTTTTGTTTTTGTTTTTGTTTTTGTTTTTGTTTTTGTTTTTGTTTTTGTTTTTGTTTTTGTTTTTGTTTTTGTTTTTGTTTTTGTTTTTGTTTTTGTTTTTGTTTTTGTTTTTGTTTTTGTTTTTGTTTTTGTTTTTGTTTTTGTTTTTGTTTTTGTTTTTGTTTTTGTTTTTGTTTTTGTTTTTGTTTTTGTTTTTGTTTTTGTTTTTGTTTTTGTTTTTGTTTTTGTTTTTGTTTTTGTTTTTGTTTTTGTTTTTGTTTTTGTTTTTGTTTTTGTTTTTGTTTTTGTTTTTGTTTTTGTTTTTGTTTTTGTTTTTGTTTTTGTTTTTGTTTTTGTTTTTGTTTTTGTTTTTGTTTTTGTTTTTGTTTTTGTTTTTGTTTTTGTTTTTGTTTTTGTTTTTGTTTTTGTTTTTGTTTTTGTTTTTGTTTTTGTTTTTGTTTTTGTTTTTGTTTTTGTTTTTGTTTTTGTTTTTGTTTTTGTTTTTGTTTTTGTTTTTGTTTTTGTTTTTGTTTTTGTTTTTGTTTTTGTTTTTGTTTTTGTTTTTGTTTTTGTTTTTGTTTTTGTTTTTGTTTTTGTTTTTGTTTTTGTTTTTGTTTTTGTTTTTGTTTTTGTTTTTGTTTTTGTTTTTGTTTTTGTTTTTGTTTTTGTTTTTGTTTTTGTTTTTGTTTTTGTTTTTGTTTTTGTTTTTGTTTTTGTTTTTGTTTTTGTTTTTGTTTTTGTTTTTGTTTTTGTTTTTGTTTTTGTTTTTGTTTTTGTTTTTGTTTTTGTTTTTGTTTTTGTTTTTGTTTTTGTTTTTGGTTCTTGTTTTTGTTTTTGTTTTTGTTTTTGTTTTTGTTTTTGTTTTTGTTTTTGTTTTTGTTTTTTTAGGTAATAAGTTTGTTTGGATGTCAAGCCACAAGATCCCTCAAGTACACAACCAGCTTGAAATGGGATCGCTTTGAGCAGGAAAGTCAAAGGCTTTCGTCGCGTAGCATCAAAGCTCCTCTTTCATCAAAAGGAAACCCACTTAAAAGGGCGTGGATGTTGATGTGGTGTGCGTTTGTGGGTAACATCTCGGTCACAGAGGCTCATCGCCGGAATTGATTGGTTTTTGTGATTTGCCGATTGATGGATGGAAACAGACACTGCCATCCATCGTGGGGGATCTCTAGTTGAAGGTTTAATTGGAATGCTGTTGAGCATGCACTTATGGGGTCGAATGCTTTAGAGTGACCCCTTTTTTTGACAAGATGAGAATTATGTACAACTCGTTGATGTTTCATGTCTGTAATACTACCTCTATCCTAAGTTGTGATAAGAGTGTGGTTCGATGTACAACTCCACAGAGTCTGTTGGTATTGATTAGCTACAATCTGTTTAATTGAAGGACGATTTGTTTTTTTTAATGATTGGTGATTGGTGGTGTGCTTAGCTTACCTTTTCCACGGCTTTGCTGCTGGCGCTCCTCTTCCTCGAGGGCCTGCAGAACCGCCGACTTGGCCAAGCTCGGAGGCTTGGTGGTCGACGGATCGTCAAAGTCGATTCTGGAAGGAAATTAAAGAAAAAATAGTTAAAATCTACTCTTAAGTCAAATTTCGTATCTTGAAAGGTTTTCAACACGAATTGTTCATCCAAAAGTTCACATAGTAAAACATACAAACCACAATAGTAGTCGAAACTAGCAAGAAGAACTTTGTACAAAGCGTGTTTCATTGAGAGTAAAATAAGCTTCCGACGACGTCCTCATCACTGCCACTGATCTTGACACCATTCTTTTGCCCTCAAGTGCCAATCACCAGTGCAGCTTGGCCTGTAGAATTCTCTAGAAAACACGATTGTATAAATTTGTTATAAAATTTGAAGAAAAAAAATGTTGAAGGTTTTCAACAGCGGCTGAAGAGCAAAAATTGTTGTCACCCTATTTCTTATTTTCGCGCAACAGAGCAACATGTTTCCCTAGGAAAATTCGGATTTTTTAATTTTCGCAGAGAAATCAGCAGCTGCGGACGCTCCGGAGTTCCTAAGAGTGCCGCAACTTTTTAATTGCTCCGCAGAAGAAAATGTGCAACGGCGAACTAACCATGATGATGTTAACGTGTCCTGCACAAGTACAAAGAGTTCTCGTTTCCTTTCACACTTTACATTCCCATGGCAGACCCCGGCAGGGCAGGGCAGTACAAGTCACACTTTGCTCCAGCAGTGCCAACAGACCATCATCAGGAATGCTAATTTCCCCTTTTTGCTTCCATCTGCTTGTATCGCTCCGCTGACTGACTGACTGACTGGGCTGGGGCTGGGAATTGCAGCTCAAGTTGGCTTTTTGACTGCTGCGGCTGTGGCCGAGAGCAAGTTTGCAGAGTCGAAAGGATCAACTTTTGTCCTGACCGGGGACCTTATCAGGGGCGCTGCCGGAGGAACTTGTTCACCTTTTTTACTCGAATTAAGTTTGCAAATAGTCCTCTATCCGTAATTGGTGTAGTGTTGTAGTCCGGTGTTGCTGCAGGATTAACGCTGGAGATGGATGTCTGCTGTTTTGATGACTTCAGGGCCTTTGGTGTAACACCTCTTCAAGTGCGGTCAGCACACACACACACACTCCGGGAACACGCTGGTTGTGATTACTCGTCACATTTTTCACTCAAGGTTCAGGACTTTCACTGGAGACTGCAAAAGTTATGATGGGAACGGAATGCTTGCACGTAGCTCGCCTCTTGTCCCTCCCCAGGTGTCTGTTGACCAAACACCAAAACCGCTCCGGGGTGTGATAGTTTTGATGTCTGATCCTGGTGATACGTTCTGGCTGGCCAGGGCTAAACCACCAACTTGCACAAACTTCCCAGCAGTACAAAGTGTCGGACTCATCCGGGAAATCGCCCCGGAATCCCTGCAAGGAATGTGATTTATTTCAAACGTACACAAAACTCGTACGCATCGTTGAACAGTCGTCCTTCGTTCGCAAAATCCACTCAGTGAGCAGAATCACTGGATTTCGGTGAATTTATGGCATATTTACATTTCTCTGCTAGGCTATAGCAGCAATGGCGAGGGGGGGGGGATGGGGCAGTGAGCCGAAAGAACAACATCCCAGTCCCCGAATCTGCTCTGGATGGGCTTGATTTTGCGTGCCCAGGGGTCATCACTACGCACCAGCAGAAAGCACTGACTGCAGGCCCGATGATCGGGTTGATATTGTTGACGTTGCGTCGAAAGTACCGGATGAAAGTGAATCAAATGCTTGATGAAGCATGAAACTTGCGAGGGACTGATTCGGGATCGTTCGAGGAAAAGATTGGAATGCTCTGTTTGAAGTTTTAAATCTCTTCGTTTCATTGAGTTTAAATTCTCTGGATTTCCGAATTCAGGCGTGACTAAAAGCAACAGTGTCTTGCGCATACGGGTTAAAATTAAGTACTAATTTAGTAAATAAGAAGAAATGAACCACAGAAGTGAATTATGATAGCTGTTTTTGTAAAATATTATAAATAACTCGATGCATACAGGTAATGCTCGTAATTGCAACGATATTCCAACTTTCTAAACTGCAAACGTTCCCAACAATGTTGAGCTCATATTGTCCTGTTTTACCCCTTCTAAACTTCCCGTAAAGAGTGAAAGTTCGTGGAAGCAACTGCAGCCCGTCCCCCTCCTATTTGCTTATCTAATTTAGGAAGCCGACCAAAGTTTGGTGCAAAAGTTCTTCACCGTGGGGGGACGAGGAAGCTGTGCCGGAACTGGTCCACGTGAGATGATTGAGTGCGCCAACTTACTGGGAAAATGTGGGTGGTTGGAGGTGAGTGGGCAGTTTTCAGGGGGTGGACAAAGTTTCCATAACAACATATGCAAATAAGCACGAGTACGTAAAGCGATATATTATCGTAGAGTTTATGGCAAAGTTTTTCCTCGAGGCCCCGATCGCTACCAACTGCGGGGGAGGGATTGCCCAGGAAACGAAAGATGTCTTTCCTGCTCTTTCGTTTGCTTGTGCTTGAGTTGAGAAAGCGGATGCTGGGTGGAATGTTTTTGTATAAAACAAGAATTACAAAACTAAGGAGGGTAGCAGTAATTTGAAAAAGTTTTTCGTCTTTGAGATGTTTTGTACTTGGATTCGTATGTTTGTGAATCTGGGTGATTGAGGGTGACCTCAAGAAATATCCGAAATTACACTACTTTTTAACAATAAACAATGGAGGCACCCTAATAAATCAGTGAACAAACAAAATGGTAAAGTTTGTGTTTGTGTTTCGATTTGGAGTCAATAAATCATACACTGCAAAAATCTACCATTGAACAGCACGAAGCTGAGAGCTGCGTGAGCGTGAAAAATGAGCTTCAATTTAAGTTCCCCTTTCATTCTTAGAATTGAGGAAGCAATCATCCTTAAAAACATTTTTAAGGGCATAATAAAAGCTGCCACAAATAAGTGACCTTTTGGGAAAAGTTTTTCATTGCTGCTGTGGCAGTAAATTAAACAGCACAAATTGTTCCCTTTTCTCACTGGTTATGGTGGCCATCAGCAATCTTGGGTGTTTCCATTAGCATCTCCTCAAAAAGTTATGGGCTATCTCTGGCTGCTGCTCCCCCTGCTTCTGCAGCTTCTGGGAAGCAACAAAACGTCACAAATAATCACCATCTGTAGCTATTCTTTTCACGTGGCACATTTTTTCCTCCCCCTTCTCCAAACGTTGAAACGCGACTCCTCTCCGGTATGGAAATGCAAAACATGGCCCTGCTGTTGATGATGGCTGGCTGGCTAGCGATGCAGCACATGCACTTCCAGAAGAGTGAAGCAGACCCTTGAACCCTGGTTTCAGTGTTTTCCCCTTCGGATCGAAATGAGGAACAAAAAAAAAAGTAGAAGCAGGCAACTATCATGAAGCTCTGGTTCTCGCTGGCAGTGGAAAATTATTGTTATTGCAACCACTTACCGCCAGGCAACACTCTTTCCAGGAGCGTGTGTAAGTAGGTACTTGGGTGGCGTTTGGACCTGTTTTGGCCCTGTTCCATTTGGGGAACCAGGATCTCGTGCCAACTGAACCGTGTGTGTGTGTGTGTTGTGTTGTGCCGGATCCCCCGGGTTTGTGGTCAGCAAGCCAAAGGACTCTTCCAAGTCAATCGATCAGCTGCAGGCAGGCCCACTCGGGGTAGACGAAACCAATGTCCTGTTGAACCTTGCCACCTTTTACTTCTCCACGGACTGAGGCAGAGACAGCTCTCAAGGGGATTGCATCGTCATCAGCGTCCTTCCCAATGGAGGCCTGATGTTGGCAGTGAAACATGTGTAACTTGCCACACTTCTCCAGAGCGGGGTCCGCGGGGGGCAAAGGATTATAAATTTTGTACTAATAGCTCGTAAAAGTGATACTGGCAATGTTCTGGTAATTTGTTTTTGGCGTTGGGAAATAAGTGAGTGCCTGTGGGGTATCTGTTACATTGTGGTTATTTGCTGTTCATTTTTAAGAGCAGGTTTTTTTTTGTTTGAGCTGGTTGAAGTACGTTCGATTCGTTGCGATGTGCTTTTTGCTAACCAAAATTTCTAAAATCTCTTCTCTCTCTCTCTCTCTCTCTCTCTCTCTCTCAAAAATCTTTTCAATTTTGCAATTTTTTGAGATTTTTTATTTTGTATTTTTTGATTTGGCTGAAACTTTGCCTTTGTCAGTAAAATCATTTTTTTCATCATTTACAGGATTCTGAGACGGAACGGAATCGACGTAACACCTTATAATGTGGCCCTCTTAAACCTTGCGGTTTCGTCAACGGATCCACAGGCGTGTATCGTTCTTTTTGCGACAAGACTCCGCCTCCCGGGTCTCCTAAGTGTGAAGGTATGGGCACGGGGAGAGGGCACCGAATACCTATATTTACACTTAGAATTTTTTGCGTCCGCCCCGGGATTCGAACCGGCGACCTCTGGATTGTGAGTCCAGTGCGCGGTCCGATTGATCCACACAGGCTGACATTCTGAGATATAATTTTTAAATGAATCTGGCAACCCCGCCTCGAGTTATGGCCACTTAAGTGATGTTTATGTACTTTTCTGAGGCCGGATCTCACTTAAATGTATTAAAACTATGTCCGGATCCATAATCCACCCCACTGTTGGATAAGTAATCATAAAACCTTTACAAAGAGTCCAAAACATTGAAGATCTGGCAACCCTGTGCCAAGTTATGCCCACTTAACGGGTTACATACATGTAAATCGACAAAAATGTAAGAGGTTGGTTTGGGCACACACTTAAACTTTTTTAAATTATGTTTTAAGGGCATTAAAATACACATTTTCAACTAATAACAAAATAAATTTGAAGATATTTGATTGTATCATTGCTGAGATATAGCCATTTTATGTTAGCAGTTTCAAAAAATTGGTGCCACGATATCTCCACACTGCTTTGACCAAATAGGCTCAAAACTTTGGTGAAGCCTCGTTAAACCGGTCCTGTGTGCATGACGAAGCCGGATTTTCAAAAAAAAAAATGTTTGAAAAAAAAAATGTTTGAAAAAAAAAATAAAAATATGTTTATGTTTTTCATATAAAAAATCGCCAGTTTAAGATTTTTGTATTTTTTTAAAAAGCAAAAGTTCAAAATCGGGTTTCGTCATGCACACGGAATATGTCTTAAGAGTCTTCACCCCAAATTTCATCCAATTTGGTCCATCCCATCTCGAGATATCGTGGCACCCGTAAATCAACTCGGAGTTCAGAGAAAAACGCTCACAAAGTTTGGCAGTTCGTTTTGCGCATGGCAAATTTTTTATCGTAAATCGTCTCTTACTCAGTTTAATCATGAAATATCTTTATGAAACTTGCAGGAGTGATTGAAAATCATCTTTATAGTGGAATTATAAAATTTTCTGAAATATGAAATTTTTGAATTTCTACATGTATGTAACCCCTTAAGTGATATTTGTTGTTCTTTTTTTGGCGGATTTTAAGAAAAACTAGATGAAATTTGTGTCCAAACCCATCGAATCACCATTAGTTGGTAAAGAGTGAGGAAGGCACCAACCACTTAGGTGGATTACGTTAGTTTTTTGGGAAATTGTTGGAACTCGGTACATTAATTGAACATAAAGCATCATGTGTCTTCAGTAAAATTTACAGCAAACAAGGTATTCATTTCATCTGTAGGGTTTTAAAATATCTAATTGTTTAACAATAAAAGATCAACTTTCAAAACGTGGCGAGCTGATATTGGTTCAGCTGTTTAGGAGATATTTTTTTTGAAAAGTGTGTTTTTTGTGAAAATAGATAAAAAAATATTTTCTTTACCCCCCTATCTCTGATAAGATTACCCTAACCGCCCAGCAAAAAAATACGTTTTTTGACCAAGAAACTTCCATGTCAAGTTTGGTAAAATTAGAAGAATTTTTTAATTGCATTCTGCTGGTTTGACGTTGAATCGGTACAGAAAAATCCCAATTTTTATCAAATATTTTATTTCTTTAAATTTGAATTTAAAAATCAGACTGAGGTTGTCAGTGTAGTGTACCTGAAATTTCAAAAATATATTTTTTTTAATTTCCTTATACGTGAAATTGCGATTGAACCAAACTGCACCAGGTGCATGTCCAGCAATTTTCACGTAAACAGTACTCATAACACTCGGACCACCCATCTGACCCGTAGGTCCTCCAGATCAATCACCTCTAATCGCATTCCACGAACCTGGCCTGCGGCGAACGTGAGATATCGTAGATAAGTACTTTCGCAGAAGCAGCAGCAAATCGGTGTCATGTACTTGCCCGCACGTACACCGCTGCCAAGTCAGCACCTTGGACCGAGCTCATATTTCAACTTTTGCCCGGTCCGAGTCCGCCGCGGATCTCTCTCGTAGTACCCTGCAAACATCCACTAATACTCTCCGAAGCTGCCATAAATTACAATCTTAATCCAATTTACTTAAAGCTCCCCTTTTCGCCGCTCGTAGTACCGAAGCTCAGGTTGCCACTTTTTTTCTGCATCCTCCGAATGTGGGACCATCGCCGGGAACTGGTTCTAATTTCCGATGACGAAGATGGACCACCTTGGCCGGGAGGTCGTTTCTCGATGATCCCGGCTGGTGCGCGGTGCGTGATAAATGCTGATGAATGTATTAAGGTTATTAAATTTCACTGCGTTGATTATGCCAGTAATTAAGCTCTAAGCTTGTTTCGTCCGCTCGTCGTCTACGACGACGTTCCAGATTCGTGCCGAGAGTGGCGCGTTTCCGTATGATGACATCGGCAAACATGACGCTCGCTACACAAGTCCTCGCAATTTAAGTGAAAGTTTAACGAAAGGATTAGCGACACGTTGCGCGTTCGATTTAGGCCATCCTGTGGGTGGGCTGGCTAATCACTATGCTTTGCACACACACGCACATGTCCCCGGAATCGGCATGTCGGACACGTCAGCACTCCTGCTGCTTTCGGTTGGTTTCGGTCGGATGAGGCATGTCGTCCAGCTTGACAGTCCGCACCCCCGGGTCTTAGCATAAAGGGGAGCGTTGGCAAATTTCCTGCAACTCCGCCCCTCCCTCACTCCAGATGAAGGTCGATAATTTTGATACATCGCAGGAGATAAACTGGAATTAGTGGCACGGAATGAATCTACATCGGAACGTGAGTGGCTTACGGGAAGAGTTTGGATCTCGGTTCTGGTATGGCCAGAATTCCTAATGTTGGTAGTGTATTGCACAAGTAGAATTCTCTTCAAATATTCCATGAAATTTTTCTTGTCATAATTCCATGTTCGCAAAGACGCACTTTTCGTAACACTATAACGTTGCATTCCCGTAGCTACATTTCTCCGGGGATGGCCCAGTGTTGTATGATTAGAGTTATTCCAACTTGCTGTAGCAAACCGTCATCGTCATATTTGTCCTGTGAGTGTTGGGACTGCCTTCAGTTCACTGCAAGGCTGCTCGGTACCTCGTTGACTGATTGTGTGACTGTGTCCCAGGAAAGACGAAATATGAACTAATAATCAGAGTGCACTCTGCCTCTAAGCTGTAGTAGCCCGAGTCGTGTGCTTTGGATGGAAAATAATTTCAGGACTGCGTTGTCCTCTGAAACCGTAGGTTGGGGGGACTTTCAGGCAGGGCTGTGAAGTCGGTTGACTCCAAATGATTTCATGACGACACAGACTTTTGAAGAATAAGCTCCGACCAAGACTATCAAAATTGTTAAAATTTCCAAAATTTAAAAAATTGCAAAAAATTTCCAACATCTTGGCAACTATCAAAATTACTAAATTTACCAAATTGGCCAAATTTACCAAATTTACAAAATTTACCAAATTTACCAAATTTACCAAATTTACCAAATTTACCAAATTTACCAAATTTACCAAATTTACCTTGTTTACCTTGTTTACCAAATTTACCAAATTTACCAAATTTACCAAATTTACCAAATTTACCAAATTTACCAAATTTACCAAATTTACCAAATTTACCAAATTTACCAAATTTACCAAATTTACCAAGTTTACCAAATTTACCAAATTTACCAAATTTACCAAATTTACCAAATTTACCAAATTTACCAAATTTACCAAATTTACCAAATTTACCAAATTTACCAAATTTACCAAATTTACCAAATTTACCAAATTACCAAATTTACCAAATTTACCAAATTTACCAAATTTACCAAATTTACCAAATTTACCAAATGTACCAAATTTACCAAATTTACCAAATTTACAATTTGACAAAAATGACAAAAATGACACAAAATGACAAAAATGACAAAAATGACAAAAATGACAAAAATGACAAAAATGACAAAAATGACAAAAATGACAAAAATGACAAAAATGACAAAAATGACAAAAATGACAAAAATGACAAAAATGACAAAAATGACAAAAATGACAAAAATGACAAAAATGACAAAAATGACAAAAATGACAAAAATGACAAAAATGACAAAAATGACAAAAATGACAAAAATGACAAAAATGACAAAAATGACAAAAATGACAAAAATGACAAAAATGACAACAATGACAAAAATGACAAAAATGACAAAAATGACAAAAATGACAAAAATGACAAAAATGACAAAAATGACAAAAATGACAAAAATGACAAAAATGACAAAAATGACAAAAATGACAAAAATGACAAAAATGACAAAAATGACAAAAATGACAAAAACTACAAAAACTACAAAAATGACAAAAATGACAAAAATGACAAAAATGACAAAAATGACAAAAATGACAAAAATGACAAAAATGACAAAAATGACAAAAATGACAAAAATGACAAAAATGACAAAAATGACAAAAATGACAAAAATGACAAAAATGACAAAAATGACAAAAATGACAAAAATGACAAAAATGACAAAAATGACAAAAATGACAAAAATGACAAAAATGACAAAAATGACAAAAATGACAAAAATGACAAAAATGACAAAAATGACAAAAATGACAAAAATGACAAAAATGACAAAAATGACAAAAATGACAAAAATGACAAAAATGACAAAAATGACAAAAATGACAAAAATGACAAAAATGACAAAAATGACAAAAATGACAAAAATGACAAAAATGACAAAAATGACAAAATGACAAAAATGACAAAATGACAAAAATGACAAAAATGACAAAAATGACAAAAATGACAAAAATGACAAAAATGACAAAAATGACAAAAATGACAAAAATGACAAAAATGACAAAAATGACAAAAATGACAAAAATGACAAAAATGACAAAAATGACAAAAATGACAAAAATGACAACAATGACAAAAATGACATAAATAGATCAGGATAAAATAAAATACAATAATTAAATTTAAATGGAAACTTTGGATCAAATATTTCCAGGACATTGTTTTGTCTTTAAAATGTTGTGAATTGCTTTATTTATTTGTAAATAATTGCTGATCAAATGTGTTCAACGTAACAAGCAAGTTTTTGAATACATCTGCTAAGTATATTTTAATCTCATTAGTAAAACTGAAGACTTTGTGAAGACAGTACAAAGTCACCCCCACCGACAGCCCAGCAAACAGCATCAACAGATGAGTCTCCCTCGTGTTGGCAACAAATACATGTTTTGCTCATTGCTACTGCCGACGTCATCCTCTTCCCCGATGATCTATGGCAGTCTGCTGCTCGAATCATCCCGGAGGGTACCATCCGGGAGCGCGCACCCGATGATGATTTCCCAGTGCGGAACAGTTGGTGGTGGTGGGAAGGAGCTGGCACACACGTGGACCGACCGGCAGAATGTTATGATTTATGGGAGTGGAGCACACGGTGTTGGACGAAGGTGATTAAATTGCTTGCAATTTCGGTTCGCTCGAGCCGGATGTTGTTGTTGTTGTTGTTGTTGTTATTGTCCAAGTCCGGCAGTCTCGGAGTAATCGCGTGGTCCCAGTTCCAATTACTGGTGTGTCCATCCTTCGTCAACAGCTGCTGCTGCTGCTGCAAGGTCCAGGGATCTTGTACGGTCATTTCGTGTGTAATATCTAAATGTTTATCTTGATAGATTTATATCTTCATTCTTCATCGTGGCGGCAGTGTGGCAAACACTTCGTGCCGGTGATCACTTCAGCTTTTCTTGTTTGTTTGGTGGATTGTAAGGTATATGGTACAGTGTTTGCCTTGGAACAGCCTAGAATTAACGAATCTCCTTAGCAAGCCAATTGCAGTATGTGTGGAGAGTCCCAAGATACTCCAGATTCAGCAGATCTTCCAAGAAGTTGTTTGCGCTCTCTTTGTGAAGTTGTGCTAGCACTCAGCATGAGATATGCTGGGCATGTTTATGTTTCAGTAGCAGTACTTGGGCAGAATAGAAATAAGGCTTAATTCCTTGCTTTTGTTTTGCAGAAAAGTAAAGTAAATCTTTCAAGTTTTGATGGGGACGCGTGGTACTCCAAATCCCTTCATTAAATACTGCAACCCATTTGCATTGTCACTCAAATGCAATAACCGTTAAATTGGGCAAAATCGAGAACGTTTCCGCGGGTAATTGACATTAACATAACTGGCCACGGTGAATTGTACTACCGACAGCCGAGTTTCACGGACTGTGGTCTCTATTCCGGCTCTTGCAGTTGTCAGCTGCAGACTTGTCCGGTCAGCCAGAGCCAGAGATACCTTAACCCCTCTCGGACAGCGTGTGAACCGTCCTTATTTTCATTTTCAATTCATTTCATCCAATTCACAATTCAATTTCCGTCATCCGCTCTTCGACGAAGCGGCGTTCCATTGACAATGTTCCTCGGCGATAAGGTACTTGCCATCGAGTGCAGCTATTGTGCGGTCCAGCCAGGATCCGCCGGAAGGTGGCCCCCGGAGTTTGGCGAAATGGAAAAGACCCCGAGCAGCAAAAAAAAAAAAGAGCCAAGCGACAACTTTGTGTGAACCTCAAGCGGGCGGAATGAAAAGGGAGAGAGATGGTATGATAGTAGTATTATGTTACATGGCTGGAGAGAGTGGAAAGTGTCCATGGCACACACACACAAACCCGGAATGGGGAACCTGCAAAAAAAAAGGGCCAACATTTTATCCCTGGCTCGTGTTTACTTTGTTTCGCTGTTTCGCGTCGGGTTCCGGGATGGCCAAGCCGGGGTTGGCTCATCCTGTGGCTTTTCGGGAAAAGAGAGAGAGAGCGAGCTGGTCCGTTTTCGTAACGCGATGAGCGGGGTCGGGTTGCTTTTCTTGGACTTGCTACTGTACTGTAATAGACATTTTTAAAGTTAAAATATTTCAATCCGGTTGCAATTTTTCTGATCTTTTTAAAAATAAAGTACAGTTCCTACTCGATTACCTGAAGGTCACTTCGGATAATCGAATCACATTTGTTGTTCTCACATTTTTGATTGTTGAGCTTTATGACTCATAAACTACGCTAGAGAGCTCCTGTAGCCCAGTGTTACGGGTTCGACCTTGTAAGTGGAAGGTGATGGGCTCGATTCTCTATTGGCTCGGCATGGTCACTGGGAATAAGGTCGATTCATAAAAAAAAGTCTTTGAAGACCTGTATCGAGTACCGCATACCTCAAATTTTAAATGATAAATGTTTTAAAACTTGCGCAAGGATATGGAAATAAAAGTGTTAAAGTCCAAAGTGCCTCAAAATTTGATTTTCGAAGAAATGTCTTGTTACAGGATAAATCATATTTAATATTCATTACGATTACGTCCAATTAAGCTCATATTTTGGATTTTTGGGGCACTTTTAGAGACCTAACATATTTTTGAAGTTGTTTTCTTCTTATTCCAACATTGTCAAACTTACGGACCCAATCCTGCAAGAATCTGATTGTAAAAATAGTCAAACTTTGTTTTAAATAACTATGATGACAGTTGTTTAGGGGATGAGTAATAAATTATATCGATGGTTCCCGTAGTTTTGAAGATACTAAAATGTCTGTAACAGAAATCTGGGTGCAAAAGCTATGGTTGATGTCTACCGTTAAAAGCAAAAAAAAAAAAGTTAAATATTTCGAAAAAGGGGTGTTGGTCATGTGTTAAACTTGAGATATTTTCATTTGAAAATGTCTAATTTTCAAACCCCAAGAAATTCAAAATTTGTCGAAATGAAGAACTAAAATTAAAATTACTAAAATAAGTCCTGTAATTTTGGCAGCAGATTTGTGATACGTTTTGACCAAAATTGACTCCTCGAATAATCAACATTTTCAAACATTTGTTGTAAGTGATCGAGAAGTACTTAAATGTTGGGAAAATTTCACTTCCAATATTGTTGCATATCAATACCTCTTACAAGTCACACTGGTGGATGATGCTGGTTTTGGTCCATTATTTGTATTTGAGCATCAATTTATTTCTATTTGACCAAATTTAACCCTCCCGTAAGTGGTGAGATTGGATCAGTTTTCAAACTTTTGGCACTTAAGGCGGATTCCATAAACTTTGCAAAGTTTTGGAAATTTACGAATATTACACATATTTTTTTTCTTTTTAATAGTTTTTATTGTTCAGATATTGCTAGAACCCTCAATTTAGAATACTCGAATTTCAATTAGTTATTACCTTTTCTGAATGTAAGACATGATTTTGGACATTTTATTTAAAAGCACAGAAAATTCTAAAAAAGTTCATTTTTTAAACATTGATAGTTTCCAAGACATTGTGAGTTGAAAAACGAGGGCAATAGATGACACCGAGACAAACTATTTTTCACAAAATTAAAACTGCGGGATTATGTATGCTTGTAGCCAGCAGTCCGATTAAAAATTAAAAAAAAAAAATAGAAAATCTCATTTGTTTTATTTATTTTGCAGGTATAGTTTTATAAATATTTTTTTGAAATCAAAAATTAAAACAAAAACTTTTTTATTTATCCTCAAAACGCGTTTTACTACAAAACGAGGCACATGATTGGAAAATGGTTGAAATCAATATCGACTGCAGATTTTATTTTCATCTTTTATTGCAGATTGCAACGATTTTAAGACAATCGAGCAAGTTGTGGAAAGCTCTTCACAAATGTGCACACCTCAAACTACAGCAGAAAAAGCTTCAAATTGATAATGGCTTTTATCCTAGACACTCACCACAGTTGGCAAGCGGGTGGAGAGGAATTTTGGAAATGGATTCTTTGTAATGAAAAATTGTATAAAAATATGTGAAATTATTATATCCGTGTACCCTTTTCCTGAAAAATTGTTATCATATAACTTTATAACCTATAACTTTGCTGAAGTCCATATCGATCAGAAAATCTCTTCTCAATTTACAGATTTGCAAACATCCATTGTATGGAATAACAAATGCTGCAAATAGCTTCATTTGATATTGGAATAGACAAATTGAAATTTTAGAGAGTTACTCTGGAATATAAGCAAAATGAATATGACACAGTTTTTGAAGGTTTTTTTTTGTACTGCACTAAACTTCATATTTTTTATATGAGATTTATGAGACCTCAAGCTGAATTAATGACACTGAGAAACCATAGTCTAGGAAGTATAGTGATGAAGATCATTTTTGAAATATTTTAAAGCCTTTTTTCAGGTAAAAATTGAATCTATTTAACCTAGGTAAAACTTATAGTTTTAGGTTGAAGAGGTGTTTGCGTAAAGCTGATAGGTAAATAAGTCGATTTTTTCCCTCATCCTTTCGTTTGTTGTGTACCCACACCGTACCACAAAAAAAGTTCCGCCATGGTTCGGCAAAAAAAAAAGACGGAACGACAAGAAAAAAAAGCTGCGCCTTCCGGTTCCGGTGCCAGAGCAAGTTATGTCGCGGAGAAAAAAAACCTGATCGCGAAACAAATTTATGTCAAAGCATTTTGCCGTTTGCCGTTCTGCCAGCAGCAGTTACAGAAACTATAAAGTTTTTACCGTGACCGTGCCGTTTTTAAAGCTACTCACAGTGGAAATCTTTAATGCTCGCTGGAAAAATCACCACTTTTGGAATGAAAAGCGGGTGTGGTGGTTCATCGGTACTCGATAGATGTCCCACCGCGCGGTGGTGACACAAAACACCGAAATTGGATTAAAGCAGGTTACATTGTCGTCCCACGTGTCCGTTCTCATCTATCGCAGTGGTGAGGATTCTGACGAGGTCCGATCCAATCGTGGAACGTGGAGTTTTTTTTCTGCTTATGCAACGTTTTGCATTAGGGTGATTTTTTTCCGTTTTCTGAGTTATACCTTGTGCTTGAAGTCAACGTTCTCAACATCACTCAAGATGACCCTTTAAATTGATTTCCATCATTAAGGATTTCCTGAACACATGTTTGATGTGGGAAAAGTCCACCCTAATCGATGTCCACCCTTCAGGCGATGCAACGTCCAAGCTTATTACGAGGAACAAGTTAATCGATCGATAAGGATGCCTTCACTCCACAGGGCTGGGTTCTGGTCCTAGCTGGTGTTCCGGACAGTATCGTCTTCCTGATGGTGGTGGTGGTGGTGATACAGCAGGTGCAATCTTAATCCGCCGCCGGGTCATGTAAACCTTGCCGCACGCAATCCATTACGGACGGATCAAATCCAACCCGTCCAGTTGCCGTACACGCTGGTGCACTATCACCTCAATGACGAGGATAATTAACACTGACGCAGGGCGCAGATGGCTGGTCCAAGCTTCGTCCTGGCGTAGGTCTCACCGGGATGTACCTTTTTCTCCGGCGAGACAGGGAGCTTCACCAAGAGTGATTATTTTAGCCGGCACTGCGACTGGGCTGGCGAGCAAGGGGCTGATGAGACCTGGCAGTACTCTACACTACAGAGTCCAACCAGAAGAAGATTCCTGTCAGGGAAAACTGAGCGGCAACGGTTGAAATTGATTTCGACATGGAAGTGTATAAATAATTTGATTATTGTTCACTCTTCTGGCATCCGGAAGTGGAAGTGAACCAAGTCTTGTGCATCTCAAGACACTGCGAAAATGGAAATGCTGAATTTAAGACATTAAATGAAGCCCATCGTTGCGTGTCCTAAATGGTGTTACGTTACGTCATGAAGTGAGCAAGTTATGCAAACAATTTCCCTCCGTGTTGAGGCTACCGAGAAGTTCGTTCCTGCCTGTGTGGTGTAGGGGTTATCTGGCAGCTCGGAGGCGTCGCCAATTGATGAGATCCCATTTAAGCTGATTAATATCGCTCTATGGTAAGACAGGCTCTGGCAGGACTCTGTGGGCGGGGTGGTTGGGTAGTCTAAAAGTGCTAGTAGCTATTTGTAAAACTTATCTTTATCTTATTCTGATGGAACACGATACCGTTGCCGGTGATGCGTCTCGGGTGGTACAGTCATCCTTGTATCTAAGGCGGTTTTAATGGATGTTTTAATCCATAATCTATTTTCAGACTGACGGACCATATTTATACCCTTTTTATTGTACATACATTTAAGGAGAGCCAATTCACAAAAAAATCTACTTTGTTGAATTATTAAGTGTTTCCGGTTAAACAGAATGCAAAAAACGCTACTTTTGAGCCAGCTACTTTTGAGTTCCAAAGCCGGAGATGGAATTTATTTATATATTTTTATTTGGCTCAAACTTTGTGGGGATTTTCCCTATGGCCTAAGAGGCCATTTTGAGGTCCATACAATTTTGGCGGCTGTCCATAACAAAATGGTAAGTAAATATTCTAAAATCTGTTACTTTTGTAGGAATATTCAAATCAATTTGATGTCTTGGGCAAAGTTGTAAGTAATAATGAGGTCCATTTACAAAAATTTGCACACGAAAAAAATGCATTTTTTTCTTTAAAAAAACTACATTTTGCACAATTCGTTTTTTTTATTTTTGAGATTTTTATGTTTTAGGTGACCAAACCCGCAACTTTTAAGCCATAGAGAAGCAAGATTTTTGAAAAAAAAAAACTAATTTATTTTTTTGGGAAATTTCAATTTGCAATCGAAAAGTACTTAACAGATTTTTCGAAATAGTGCCTCGTTTTCAAGAGATAGCTACCAAAAGTTTGATTTGAGTTAAAACTTGGCGGATTTATGATTTTAAAAAATAGTGAATTTTAGTGTCCATTTATGAAATAGTAGTTTATGCAACAAGTTGCAAAAAGCGGATTTTTTCAGCACGAGTCGTACATTTATCCAACGAGGTTCACCGAGTTGGATAAATACGATGAGTGCTGAAAAAATCCGCTTTTTGCAACGAGTTCCATACAACATTTTTTGCAATTCCGATAAACACCCTTTGAGTGAAATTTTAAGTCAAATTTTCATGTTTTGTCAATAAATCGATTAAATCAAAAAAATGTTGAAAAGTGTTACTTTTCGAAACAAGTGCTGAAAAGTTCAACTTTTCAGCATCCATTTCAGTGCTGAAAAGTAGAACTTTTCAGCATTTATTTTGAAAAGTGTTGCTTTTCGATTCTGTTATTTTTGGTACAGAAAAGTAGGCTATTTCGTCGTTCAAGAATGACATGAAAAGTAAGTAGTTTCACGACGGAATTGCAAAAATATTTTTTTAAGTTCCGAAAATTTGTCTAAGATACATTAAACTTGGACCTCTGGTTGCTGAGATACAGCGGCATAGAGAAAAAGAAACAGGAAAATTATTGTTTTCCTAGCCTTAGCCAAACAGCCCTTCAATTTTAAATGCCGATGTCTCAGCAACTAATGGTCCGATTTGATGTTGAAAACCGTGAGCTCGTGAAATTTTTCTGATCTTTTCGAAAACAAAATTTGACAAAAATTAGTCTACTAACATTTCAAAAGGGCCTAACATTCAATATTAAGTCTGCATACAAATTGAAACTTTATTTTGTTGCGTCTAGACAAAGCCGAGGCAAATCTTTTGTTTTTGTACAGAACTATTTTTTTTTTCTATTTTTTATTGATTCTGAGTCTTTTTCTTTCTGTTGTAATCGTATTAATTTTAGTAAATATGTTTTTCGAACTGCTGTTTCAAGCACTCATTTGAAACATAAGTCAACTTTTTATGGAAATATATGATTTTTAAAATAGATGATATTTTACGAGAACGGCTTTCCCGGGAAGCTGATCAGACTGGTGAAATCAACGATGGACGGGGCGCGGTGCAGCGTGAAGATTTCGGGTGCCGATCGAATCGCGCAAGGGACTGCGACAAGGCGACGGTATCTCCGGCCTCTGTTTCAACATTGGGCTTGAAGGTGTTATGAAGCGGGCGGGCTTCAACATGCGGGGCATGCTCATCAACCGGTCCAGCCAGTTCATCTGCTATGCCGACGACATGGACATTGTCGTCAGAACGTTCGAGGAGGTGACTAAGCGGTACACCGAATTGAAGCGGGAAGCGGAGAATGTTGGATTGAAGGTGAATGTGGCGAAGACGAAATATCTGCTGGCAGGAGGAACCGAGTCTCTTAGGGCTCGCATAGGACCGAGCGTGACGATCGACGGCGACGAGTTCGAGGTTGTGGAGGAATTTGTCTACCTTGGATCGTTGGTGACGTCGGACAACAACTGCAGCAGGGAAATTTGGAGGCGCATCATCACCGGTAGTCGTGCCTACTACAGACTTCACAAGATTTTACGGTCTGGTACCCTTTCCCGATGTGCAAAGTGTACCATATGCGGAACGCTGATAAGACCCGTCGTCCTCTACGGGCACGAGACGTGGACGATGCTCGAAGAGGACCTGCAAGCGCTTGAAGTTTTCGAACGACGAGTGCTTACGACGATCTTTGGCGGTGTACGTGAGAACAATGCATGGAGAAAAAGGATGAACCACGAGCTAGCGCAACTCTATGGCAAGCATTTGGAAAGTCACCAAGGCTGGCCGGATCAGGTGGGCCGGACACGTCGCGAGAATGCCGAACGCGCAGGTTGCGCGCAAATCGAGCCAGACTACCAATCCGTTGAAGTTGCTGTTCAATACAGAGCCGGTTGGAACGCGGCGGAGGTGGGCGCAACGTGCGAGGTGGTTAGACCAAGTGGAGGAAGATCTGAGAAGTGTGGGAGTTCCGAGTCGAAATAGGAGAGTAGCAGCCCAAGACCGAGTTCAGTGGCAGCGCATCTGGAGACAGCTCATGACCCGGGGGTTGTCTGAGCAGTAAAAGTAAAAGTAAGTATGATTTTTAACGAGAAAAAAATAACCTCCAAAAACGATTCCACGTCAAAACAGGACGATCCAGATCAAAAGTGCTCCGATTTGGTTCAAATTTGACATGTGAGTTTTTTGCCCAAAATAATTAGGTTCATATTTTTTCCGTCTGACAAATAGAATTTTAGAGTTATTTTTAAGCTATTCCCGAACAGACGGTAATAACTAAATTCATGCCATTTCAATAACAAATACTGTTAAAATAACAGAAAGTGTTATGGAATAATCTTGAAAAAACCATTTTTGCATAAGAGTCCAATAACAGTTTATGTTATCGTAACAAAAATTGTTATTGGTCTGATATAGATTGACAGCAAAAACAACTTGAGAATAACATTTTTTGTTATGGAAGAATAACTCCAAACGTTATTGGGATGATCGGATTAGTTGTTAAAATAACAAAAAATAATAACAAAGATTTATTCGAAAAATAACGTAAAATGTTATTAGTCTGTTTAACAATAACAATCCAATAACAAAAAAATCATAACGGCGAATAACAAATCTTGTTATAAATAACATAAAATGTTATTGGGTTAGTATTTTCAAATAACAAAGAATGTTATTCCCAAGTTATCTCCGTCTGCTCGGGTTGTAATTCATATGTTTATAGGACCTATTAAAAATAATAAAGGACACTCTTGACTTGTTATTCTTAAAAAAGAGTAGTTCAAACAGAGCGTTATTTTAAACAAATCGTAATTTGTACTGAAAATTAGTTAAGTGGGGAAGAGGGGTGTCTAAAAATTTCAAATTTTGTATTTCGTAATTAGTGAATTAACTCTTAGCCCCTGCTTCTTTCTATTCTTTACACAAATTTCAGCATTTGTACCAAATATACTCGTAAAATTGGTTAAGGTCATTGAATAAATATTGGTTATTGAAAAAATATTGTTTCAAAAATTCACCAGCCTGCCGTGTTATATTTTCCTAAATATCCTGGTCTTGTTCTGTGATAACAACGCTATAGGAAGTGAGTTATAACTACGACCAGAGTGTATCAACAAGCAACAAACTTGCAAAGGGACGTTACGCTCCCCGAATCCAGTCAGATATTGACGTCGACAGGCAGCGGCTTTTCTTCAGTGCATCCAGTAAGAGTTGCCATCGTTGCGAAGCACGAGAAGTTTCCTCTTTCAGCGTCCCGTCTTCTATTTCTGCCTACAACCACGTAAGGGTTTTTCCCCGAAGAGGCTGTGTAATTAATTTAATTTTACACGAAATTTACAAGATATCAAGCTGGAAGACCTCTCGTGGAGCAGATGATTTAGATATCTCGAGGACGTAGTCGACGACGTCGCAATGTGTGCAAATCTGCTTAAAAATTGAGTTTAGCTAGCTACTTAACTCGTTTGTTGGCAACGGGGTCGACGACGATATGTGCTAGGCCGGGAAGGTCCCAAGACCCGACCGCTGAGTCTGACGGGAGCAATTAGGGGCTTTTATGATGCTGCTGCTGTTGTAACACGAGAATGTGGGTGATTTTTGTAAATTGACTTTTCCAAGTGGAAAATAACATCACGAGCGTGATATTTGTCGTCTGACGGGGAAGGAAAAATGATCCGTCACTTGAGAGAGAGAGAGTGTGTGTGTGTGTTTTCTCTCGAGAATAATAGCAGATGGCTGAACTTGCAATGGTGAGCCCTTATCGCGAGCTTGGTTCCGTCGTGTGGTAGGATTAATTGGAGTTTAGCATCAAGTTTTGGCCACAAAGCAGGAAAGATCCTTCCCGTTGAGCACTTTGTTTTCAAGGCAGCGATAGATGAAAAGTTCTCCAACTAATCTCACAGCACATTTGTCACATTTTGGCACCGCACATTAAATTACCTTGATTTAAACTGGTTGACTCGCTGATGATACGCCATCATTTTGTTAGAGAGACACTTCACTAAAATCAAGAATCGACCAACAACAACACTTCACTTTACCACAATTTTCAAACCACGCCCGACGTGCCAATCTTCCAATTTCACACAAACAGTTCGTTTCAAACCGACTTCGAATTTTCCGCGTTTTCTTCCAAATATCCCCCCCTTCAAAAAATTATAATCACAAATCACTCGAAAGAAATCTCAATCTTCAATCAAAAACCAAAAAAAAAAAAAAAAACAATTTCCCGCACTCGACCGACGGCGATCTTTCGACAAAATCAAGCGGAATACAAGGATTCAAACCGGATCGTAGACTCGTTTCGCGAATAATGGAGCGCATCGGTTTCAGCTGATCTCAACAGAGGATTTTTTTTTTTGCTGCTGCTTCTGCTCACCGACCAAACTGCCTCCTCTCCTCTCAAAGACCGATTTTAATTTTAAATCACCTTCTTGAGTCAGTCTTGAGCATTGTGGGTGTGTGTGTATTACTGACTTAAGAGTAAGCGTGTTTTACTTTTTTCCCTTTTTTATGAAGTGTGCAAAGTACGTCAGTGAGGTCTTTCTTTTTGCTTCTTCTATGGGGGGTGGTGCATCGTCAGGAAAATTCATCGACCTGTTCGGTTTTGATGGGAGAA
This sequence comes from Culex quinquefasciatus, assembly GCF_015732765.1. NCBI lineage: Eukaryota > Metazoa > Arthropoda > Insecta > Diptera > Culicidae > Culex > Culex quinquefasciatus. The sequence goes on from NC_051863.1 coordinate 198,125,387, forward strand.
CTGTGTGCTGGTGCTTTCCACCGGTGACAGGTAGCGGGTGTGTCATTCATCCCATAATTAAGATGCTTGGCGGTCGACGACGTTCACGGTCACAACAGTCATGGTGTGTGGTGCGAAATGTGAAGGATATGGATGAAGAATTTTTCCACGACCAGGTGTTAATTATTTCGAGTACGAAAATAAGTATGACATTTGTGTCAGGGTTATTTTAAGCTGGTGAACTTGTATTAATCAGAAAACACTCAGTTGCGAAAGGTTGGGTAAACCCAATTGAAAATGGTGTCTTCTTTAACCATATCAATTTATTCAATGAAATTTTTTGAATGAGGATAATAAATGAGTGTAAAAGTAATCCTTATGTTGAAAATTGTCTGAGAACAGCAAATCAAACTTTTTTTAATCACACATTGATTAGTGAAATTTGACAAAGGTTTGATAAAAAAAATCATCCACCACGCAACTGCACAGTAGGGTACCCAGACTATGGGAAAAACTTTCATAACCTCGCCAAATATAAGCAACATCATACGAAATTAACCCATGGATACTCGAGGGTGAATTTATATCGATTTTTTCTTGGAAATCTAATTCTGTTATTATTTTGTAAGCAGGTGAGATGGTATGATTAATCAAATTCGTTTAAAAGTGATATTCTTAAAACAAATTTATTTATTTGTTACAGTGTTTCTTAATTATTTTCAAAGCTGTCATGTAATTAAAATACCCCCTTGGCCTTCTTTCATCTAGAACTTTATTAAAGAAACCAAAGCTGAAAAGCTTGATCCTGAAAAGTTAGTTACGATTTAAAAAAGTAACTTATTGAGAAATTTATTATTTTATTCAATTTCAACTATTGGTTAACTCAATAAAATTCGACATAATTTAGCATAAATGCTTATAAAAACCCTAGATATAGTTTGGGAACCATCCATAAACCACGTGGATACTTGAGGGGGGTATGGTCTACGATCCATACAAAAATTGTCCAAGATGGGGGAGGTTAACAGATTCCCAAAAAAGTGTCCTCGTGGTGTAGGGATTTTTTATTTTTCTGTCAAAAAAAAAAAATTATGTTTCAGGGGTATTATATTATTTTGATATTGGAAATTGATTCAGTGATTTGATTATGATATTGAGACTGTCGCGAATTGACTTTTTATGGTATTTTTTTTATTTTTAAGATACTTTGTCCATTTTTCATCATTAGTTGTTTCGTACCAGATTCTATTGAAATTTGAGGGCTGTCCATAGAAAAGTGCTAGGGAAACATTCAAAAATATGTACTTTAGAAAGTGATTTTCGTCGATAAATTTATAGGTTATAAATAGTTTCTCAAAATAATTAGACTGCTACATCCCCCTCCCCTCCCCCTCCTATTTCAAAAAACTTTAAATTTCAGTAGAAATTCAAGTGCACTCAGCTGAAATCAAATTAAACTGTATTCCCCTGTGTTTAGAATATTTCTTATTAGGTTTGGGTTTATTAGAAAATTCATTTGATTTTTCTCAAATTTTCGATGTACAGTACCGCAAAAAGTGTTTTTTGCATTTTTTATGTTGAATTATGTGCCAATTTCTGAGTTATATAGCGTATGAAGGACATTCTGTTTTCGAGCAAGTTATTATATTGTGAAAAATCGTTTTTTTTTTCAAAAAGTATCGAAAATGCATGCAAAAAATTAAAAAAAGAAACATTTTGAAATGTATCATTGAATTCTGAATAAAAAAAAACTTTTGATTTTTTTTTGAAAGAATGGTTTGTTTTTTAGTTGTAGCCATTTTTGAGGTCAAATTATCCACATTTTTTTTAAATAGTTTCCATTACATGTTTGACAAAAAAAAAAAACTTTCGAATAGCTGACAAAATTCTCATCCTGCTTTTTTGATATTCTTGATCCGGCCTTTGATTGCAGAGACATGGGCTAGCAAAAAATAAAAATTACCCAAATTGGGTTTTTTTTTATAAAATCTATTCAATGGAGCACCCGCCGTCGATCAGTTCTTGCTTTTTTACAATGTTTTTCTTATAGAGCGAACTGTCAAAAACTGCTCGACGGCGAGTGCTCCAATGACCATCAATTGCAATCGATAATATCTTGGAAACCATTCATCAGACTTTCAATGTAATAAAGTGAAATTTGTGTAAACTTTTAACAACTCCTTAAATAATGTTTCCAGATTTTTAAGGTCGTAGAAGGTGTCCTTCACTTTTGGAACAATGACTGTCAATGATGGTTCTGAATACAGAATCCAGAAATAGTAAATGGCAATGAAAAAATAATCAAAATAATTTAATTAATTTTTTTTTGCGAAATTCTTGAGAACAAATGAATTTATGTTTAACCTACTTCTTTTTGACTAAAATTTACCAATAATTTAAAAATACATATTTTAACAAAAAATTTAAAGACCGCATACGATAAGTATTTTTTCTAATTCATCTGAAAATAATTTTGAAAAGGACATCAGAAATACAATGTAATGTATAGTTTGTGATAAAAAATTGTTTTTTTTTCATGGAAACTAGTGAACTTTTTCCTTCTGGATTCGATTGCTTAGTAAAGGGAACGTAGTGTATCATCACAAGCTGGACCTTTCACGACATGCAAGGCGACCTATGGAATGTTAACATTAACGTTTACGTGTTAACATTAGGTTGAGAAATAGCAACTAAATCTGTTTTGTGAATAAAGCCCCTACACGGAGAAAAAAGAGTTCCCAAAATCGTGAACAAGCGTTCATGAAAATGGGAACCTCGAACAAAGTGTTGAAATCCCATGGTACGATTTTGAAAAACGTACCATGAAATTTGAACACTTTGTTCGTGGTTTCCATTTTCATGAACGCTTGTTCACGATTTTGGGAACTCTTTTTCTCCGTGTATACTTTTCATTGGTCGCGGGAAAATTTTACTGTTTACTAATTTATACATTTTCTTAATTTAGTCTTAGTAAAAAAATCTTCTGAAAATGTCTATAAATCCAAATAACTCTACACAACTGTACTTGCATTTTATTAAATTTCATACACACCTTTCCTGCATACCTGCTATCCTCAGCGCAGGCAAGCCAATCCAAACAACTCGATCGCTGATTTATGCTCTATTTTTGAGCATGCTTACATTATTGCAAGGCACACAAACCCACTCACACACACTCAAGCCAAGCCAATTTGTAGCGATACACTTTGCCTCTTTTCTCTTTGGGCAAAGTGTTTTCCCGCGAGAAGAAAAAAAACCCCTGCGTCTTCCCTAGAGTGGCTGGCAGCGGTACAAAACGACTGGGTTTATTTTAAGATCGATGACTAACGCTTTCCACCTCCCACAGCTCCCCTCTCTTTGGTAGCCACCATTTTTTGATTTGATGGATCGTCACGCGAAAGAGGAACCGATACTCGTCAAACAACTCACAGCTTTGCTTTGGTGTTGGTGCTGGTTGTTGGTGAAACGGGATTTGTTTACTGTTTACACTTGAAGGTGCAATACACTTACGATATAAATGGATGTTTTTTTTTAGAGAATTCATCAATATGTTTTAAAACATGCAGCTTTTGTGAAGTCATGTTGGTTTAAATTAAAATTTGCAACAAATACAAAATTTAAAACAAATTTGAAGATTTTTTTTTTAAATCACCACTACCATCAATTGGTTCGTGAATAAGCCGAAGCCGGTTGATTGATGTGCTAGGATCAGTCAGTCAGCAGTGGTCTGGCTTTCGCCAACGTGCGACAATTGCGCCGAACGAGTGAGAGATCAACAAACCGCCACCGTCACAAGTACAGCAGCGGCAGTGATTCATCCACTCTTTCGCGATGATGGCACGGGTAGAAAGTTCGAAAAACTGCGCCGCCATCACCGTCACCGTGCTTCAGTGTTTGGTGGATGAGCAATTAGTGAATTGCAGAGGATTTTTTCTTTGCTTCCTTATTTTCTATTGCCATCGTGCATTGACTGTCAGTGGGACAATCAGCTGGTTTTGTTTTAAAATAGATGAGTCATTAGGATTTGATTGGATGTGGCTTAATGAAAATTTAAAGGAATAGTTTTACTTCAAATGGAAAAAATGCTTCATGAAGGAATTATTTTTTCCAAACATGTTTGTATTTTTGTGTTTTTGTACCTTATTTCCGTGAGCTGATCATCAACAACTTTTCAAAAGCTCTGCCATCAAGCTTCCCTGAATCGACCTCTTGACTCAGTATCCTGTTGAGCAGTTCTCTAGGATTTCGGTCATTCGATTTTTTTTGTATTTTTTAATCCGACTGAAACTTTTTTGGTGCCTTCGGTATGCCCAAAGAAGCCATTTTGCATCATTAGTTTGTCCATATAATTTTCCATACAAATTTGGCAGCTGTCCATACAAAAATGATGCATGAAAATTCAAAAATCTGTATCTTTTGAAGGAATTTTTTGATCGATTTGGTGTCTTCGGCAAAGTTGTAGGTATGGATACGGACTACACTGGAAAAAATAATACACGGTAAAAAAATTTGGTGATTTTTTATTTAACTTTTATCACTAAAACTTGATTTACAAAAAACACTATTTTTAATTTTTTTATTTTTGATATGTTTTAGAGGACATAAAATGCCAACTTTTCAGAAATTTCCAGGTTGTGCAAAAAATCATTGACCGAGTTATGAATTTTTTAATCAATACTGATTTTTTCAAAAAATCGAAATTTTGGTCGTAAAATTTTTCAACTTCATTTTTCGATGTAAAATCAAATTTGCAATCAAAAAGTACGTTAGTGAAATTTTGATAAAGTGCACCGTTTTCAAGTTATAGCCATATTTAAGTGACTTTTTTGAAAATAGTCGCAGTTTTTCATTTTTTAAAATTAGTGCACATGTTTGCCCAGTTTTGAAAAAAAATATTTTTGAAAAGCTGAGAAAATTCTCTATATTTTGCTTATTGGGACTTTGTTGATACGACCTTTAGTTGCTGAGATATTGCAATGCAAAGGTTTAAAAACAGGAAAATTGATGATTTCTAAGTCTCACCCAAACAACCCACCATTTTCTATCGTCAATATCTTAGCAACTAATGGTCCGATTTTCAATGTTAATATATGAAACATTTGTGAAATTTTCCGATCTTTTCGAAAAAAATATTTTCAAAATTTTCAAATCAAGACTAACATTTCAAAAAGGCCAAACATTCAATATTTTGCCCTTTTAAAATGTTAGTCTTGATTTGAAAATTTTGAAAATATTTTTTTCGAAAAGATCGGAAAATTTCACAATTGTTTCATTTATTAACATTGAAAATCGGACCATTAGTTGCTGAGATATTGACGATAGAAAATGGTGGGTTGTTTGGGTGAAACTTAGAAAACATCAATTTTCCTGTTTTTAAACCTTTGCATTGCAATATCTCAGCAACTAAAGGTCGTATCAACAAAGTCGAATAAGCAAAATATAGAGAATTTTCTCAGCTTTTCAAAATATTTTTTCAAAACTGGGCAAACATGTGCACTAATTTAAAAATAAAAACTGCGACTATTTTCAAAAATCACTTAAATATGGCTATAACTTGAAAACGGTGCACTTTATCAAAATTTCACTAACGTACTTTTGATTGCAAATTTGATTTACATCGAAAAATGAAGTTGAAAAATTTACGACAAAATTTCGATTTTTGAAAAATCAGTATTGATTAAAAATTCATAACTCGGTCAATGATTTTGCACAACCTGAAATTTCTGAAAAGTTGGCATTTATGTCCTCTAAAACATATCAAAAAAAAAAAATTAAAAATAGTGTTTTTTTGTAAATCAAGTTTTAGTGATAAAAGTTAAATAAAAAATCACCAAATTTTTTACCGTGTATTATTTTTTCCAGTGTAGTCCGTATCCATACCTACAACTTTGCCGAAGACACCAAATCGATCAAAAATTCCTTCAAAAGATACAGATTTTTGAATTTTCATACATCATTTTTGTATGGACAGCTGCCAAATTTGTATGGAAAATTATATGGACAAACTAATGATGCAAAATGGCTTCTTTGGGCATACCGAAGGCACCAAAAAAGTTTCAGTCGGATTAAAAAATACAAAAATTAAAATTGAAGAAAAAAGACCGATTTCGTAGAGAATTGCTCTGTTGCGGAATTAGGAATTTCAACGCAACCGTTCATATTCCACGTGCGTTTCCTTTGATGCTGGAATTTATTTGAAGCACTAGGAAAAAGGATGGCCCATTCAAACGAGTCTCCCAGCGAGGTATGCCTCCAAGAAAAAGGACTCCACCCCGGCAAACGGTCGAGGACAAAGATTGCAGTAAATATGGCAATGGACCATTTTGACATTTCAAAGGCGCAACCCCAGCTGTTTTCGGGTATGTGGGTTGGTGGGTTGCATCAAAGTTCGTGGGTGGCTTCTTCCTTTCCAGGATTCCGTGTGTCCTTTTGACGCAAGTGGAGGGACAAAAAATGATTCCAAAAATAGGGGAGAGTAGCTGATAGTAGCACTTTTTGTGCGCTTTGGGAAAGAGAGAGATTTGGTTTGAAACTTAGTGAAATGTCTAACTTTGACTTCGATTCCCTTAATGTGATCTCATCTCGTATTGGGGAATACAACTCGCATAGCGGTGCACGATGTTTACTTGGAGCCACTGGGTAAAAGATGACTAAGGGCAGCCACTTACAGCATCCTGAATATTTCATCTTCTCCCGAAACCTAGTTCAGCAAGGACGACGCACCCACCAGGACGTGGAAGAAGGATGCAGTCAGCCAACCCAAGAAGCATATTTTTGGTCAAAAATATTTCGTCTTTTGAGGCAGTGACAGCACGAGCAAAAAAGGGGCAACGAAATTGAAAGCTACCGTCGAGCTTCGTGAATGTGGGAGCTTTTATTGCCTACCAGGAGCACCCAAGAAGGTTCGAAGCTTGCTGAACCTCATGTTTAAATTGGCATCTTTAACTAACAAGCAGTAGAAGAAGCGCAGGTTTGCGGTTCAAGAGGATGCTGCTCTCAATTTTCGCTCAAGAGCCCTCCTTGAAGAGGTTCATAATATGCATTTAGGGATAGACGGAGCACCCCCGCTTCAACGTAAACATTATGCACCCTTGAGCCTTGATTTGGTTGGACCGTGACTCCTTGCAGGAGGTAGGTATATCAACTTTCTTCACCGGTCGAGAGTCTCTTGAAAGTTTCTTGATGTTTTGTGCAAACACGTCAAGTGGCGGTAACGATGGCAGTGATTTTACGGTCCTTGAGATTTCATCCTATGGTTTCGTCTCTTCTTCCATTTGTAACAAGGGTCAATTAGTAGATTTTAAATTTATCGCTGAGTAGTGCTTAGAAATCCAATTATGTTTCAAGTCCATTAAAGTGTGAAACTAATTAGAACTATTTGTCTCTTTGATCTTTTTTACAACAGTTATTAAAGAGTTCAATTTAATTAGCTTCTCGCCATAGTTTATGTGGATAAATGTCACAAAATAAAAATAAATTTGTTGCCGTCCTCAGCAAGACAACACTCCTCCTTCTTGGAGCTGTCGCATGAAATTGCACCCTGACAGATCATAACAGTTGCCAGCATGATTAAATTTACTTTTTATCGTGCGAAAACAAATCCTGCACACTGCACAATGCAAAAGGAAACTTTTGCTCTTCCAACCAACATTTGTTGCGCTGCCCTGGCTGACGGGTGTTGTTTGGCCTGGGGAAGGTGGGGGAGGACCATCAACACAAACACAAACACCGCCCCTGGAAGTCGTCGTAGATTGTAATGTAATTTATATGTGTTGTTGTGTACTTGGTGTACACTCCCTCGCACTGAGTGAGCTTTTCTTTCCTCGCCCCCGAAATGTCATGTAGATTACTTTATAACCCTCCCATCCGATTTTTCAGCGTGTCTAACGAGGCGATAGACAAACGAGAGCTTTCCCCCTTTGGGAGGAGAAAAGAGTTTGAACAACGTGGGACAACATAGCCAAAATAAGTTTTAGAAAGGGACGTGTTGTTGATAAGACAGCTTTACGTTCGGGGCTGGGGCTCATCACTTCTGTTCTTTAAAAGGGAGACTTAGGGTATTTGGATATTGTCATTGAAATAGGTTATTTTTAACATTCAAAATGAAGCGTATTTTCCAAATAACTAATATGAACTTACGGACTTCTTTAACAAGCAATTCCATATGTTGACATTTCTTCAAACATAGTAATAATTTCTAACGGTATCTTAAACTGCTAGCTTCAAAATAAGTGCACACACCAATCCAAGCGTGTCAAAGTACATTCCCGGCCGGCCAACAAGCCAGAGATCCACAGCCGAGACCAACTGGCGCACCGAAAGTGATACAACAACCGCTTCCTACCCGGATGACGCCACGATGCACCACGGCCGGCACACAGCTTCCTTTGCTGCTCCTCGTCAAGGAATGCGGAAGCGGAAACGTACAAAATCAACTCACTGACGGACGTACGAATGGATGGTTGACGTAGCGGTGGCTCGAGAATCTTCTCGCTGGGAGCCCTTTCGCCCCGGGTGGCCAGGTTGAACCCTTTGGGGGCTAGAGTTAGTCCATTATATTTTTTTGATATTGAAAAATATTTTTTGACAAAATTTGGAGGCCACGTGGTTTATGCACGATCCCTACCCGGGCAGGTGGGAATAACAAAACGGAGTTTATTTCAATATTAAGTCCTGTTAAAATATCTTATTTTGTTATCAGAAAATGATGATCATCGGTAACGAGAAGAAAAGTCTAAAAATTGTTATTGAACAGATCTTATGAGATAGTAAGACAATAACAACAAGGTATGGAATATGGAAAAACATTCAATAATCACAGATCGCGTTATTTTATTTCAACATTTGAAAAACAATCATCAGTCATAAACTAATTTGTTATTAGAGCAATTCTCTTCCAAAACCGGAAATGGATTTTATTTGTATTTTTTTGTCTTAAACTTTGTGGGGGCCTTCCCTATGACCAAAGAAGCTTTTTTGTGTCATTGGTTCACCCATACAAGTTTCCATACAATTTTGGCTGCTGTCCATACAAAAATTGTACGTAAATATTCAAACAGCTGTAACTTTAGAGTCAATTTTCTGATCAATTTGGTGTCTTGGGCAAAGTTGTAGGTATTGTTGAGGACTATTGAGAATAACACAGAAAACAGAAAAAATTGCAGACTTTTTCACAAAAACTCAATTTCCCAAAATATGTTTTTTTTTTATTTTCGTGATTTTTTGATATATTTTTTGGGACAAAAACACGCAACTTTTAAGCCATAGTGAAACTTGGTCATAAAATCTGCCACCAAGTTATGATTTTTTTAAACAGTGTTTTTTTTGTAAAAAATCAAAATTTCATGCAAAACCAAATTTGACGTTATTTTTCAATGTAAAATTGAATTTGCAATCGATAAGTACTTTACAGATTTTTTGATAAAGGGCTCTGTTTTCAAGATATAGCCAAGGAAAGTTTGATTTTAGCGAAATATTTGCAGTTTTTCGATTTTTAAAAATAATGACCATAAGTGACCATTTCTAAAAATATCTTTTTTGAAAAGTTCAGATTTGCCATAAAATTGTCTAAGAGACATTGAAGATTGGACCTCTGGTTGCTGAGAAACAACCGCTTCAAGGAAAAGAAACACGAAAATTGAAGTTTTCCAAGTCTCACCAAAACAACCCACCATTTTGTAATGTCGATATCTCAGCAACTAATAGTCCGATTTTCAATGTTAAAACTTGAATTATTCGTGAAATTCTGCGATCTTTTCAAAAAAAAAATTAAGACTTGCATGTTAAAAGGGCGTAATATAATTATTTTTAGTATGGGAAAATTTTGAATAATTTTGTCATGGACTCGTGAAATGTGCCTTTGTACCAAAACTTCTATGAAAAGTACATCATAAAAAAAGTTGATTCTTTGGATTAATGATGCAGGATAGTTTTATCAAAAATTGTGTGCATAACGAAACATTCTGTTATTATTTTGCTAGAACTCTCAAACATGTTGATTATTTGCTCACTTGGATACTTTCCCTGGTCGCTATTAAATTTTATATTTTTTTCAGTCGATAATTAAAAACAATATCAAACTCAGTTTTTTACAATAACAAAAAACGTATTTCACCAATACTAAATTGAGTTGTCAAGAACTTTTTTATGCTCTGTTATCGAATTTTCTTGTAATAATTTTTAATAAACGAAATAAACTTTGTAAAAAAAATTACCAAAATTTCAAATTTGACACATCCTAAACAACAATCTTCCCCGAATGTCATTTGAATGTTTTTTTTTTTTAATTTGGGTAACTTATGTATAGTACTTTTTGAAACTTTTTTCCGTTGATAAGTACTACTTTATTTCAAAACATTACAAATTGTAAATTAACTAAACAAATTGTTTTTATTATGAAATTCTAATCAATTTTAATGGAATTGATTCAAAACAAAAATTGAAGTCAAAACATTTGATTGAAATATTTGACTTTAGCCTTATAATTTGTTCTTAAACCAAATTTCACAGAAATTTCAAAATGAAAACGAGACATCCAACACTACAGTAAATTTTGTAATAAAATCTGGGTAAAATTATTTTGATTTTTTCTGATAAATAAAATATTCACAAATTACTATATGCTGCGATGTGTGAATATTTTGCATTATTTTGCTAAAAAAATGAATTTATTCATATGTATTCAGCAAAACCAACATTCAATAATCACATATTTCGGCATGTTTTTATTTCAGGTTTATTTTTGAATTTTTACAACTTAATCTTCTCACAATTTATTGTTAGGACAGTATCTGCTATTTTTTTCATTAATAACTTCACATTTCACGGTATTGACCACATTTCACGGCTAAGAGCAATTTAAACGGATTCTACAAAATCGCATTTTTTTTAAACTCAATTAAATCACTTTGTTCAATAAATTCTTATCTAAGAATCCCCAATTTTTTAGGCATAGCGATTTTACAGGTACAAAAGATGAAAAAGAAAATGAAAATGCATACTCTTAAAGTGTCATCCAATCAGTCTTTAGTTTTCAAGTGACGATATCTTTGCATCTTGGCAACTTTTTCATAATGCAAATTTGTAAATTTTTCTTAAAGGAAAATATCATTTGACCATTTGTACCATTTAACATCGGTCAAAAGCTGTTCTTTCCGATCTTTTTTCATCACGGCGTGTTTTCTGGGCAACCTTAAGGAGAAAAAATAGTCATCACTACTTTCAAAAGTGTCTTATAGGAAATTTTCTCAGCTTTCCAATGCTTCTAAGAGCGAAATGTTTCATCGGGAAATTTCTGAGATATCTCTATTTTAAGTTTTTTCTTTTAAAATCCTTGATCATTTATTGGAAACTTTTAAATAACAGTCCAGGAAACTTGTCAAATGATGTGTTTCATGTGTATTTTACTGACCAAAATTTGCGAAATAAGACAAGAAACAACTTTGTAGAAGGGTGCAAACCGCTAAACATTTTGAAAATTAAGTTTTAACCGAATTTTTGAATACGTGGGATTTATTCAAACAATAAAATAATAAAACCGTATTGAAATATTATTTTTACAAGAACAAATAGATTATTACATAATAGTTGTGTACAAATAACACCGGTCTGCTCTGATTCAGGTTGGAATTAGCTGATACAACCGAAATTTCTACAGGTTTGAGATTGATAGTGTATGGGTCATTCCATCTGAAGCGGAACAGCATTTAAAAATTACCCTCTCCGATCCTGCTCAAATTTGGCAGGGCTGTTGATACTATCAAAACATGCAAGAATCTGGAATTTCATCCAAATCGGACCACCCCCTCCATTTTTGTACCTCCCCAAAAAATCGACTTTTTGGCGATTTTTGATCAAACCTCCTAGTTTCAAACGACAATAACTCAGGAATCACAAATCTTAGAGGGTCGGTCTTAGACTCAATTTTGAAGGAAATTGGACGTAGAATCCATTTCCGTTATCAAAATTTTGATTAATTTATTTTTTCTACCTGTATTGCGCAATTGAAAACTTTAAACGGTCGTATCTCAAAACACCCCAACTTATTTTTTTTATTTGACCTCACCATCGTGTTCCCCGGCCAATTTTACATAAGAATCACTTATCGACAAAAATGAATATGTTTCGTTCCAGAGATATCGAATTTTAAAGTTTTGTGTTTTCGAGATTACCTACATCAGCTTCATTCGCCGCATCTGCTAGAAGCACACAGGCGGGCTGATCAATAACTGCTACCTGGCCATTTATTGAAATAATATTTCATCATAAATAATCTTTATCAAATTGGACAAAAATTGACTGTATAACACTGTAGGAAACTGGAGTTGAATCACGAATGTGCTCAAAAAAATGAATGAAGTGAATTTCTGTGCTAACCCATAGGACAGAGCAATAACGCGCACAGTAAAGGGCAGAATTGGATTCCGACGGAGCGAGCAGGAAAATGCAATTAATCTTGTTAGTAACACTGAACAATAAGTGCACGATACATTACTGAGTAAAAAATATGAACTAAAATTTATAAAATTTGTGTATACGTTGTACTCTAGTGAAGGACGATCACAAGGAGCAGGAAAAGGATTTATGGAAAGTATAAAACTGAAAAATGTAAGAAAATCACAAAGTTTGATCTGCTGCAAAGCGGCTAATTCCCCAAATTTAGTTGCGATGATTTCGACACCGTCCGAACAACAGTATTTTTTCTTATATCAATCTTGGATTCTTTTAATTAAATGGAGCTGGCTCACAATATAAAAATTGATTTAATATGATCAATCTTTTAAATCATAAATCGGATTTGCCAAATTATGGTAAAGTGTCACTAATAAACTATAATAATAATAATAATAATAATAATAATAATAATAATAATAATAATAATAATAATAATAATAATAAAGCAGGTTTTGGGGTTTTTGCTGAATGGCACTATTTTGCTACCGCCCATGATAAAGGCCCTAGTCATGGCCTCGGAGATACTCTAAAACAAAAACAACACGTAAAATTACCCAATAAATATTCCTTTCACAAAAATAGATTGATCAAGAGAGGGGAACAGGAACTAATTCCAGCGTACCTCTACTGTTGCCATATCAGCGCTTCGGCATTCAATCGAGTGATAAATAGCTCAATAATAAGTGAACAAGCAAGTTTCTATCAAAAGTTTTGCAAAATTTGTTGTTTAAATAGTGCAAATGAGTAAATTGGACGAAACTAGGAGCGAGGACTTAACCTGCCAAACATACTAGAATTTCTAGGTATTAGCTATATGAATTTTTTTTTTTATTCGATGCCACTATCCACTGCGACCAGGAATTAGATCTATTGCGGACTTGCAATTCTATTTATAGAATCACAAAGGCTTCTTCTGTTATTAGGCAGATGGGACACGCACACACGCTATTGTTGAGCGAGTGTGTCGAGCGATCCACTGCCGTAACTTCGCCGCCGAAGAGGTTTGAATGTTTTTTCAATCCTCTTTGGCTCTGCCTTTTCCCACTCTGTACTGTTCAAATGTATCGCTAGAACCGAAGTGGACATTTTACGTTTACTTATACCCAGCTAGCCCTTAAATTCTGATTTCTGAAAAACTCGTCCCTTCAAAGCACTTTTTGCGATCGGGCCGTGGAGCTCTGCAGGACAATTATACAGAGAACAGTTGGTCCTTATACATGTGAAGAGTACAGGGGAAAGGATGTGCCGAGCCATGTGGGTTTGAAACCACGACCTTCCGCTCATAAAGCGAAACCTGTAACCATTAGACCACAGGAGCTCGGCTAGCTATATGAATAACTATTTGCGTAAAATTATAAAAATATAAATTAAATTAATCATCTCCCAGAACACCAGGTAGCAGTTATTGATCAGCCCGCCTGTGTGCTTCTAGCAAATGTGGCGAATGAAGCTGATGTAGGTAATCTCGAAAACACAAAACTTTAAAATTCGATATCTCTGGAACGAAACATATTCATTTTTGTCGATAAGTGATTCTTATGTAAAATTGGCCGGGGAACACGATGGTGAGGTCAAATAAAAAAAATAAGTTGGGGTGTTTTGAGATACGGCCGTTTAAAGTTTTCAATTGCGCAATACAGGTAGAAAAAATAAATTAATCAAAATTTTGATAACGGAAATGGATTCTACGTCCAATTTCCTTCAAAATTGAGTCTAAGACTGACCCTCTAAGATTTGTGGTTCCTGAGTTATTGTCGTTTGAAACTAGGAGGTTTGGTCAAAAATCGCCAAAAAGTCGATTTTTTTGGGAGGTACAAAAATGGAGGGGGTGGTCCGATTTGGATGAAATTCCGGATTCTTGCATGTTTTGATAGTATCAACAGCTCTGCCAAATTTGAGCAGGATCGGAGAGGGTAATTTTCAAATTCGCACTTTTTCGTGCACAGTTGAGATGGAATGACCCGTATACAAGATTTTTATGAATAAATATCATATTTCCTTAATCAAACACTAACTAGTTGCATGGATACAAAACATGTTTTATACTCGAAATTATACTGCAAATTACTGTTGCGAGCTTTAGGAGAAATACTTTTCATTAGTATGAAATGATTGTTTCAGTTTTTTTTTTGTATTAAATGATCAAGGAATTAGCAATATTTTAGATGTTTATAAGACTCTTATCTTCTATCTCAACTTAAAAAAATATATATGTCTTGATTTTTTTTCAAATAGTTTGGAAAGAAAGTTTCTGTCAGATTTTTTTTTGTTAAAATAATATTTAATTTTTGTTCAAACAAAAAAAAAATGTTTGTGACGGTGTTTTCAGAATTCTGAATTGGAAGACTCGAGTTTTATTGCTACTTTTAAGTGCATTTTCTACAGAAAACATTTTATAAAATTTTATTTTTATGTAATACTCATGAAAATATGACTTCTGAAGCTTGATACAGTAATATGTAGTACATTTTTGATTTAAAATCATATTTGTATTTATGTTCCTGGTTAATGTTTGCTTAAGAAAATATCAAATTTATTTATTAAAATTCAATAATACCATTAACAATCACAAACCTCCCAAAGTTTCGGTTGAACAAGCTAAATCAGAGTAGACACGTGATATTTTTACACAAAAAATATGTAATTATCAAATAATTCTTGTAAAAAATACATTTTTACACTGTTTTTTGATTTTAATTTCTAAATAAATCCCATATATTCAAAAACTTAGACAAAACATAATTTTCAAAATTTTTAGCGGTTTGCAACCTTCTACAAAGTTGTTTCTTGTCTTACTGTGCAAACATTTTGATGAGTAAATGACTCATGAAACACATCATTTGATAAGTTTTCTGAACTGTTGGTATAAAGTTTCCAATAAATAATAAAGGAATGTAAAACCAAAAAACTTAAAATACAGATATCTCAGAAATTTCCCGATGAAACATTTCGCTCTTAAGCGCATTGGAAAGCTGAGAAAATTTCCTATAAGACACATTTGAAAGTAGCGATGACTATTTTTTCCTGATAAGGTTGTTCTAGAAAACACGCTGTGTTCATGTTATAGTTAGAAACCATCTCCAGTTTTTGGAAAGTTAAAAAACAAATAGTGACTGAGTTTTTCTTCAACTACATTTCGTTCAATTCTGCGAGCTTCAAAGGGTCAAGAAGACCAACCGGATGCTGGTTGTTGCTTGCAGTAGTAGTAGTAGTGGTAGCACCACCACTGTGGTAGGGGTGGTAAACATACAAAGGCAAAGAGGTAATCATACCAACTGCTGCTATCTTGTACCACTCTTCACCCTCATAATGATAGTACGTACACACACACACTCGGAGGAGCAGCCAAAGTTTGTTTGATATACATACTAAGTATAATATGTGTAGTATGAGTCCTACTCACGAAACAGCCTGGCAAAGCCAGCGAGCTAAACCAACTTTCCACATACTGTTGCACACATTCGTTGCTGAATGCAACAACATTTCTGAGCTGACTGAAGAAACGGGGGGTTTTCGGTGAGGAGTGTATTTTATCACTGTCTCGCACATTTGAATAAATAATGAAGAGAAGGCACTTCCGGCTTTTCGGACTGTTTGCGATATTATTTATGCTGCCTGTGCCGGGGTTTAATTTTTATCTTGATGCATAAAAGTTGCGCTTCTCTAGTGTTAGGGTTGCTTTTTTATGCTGTTGTTTCCAGTACAACTGTTTCCGTTTGTGCTTGCAGCTTCTTTTGTGTGTGGTTATGAAAAATGTTTCGAATCAGCAATGTGTGTAATTTTTATGAGGATAATTTTACAGGGAGTTGTAATTGGGTTTGTCGTTCCTTGTTATTTGGTGAAAAGGGATTGAAAAAATCTAGTTGGAATTTGTTGTGATTATTTTCGCATTTTAATTTAAACGGTTTGTTTTAAATGGAGTATCTGCTTAACAATGTGCACGAAAAACATCAGCTTTAGATTTAAAGATATGAAAGAAACTGTTAAATGTTTGGATACATTCTAGTAAATCATCATTCTAACTACAAAGCAAATTAAGCACTTCTCATTATGCCTAATGGTTTGGTGATTTTCGCTCGCCAAAGTCTCCAAATTATCCCTAATTACTGCATCCAATCACCCTACCAAATCATCCCAAGAGGTGACAACGGAATCACTACCACTGTCTTCTAGGATTTTCTTCGACATCGGAAGTATCTATTTACCAAAGCTTCAACTGTAGAAATGTGGACGGAGAGGGGGTCACGCTTCACAGGAAGCATCCAGCAAAACAAACCCCCGAGGGGTCACGTGCCGTTCGTTTCTAATTGGACATTAATTCCGTCCTGTTTCCGTGCAAAAGTGAGGTATTTCTCGCTTGAGAGAAAGAGCACAAAAAAAATCGAAACAGTTTGCAAAGAACGCTACACCGGAAGCCACCCTGGCTGGTCGTGGCCGGATGTCTCGATGTCCAGCGGAGACGGACGATTCCCGGCGAATGATAATTGAATTTGGTGTGGGAGACACTGCGACTCGGTGTTCCGGAGAAAAGAAAAACAACGGGACAATCTGGCAATCTTTATTCACATTTACACCCCGGCAGCAGTGCTTTGCATAAATGAGAAGTTTCCGCTTTCCGGTGATTCGTCCTCCAATCCGATCTTCGCTCCGGATTTGCGTCTCTACTCCAGTTTTTTTCGTCGTCGTCTCCGGTTGCACACGGACGCTCCATTAATTCCAATCAAAGGCCGGAGCGCCAACTATATCTGAGCGCAGAGAGTTGACTGCAGGGCAGGAGTTCTCACGAATCGTGCATCCCTCTTAAAATATGGAATCGTGACAGTTTCGGGAACCCCTGCATTGTCCAGACAGCTTCTTCTGCCATGACCTAGCAGAGGTGCCAAGTAATGAAAGCTTCACCACCATCCTGAAGGCGCACAAAAAATCGGATGGAAAAGGAGCCAACATTCATCTCACGTTCAAATCTAATTAGCGAGAAAAGGAATTAATTGCAACACTAATTAATTAGCATACATGAATTTGTTCCTTCCTGCTCCGACGAGAGTGCTTTGAGCCATAGAGTGTTCCAAGCCACAAGACCACCGTTTTGTGTGACTCTGTTACCAAACGAATGCTACAACTCGGTTGGAGAGTAAAAGTTCTTCAAAAATTTAAAAGTTTAAACTCGCTGTATAAACTCCGCAAAGTCGTCCCCACCCACACCCTCCACTCTTGCTTCAAGTTAATTAGCTTAACTGTTCGCTTGATTCTCGAATGCAATTTCGAGCTTTTAATTTCCCAGTCGCGAGTAAACAAATTATCTCATTTTACAGCACATCTCGCCTGCAAGGGGTAAAACGCTGTGTAAAACGATCTGCACCCACACTCTCTCCCCTTTCAGCTCAACCAAATTAGAAATAAAAACTATGCTCAAACTGGTGTTGCTGGTGTAATCCTGCAAGCATCGTTTGCACATCTTTCTTCCATCTCTGGCTGCTCGATCGAGGGGAATGCATTGCAGCATTAAAAACTCAAAGCGTAAACTTTGAATGGTCTTTGTTGGCAACTTGTTCAGCAGGACGAGCTTTATGGGCGAGTGGGAAGGGGTCGTCCAAGATTAACGTGACGCCAATTTTGCGATAGTTTCGAACGGTCGTCAAAGTTTATTGTAATTTTGATGCGTCTTTAAGTGGTTCTAATAAGCTTCTGTGCAAATTAGAATTTTAGCAAATGTCGTCTTGAAGCGCCTGTAGTGGTGGTCCATAACAATGAGGTTAATTGACAGACAGCGAGACGTTTTTGATTGACAGAATGATGAGCGATGGACGAGAATCCTTCTGGTTGTCAATTTTGTCTATCTAGGTTTAACAATATTGTAATGAATTCTTTAATGTTTTGCTTATTATTAACTTAAGTATAACTGATAAAATGTTCAAAACAAGTTGTGTTATTTTTTGCCTTCAAAACTAAATATTAGGCTAGATTTAAAAAAAACATTTTTGTTCCCTCTCTACCCTTTCAAAGCACCTAGATTTAAAAGATTACAGGTTCCCTTCAAAATGCATGCAGGGAAGATATTTGCCGATGGACATCCGAAAACCATTTTTAAATTATTGCCTTACAGTTACAAAATTTACTTTTAGATATTAAACAAAAATCTGTCCGCCATCACGAGTGAGGGACGCCGATGGTGGCATTTCTTGACATTGATTATGCTGTAGTGTCAACAGAATTCATTCTGGAACAAAACAAAGTTGTTCGTTTGTATAACATCTACAATTGCTTCATACATATTTAATTGAATTCTGTTGCTGGAAGGTAATAAATCAAACGGGGACTTCGTGGTGGTTTTTTGCCATCTCTCCAAGCCAAAAATTCTTAAAATGAAAATTTAACGAGTAAATTGAAGAAAAACTAATAACTAAGTGTTACGACTGAAAAATACATGCGAAACAATTTGGTCAACCAATCAATGGAAAATCATCATAGATCATGTTTCTAGGACGGTCAAAATGACTGACAATTGAGTGCAAAATGACCAATTGAGTCTAACAATGCTTCCCCCTAGATTTTTATTTTGAAATTTTAGAAAACATGGAATGTTTAAAAAATCCACTTGTTTTTATTAATTTTTTTGCTAGTATTTTTCAGTTAAAATCCTCAGTTATTTGTTTTTCATCAAATTTTTCGTCAAATTTTCATTTAAGGGGTTACATACATGTAGAAAATCACAAAATTTCATCTTACGGAAAATTTATTAAATCCACATTAAAGATGGTTTTCAATCACTCTTGAAAGTTTCATGAAGATATTTCATGATTTAACTGAGTTAGAGACGATTTAAGCTCAGAATTTTGCCATGCGCAAAGCCAACTGTCTAACTTTCTGAGCGTTTTTCTCTGAACACCAAGTTGATTTACGGGTGCCACGATATCTCGAGATGGGATGGACCAAATTGGCTGAAATTTTGGGTGAAGACTTCCAAGACATGCCCCGTGTGGCCGATTTTGAAATTTTGAATTTTCAAAAAATACAAAAATCAAAAACTGTCGATTTTTTATATGAAAAACAGAAAAAATATTTTTTTCTTTTTTATAAATAAACTTTTTGAAAATCGGCCTTCGTCATGCACACGGGACCGGTCTAATGAGTCTTCACCAAAATTTTGAGCCGATTTGGTCGAAGCAATGTTGAGATATCGTGGCACCCGTTTTCTAAAACTGTTAACTTCAAATAGCTATATCTCGGCAATGATACAACCAAATGTCTTCAAAATTTGTTTTGTTAATAGATGAAAATTTATATTTTAATGCCATGAAAACAGATTTTGAAAAAGTTTAATTGTGTGCTCAAACCAACCTCTGACATTTTTGCCGATTTACATGTATGTTACCCCTTAAAGGATTTTTGCTTGAAGCGGTAACTTGAAGGATTAGTAATTATTTCAGCTTGAAGGGATACTTTGGATAGGGACTAGTAATCTTTTAAATTTAATTTAGAGGGGTTAGCAGGAGGGTAGCATTGTACTATTTCCGAAATCGACCATGGTTGAAGGTTATAAATTTACATTCTTTCGAGAATTTTATTTTGTATTATTTACTTTAGATGAAACTTTGGTCAAACTTTGTCAAAAAAAAGCCATTTTGTTTTAAGTATTATTTTTACTTAAAAAGCTGAACATTCCGCAAATATTTCATTTTTTAATACTGAAAATCGAACCAATAATTTAAGAGGTATTGGCATTTGGGAAATAAAAAGTTATTAAACGACTCCAAAAAATCTCATTTTTCTAAAAATTGAAACTTCAAGATGATATTTTTCAGCATCCAAATTCTGTTTCTAACTGTCAAAAGAAATAGAATAGAATTAGAATAGAATAGAATTTTACGATATCCCGTCATGATTTGTTTTTATTTGCATTTTTTTTAGAATATTTCACCTTCAACTACAAGTTGACAAAAAAAAAACGTTGGTAAGTCTTTTTAATCACATTCAAAATTTATATGCTCGAAAATATTGGTCAAATTTTATTACTCAATTTACTGCATTTTATTAGATCTTATTCGATTTCATATAAATTCCTCACATTTGATTTGAAAAGATTTTACTTTATTTGATTAGATTTTAATTAAATTAATTTAATTACATTTGATTTTATTAGATTAGCTAAATGTGATCAAATTAGATGCTACTTGAACTGATTGGATTTAAATGTACCGTCATCAGGGGTGATTTCATTTGGTTTGATATGTTTTGATATGATTTGATTTGATTGCATTTGATCTGGTTTGATAAGATTTGAAAAGATTAGGATTAATTTGATTACATTTGATAAGATTTGATCTGATTTTATATGATTTGATATGATTTGATCTGATTTGATAAGATTTGAAAAGATTGGAAAAGATTTGAAAAGATTTGATAAGATTTGATAAGATTTTAAAAGATTAAAAAAAATTGATAACATTTGATAAGATTTGATCTGATTTGATAATATTTGATAAGATTTGTTAAGATTTGATGAGATTTGATAAGATTTGATAAGACTTGATAAGATTTGATATGCTTTGTTAAGATTTGATAAGATTGGGTTAAATTAGATAAGATTTGATAACATTTATTAATATTTGATAAGCTTTGATAAAATTTGATAAGATTTTTAAAGATTTGATAAAATTTTATGGGATTTTTATTAGATTATATTTGACAATATTCGATTAGATTAGATTCGAAAAAAATATATTTGATAACATTAAATTGAATTTGATTAGATTTGGTATGATTTTATTACATTAGATGATTTGAATTACAAATTTTGTGGTATTGAATCTCATTTTTTGTAACTAAAATTTTCCATTATGGTTCGGAAATAGTGATGACAAATGTAGCTTAAATATGAATTAATTTATCCTAACAAGCATAATTTATGAATATCCCGTTTAAATTTGAGTGTATCTAGCAAAAAAAAACATGCCCTCAAAACTCCACAATAAAATTTGCACAACCGTCTCAATTGGCCAACCTCGGACCGGACTCTGGGATGGCATTCCGTGCCGCTAAGCTACATCGAGTGTGCCCGGCATCTCGCCCCATCGAGTCAGAACCAGATCTCCTGGGCCTGGCCCTGCTCTAGCGCTGCTTATTTTTCCCATCGCACTGCTTTTTGCTAGCATCAGATCCGTTCCGATTCTTGCTTTTTATGCGCCCCCATACAAACTGTATTTGATGATGTGCTCAATTGCATTCCTCGATTCGTTTGCTTGCTGCTGCTTCCAGAGGGCATCTCTGATGATGACGGTATCTGGGATGAGACTGTGTGTTGTGTGGTGTACACAGTCGAGCGAAGAGCCTGTTTGAAATCATCACAAAACCAGACCAGACCAGACGATTGGCTCGGGATGCAAGATCTTACACGGAGATGTGCAACTTTTTAAAGTGGCTCTCTGATATTGGCAAACGAGACTCGTGTGGTTTTTGGTATTTTTTTATGGAATTTAACGGATTTGCACTCATTGATTCATATCAGGCAGTTTTGGATTTATTTTGATAACCGAAAATCGAGTGATGTTTTGAAGTGCAATTTTACGCCAAACTTCAAATTCAGACTGTTCAATTATCAACAAATAATAAATAAGAAATGCATGAGAACTTGTGAGCTTGAAATTAATTAAAGACCACAAAACTACAATTCAGCATCAACACAAATCTGTGTAATTAGAATCTTCCGAGCCAAAAGTTGTTTTGATGTCCAAATCTGGCTCATCCCCTCTTACGGATTTGCCTACGGAAAAGTCTCATTTAGTTTTTCGTTCCTATTTCGAAACACAACACACTTGCCCCAGGAGGGGCTAAAAGATGGAAATTTGTGTTAAGCACAATGTTCACCTTTCGGAGCACACTTTTCACAAACTTTGGCCCCCAGGTCATAATACTTTGAGGTTGTCGATCCTTGTACACAGTAGTTCAAATTAATGGAAATGTCTTCGTCCCCCCGGTTGTCGTCCCTCCCTTGGGAAGGGCTGGACCTCCGAGTGACACAGTGACAATCAAAACATTTCCCTTCCAGTCGAGAAAATGCGCAACCGAATCCTTTGGAAAACCGGAGACGAACGAAGAAAGCAGATCCTTTTCGGGTAGTATTTTTTATTGAAAATGATTCTGTTTTGCCTTTCGTCGTCGTCGTCGTCTGCTGCTCCCACAGGCGAAATATATTTCATGGCAAACAACAAGGACCCTTGTCAATGCCTTTGCTGGCTTGGTTTTTTTTGCTGGTTTGGTTTAGTTTGGTTTTAGTCTAGCCCCAAAAATGTTCAACTTGCTGTTGGGCCCTGGATGTATTGCGGTAGGTGGGTATGACTGGGGCTGATTGTTTGAAATCAGTTCCGGAGTTCTAAAGGAGGATGTGATTTTGATGCTGATGCTGCTATTGGTCTCGAAGTGGGTCAGCTATCCATGCTCTTTTCTGGGTATGTTTTCATTTTTCCCCGAAAACTGCAACTCTGATGAATTGTGATTGGATGAGAATGGGCTCGGATAAAGTGGCAGGCTAACATGTTTGTGTTCCGGAAGACACCAAAGTTGGAAGACGTCAGGGCTTCTTAAACAGGATACATTTTTAGAAATTTGTTTAAATCTTGTTCATGTAAATTTAAAAATATTTAAGGGAATGAAACTTGATTTTACCAGTTAAGCTAAAATTCAAGGCTAAAACTTTATAATCTTCATTATGTATTGCCAGTGCTGAATAATTTGAAGAAGACTCTTTAACAGTCAAAAACATTATTTAAAAAAAAAAAAAACAAAAAAACTTTTGCTAATGCGCCCCTGCGAAATCAGTGAGTTGATTGAAAATTGTAGCCCAACTTTCCTCTCGGGGATTTGGGACCGAAAAGACTGAACGGAACCTCCTTCTTCGGCCCAAAACCCATTCAGTATGATTAAAAATGGATCACAGGCACTTCCTCAGCGAGGGGCAGCGTGGAACGGAAACGAGAAAGTTTGCGCAAGTTTTAGAAGAAGGTGGCACCGGATGGTGGCTTACGTGGGCAGTTTCCCAGCTTTCTTTCTTCGAGCCAGAACGACAACATTTTTCAGAGAAAAGAAACTAAAGAAGCCCCGGGAAAAATTGCATCAGTCTTGGGTTGCAACTTTCATTGAATTTAAAATTTCCCAGCCAATGAAAAATATTTGCTGGACGTGATTTATTCATCTCTAGGATTTTTTTTGTCTCCCCTCACGAAAAGCAAAATTGCACTTACCCGATGGCCCCGTTGGAGAGCTGCTTCAGCTCACGGTCCAGCGTTTCCTGGATGTTGCGCTGCGAGTACAGATTGATTGGCGAGTTGAACTGCTTATGCACCAAACGTCGCTGCATGGTGGCCATTTTCGTTGAACTCTTTCTCGATTTATCGGAAACTACTGCGGTTCGATTGATAATTTGTCTACTGTTACAATTTGATTGCACTCAAATCAAACAAGTTGTAGTGGGGTGTGGGTGGGGATTGGTGAGAGATACTGGCTGATTTCCTACCCAAGATCGGTAGAAAAGCGGGGAAGAGACAAGATAAAATTTATTGGAAAGTTATTTACTGAAACTTGTTCAACAGAGTGGTCTCATTAAAATTCGACAGGTTGCGGAGCTCTCGAAGAAAATCTGTAATGAGAAAGAAGAAACAAGGTGATTAGTGACAGGGTGAGCATGTTTTTTTTCGCTGTGATTTATATTTTAAATTTAAAATTGTTTAAAACAATATAGTAAAGATCAATTGAGAAGACAGAAGACAGAAGACAGAAGACAGAAGACAGAAGACAGAAGACAGACGACAGAAGACAGACGACAGAAGACAGAAGACAGAAGACAGAAGACAGAAGACAGAAGACAGAAGACAGAAGACAGAAGACAGAAGACAGAAGACAGAAGACAGAAGACAGAAGACAGAAGACAGAAGACAGAAGACAGAAGACAGAAGACAGAAGACAGAAGACAGAAGACAGAAGATAGAAGACAGAAGACAGAAGACAGAAGACAGAGTAGAAGATTGAAAATCGATTCGTTTACGTTTCTAAGGCTGGTACAAATATTTTTAAAAGTTTTTGTCACCCCCCCCCCCTACAAAATTGGCCCGAAAAATCAGGGGGCAAAAAAAATATTTTTACAATAAACTTCAAAATTTCAATGAAAATTCAAGTGCAACCAGCTGAAATCAAATTAAAATACATTCTTCTGCGTTTAAAATCATTTTTAGCATGTTTGGGTTTATTAAAAATCTTAAGATTTTTAAAAATTTTCGATGCAAAATCTTTTTTCGATACAATTTTTGTTTTTGTCAGATCTTAGATTTTTGAAAACTGATGATTGCAAAACAACTGAACTAGTGTAAAATGCATTTTAAAACACTTTTTTCATTTAAATGTGAAGACTATGGCTTGTTATTTAAATTTTTATATTTTTTATTTTTTTGCCCCCCCCCCCCTTGACCTCGGCCAGGGCCAAGGGACAAAAACTTTTTTAAATATTTGCATCGGCCTAAGCAGTTCTCTACGAAATGCTCTTTTTTTTATTTAAATTTTTGTCAAAACTTTTTAGGAGCATACTGTTTATATTTAATTTTGGAGGGGGCATACAACACATAATTTTTTCACAAAATTGCAAAAATGGCACAAAATATTTAGCTTAGGAATACTTTTTTAGAAAAGACACTGATTTTTTTCAAATAATAAAATAAAAAGCTCATTATATTTTTCTTATTTGAAAAATATACTGTTTTTTCTAAATAATAAGAAGGCTGGAATAAATTTTACTAAATGCTTTTGTATTATGACTGTACGGGTACGTTATGCCTTTTTCAATGTTTTTTTTTAATTGAAATGTTGAAGATTTGGCTTGTTATTTAAATTTTAATATTTTTTTTGCTCACCCCTCTACTTATTCCAGAGCCAAGAGACAAAAAATATTTTTGGGCCTAATGGAAATGGTCGGAAAAAAATGACTTCATCTTATAAAATAAAATCAAATTTGCTATCAAAAAGTACTGAAGGGAAATTTAAAGTTCACCGTTTTCAAGTTTTTGGCAATTTTAAATAAGGCTAGTTAAAGTAATTAAAAATATACGGCTCAAAAGATCAGGGTGTAAAGAATTATTTTTCTAAAAAATTTGAGTACAATCAGCTCAAAACAACTAATTATGCATTTTAGCAATTTGTTTTTCGTCATATCTTGCTTTTTAAACTGATTTTTTAATGAAATAATTGTTGGGAAATGCATAATAAACGCAAATAGGTGATTTGCAATAAATTAACTGTTCATGTTTATTAAGCATTTCCCAACCATTTTTTCATTAAAATATTGAAATTCAAGCTTGTATTTTCAATTTATATATTTCTTGTATTATGTTTAAGTTAAGTTTCTCAGTATTGCTCGTTCTGCCCTCGTTTTTTTATCATCGATATCTCTGGAACTCTTTGTACGAAGCAGTTTTATTGAAAAGCGCAGACTATTTCAAAATGTTCTAAATCAAACATTGAAAACAAAAAAACTGTGACTATATTAAAAAAAAAACTTTAAATAGCTATATTTTGAAAATATTGATTTTTGATTCGTAATTTTGATTTGAATAAAAAATATAATGTAAACATTTTGTTTAATCTATTCTATCTGATAGAGATTATCAGACTATCACTTGGTCAATTGATGTTTTACCTTTTTGTAATTTTCTGAAAAGATGGCAAAATAAAAAGTTATTGTTTGGAAAATATGATTTAAAAAAACAGCAAAAACAGCTTACGAAGGCTCCCCTAAAAAGTTTCAGCAGGATTGAAAAAAAAAACGTATAGCTGAAATATTTGAGAATTACTCTGTTATTAGATGAAAACGTAATTTAAATGACGTTTAAATGTTATTGGCAAGTCAACATTTTTTCGACAAATGTCCTCCCAAACTCTGAGTTAACGAGTAACGTTCCATTAAATCGCATTCCGAACAAAACCCACCCTGCAACCCCTCCTTACCTTACACCTTCCGAAACCATGAATGCACGAAACATTGTCCATCGAGGCATCATACATCAGGCAAAATATTGACCGTAATAAATTTTAATAATTAATTAGTTCGATACATGCGGAACTGCAAACCCGTGGGGAAGAGTGTCAGGAAGAGTGTGCTGGTGTGTGTGTGTGTGTGTGTCACCAGGTAGCCGACCGACCAGGTCAAAGTTGAGGTTCGGCCATCGGGGGACATTCCAAAAGGGGGGGTAGGGGAGGGGGTGGTAGAAGTTAAATCATGTTGAATGGACACGATATGGTCGTAGATGTACCGACACACAGTGCTGTGAGTGTGTTATTACGTGTGGTTTTTGCTCCCCAGTTTTACACGGGGATTGGAGGGGTGCTGGGGAGACCCATAGGGTGACCACCTCTCGGACTGTCACCACGGGTTAACTCTTGTGAACTCGAGTGGAAATATTTGTGATGACAGGGTGCGCTTGATTATACTGGAAATAAAAAATATTGATTACATCTGATGTCATTGAAATTAGCGGTTGTGAGCTTGACATAATTGCAATTTGCATCACAATCGGTTCAGCCATTGGAAAGGAAGTGATGTCATGGTTTTGAGTTGCTGAAATCTACGTTACTGTGTGCAAAGTTTAACGAAAAATCATCACAATAAACTTAAAAAATTAAGACCAGTTATGTAAATCAAAGACCTCCACCCGAAAGGTGTTCTCAATTAACACCACCAATCTAGCGTGCGACGATTTTCATTGCCATCTTTTCAAAATTAATCCCGCGTTCACCCCCATGGCAAAATTTCCCTAGCATAAAATTGATTTTCCCCTTGACTCATTTTTCATTTCACCTTGAAGGTCAGGCCACCGTCGACATCGTTGATTGACTTGAGCCAACCAATGCTGGCCCACTAAACTATATCCACGACTGATTAAGATTACTTTTTCCTCAGTCTGGAAAACTCAAACCGTCGTTTGCCGCTAACTTCACTGGCGCTGGCCAACGTACCGAGAAAGAACCATGAAATTGACTAATCTTCATTTTTCGACCCCCCGAGCGTCGAATATCATCCGACCAGCAGCTCTCTTGCTCTGGCCCGCGTGGGAAGTAGATCAGGATTTTCGTGTTCGATAAATAGCCTGACAGAGCGCACCCTGTTTCTCAGCTTAGCAGGGCTCGGAGCAGGGAGCAAGAAGACGACGACGTTGACTAGCTGGAGCTGTCAGAAAGCACACTGGCTGCAAAGCTTCGGTTATCTCCACGATCTATCATTTCCCGGTGCTATTATTTTCCACCGCCCTCCAGCTCGAAAGTCGGTGGTGGTGTCTTAAGGGCTGGCGGCTGGCTGTATTTCTTGGCGGGGATTTTGGGCCGACATGAGTCGGGTGGACTAAGGGATAAAATGTACCATTATTGAAAAACTATTGCTAATTTTTATGTTTAACAATACTGTCGAAAGTAGGAAAAGATTACAAAACTGGTCAAAAATGGTCAAAATAAATACTATTTGAAAATGTTTATGGACCAAAATTTTTTTTGCTTCGACCAAAATTTGACGAAAAACGAAAAGCGGTTGGGTTAGCTTGTGCCTATTTTATTTGAGTTGACAAAAAAATACAGCCCGAAGCCCAACCCCCTGGACCCCTGACATTGACCCAGAAGGGTAATTTTTTCATTTAGAACAAAGTTTTTCATTTTAATATTTCGTGTTTTTTCTAACTTTGCAGGGTTATTTTTAGAATGCATTTATATTCTACAAAGTTGTAGAGCAGACAGTCCATTTGACACCAACCGTTAGATTGGTAGATTCAGATTGTTTTACCATATTCCAACCTTACAAACTCACTGTCCAACGGAGTCCGCACAGCTACTGGCTTGAAACGGCCACCAAGGACGTCCCTCCGATGCCATATCATCCTCCAGTGGGGGAACCAGTTTTGGAGAGCCCCAGTGATTGTAATATATGTGTGTAGCGAGGAATATTCAATACAATCTGCCAAGGTTGCGCTGTCAGGCGCCGCTCCGGTTCGCTCCACGGAACGAACTTATTATCAACGATTAAGCGCGAGGGAAATATGTCAATTAGTGTCTGGCCTCTGGCAAGAAACTGGCAAATTCTGACTGAGCAGCAGAACACAGACACCGATTATCACCCGGTGGATGGCCGGCTGCTGATACGGCAGCTTCGGGCAACACTATCCTGTCAGACTTTTGGGCACTAATTGGACACTCGCAAGATGATGAATTTTCTGCGCCCATCTTGCAGACATCTGCAACACCATATCAGCATTCGTGATGTGATGGGACGCCTGGTGGTCCTGGAGGCTGCAGCAGAAATTCCAGCTGACGAAACTTCACACCTTGAAAGCTAATAAGTTTGGTGCATTCTGATGAAAAGTAAACAACACCATCGTCTAATGAAATAAGTTTTAATTAGAAAACCGTTGAAAAGTGCTTCAACCTGAAACTGCGGGTGGGTTGGTTTGCTGAGAAGAGAATAACGTCGTTTGTTATGCTTCAGGCGGCGTCGGAATTTTCCAGCACCTCGAACCTAAAGCTCCAAGTGGCATGCAACGAATCGAAATTTCATCATTATACCTGCCCGACATTTAGGGCACATCTCTCTAAACGTAACCTCAATCCGACCTACCGACCCAGCCAAAGCCACCCGCCTTTGATTCATAATGCATTTAATTAATTTTGAAATTAAATTTCATCTGCTCGACATAAACCACCCTTAATCATAACGGATGCTGCTGTTATTGCTACCTTCGCCCTCCAGGTTAGCTTTCCACAATCGGAACCTGGAGCGGCAAACCGATTCCCATCACCGACGGCAGGGGATTAAATTAGATTCTTCTCTCAGCCGGCATTCGAGCGGCAGACTACAACTATATGTATATGTGTCTACAAATTTATATGTGATTCCTCGGATATCAATCCTCTCTCCAATGACGAGACGGCGTGATGTGGCGTTCAAACACGGGAGGACGAACTGCTTGGGCGGATTCCTGGCGGCTTGTTCGATCTGGCATGTGAAAGGATTGAATTTCAAATGGGTTGGAAATGTTAATTGCTTCCATCGATTTTCAAAGTATTAATTAAATTGGAGAAGAGTTTGGTGTGGCTGCTGGCGAGAAGGAGAAGAACAAGTTTTTTTCCCTCCATGAAATTCTGTTTAAACTTTTCTAAAGAAATTTGTGTAGACACAAGTTGTATTCTTTTTCTAAAAAAACATTACAATTTCCAAACATATTTGAGCATTGCTGCTTTTATCTGATATCGAAAACTGTTTCCCGTAAATCGAAAATAATTAAATGGAGGTTCAAAATTTCATTGGTCCCAATTCTCTATTCACCATTCAGTCGTTATCTGCCAGGATCCATCGCCCCAAATTTTCCTCCATACCCTGGCCGTATTTGTTAAGGTGAAATTGATTATCAACTACAATTACACGCATGACAAATTTTCCGGTGGGTTGGTTGATCAGTTGGCAAGCGATACACTGAAAACGTCAGAACCAACCCCCGCTGGCGGTGAAACGAATGAAAACGACCGGCCATATCGGACTGTGTTTCCTATCGGTGGAAATAGATCAATCCGTTCAAATTGTCGTTTTTCGTGATAGGTTGGAGCCATTTGTTGATTGTTAGGTTCAAAATTTTATTGGTTTTAGTAAGAAAAATAATGTTTTTCTTGTTTCTTGTTTCTTGTTTCTTGTTTCTTGTTTCTTGTTTCTTGTTTCTTGTTTCTTGTTTCTTGTTTCTTGTTTCTTGTTTCTTGTTTCTTGTTTCTTGTTTCTTGTTTCTTGTTTCTTGTTTCTTGTTTCTTGTTTCTTGTTTCTTGTTTCTTGTTTCTTGTTTCTTGTTTCTTGTTTCTTGTTTCTTGTTTCTTGTTTCTTGTTTCTTGTTTCTTGTTTCTTGTTTCTTGTTTCTTGTTTCTTGTTTCTTGTTTCTTGTTTCTTGTTTCTTGTTTCTTCAAAACTAGTCTAAAACGTGTTTTTTTGCTCAGAGACCACGTTTTAGACCAGTTTTGAACATGCTGTATCTTTTGTCAACAGCAAGATAGCACAATACTTCCTTCGAGAATGTTTCAGAGAATTTTCTCAATTTAAACGTTATTGTGCTGGTTTGAAAAATTTAGTGGAAAATAAAAATAATAATAATGAAAATGAAAAAAAGAAGGTTTTCCCATACTAATTCTCATACAAAATTGAAATTCAACTCGCAAAGTGTAGACGCAACCAATCGTTTTCAAATTTTTGGAGGTTGTTTTAAGGTCTGAAGACATCAACAAAACTTTGTTTTGGTTAGATTTGATCAGTTTTTGAATTTCCCAAGCAACGATGAGCCAGTCTAATGTACAGTAAATTCGTCGTCAGTTCAGAGTTTTATCTAGTTCAGTGATTTTATATAACTCAAAACACCAAAACTGGCCCCAATCGTTCAGACCGTAGAGAGAAAGGTCAACCTTTCGGGCCATCAGGAATCGAAAATTGCACCGGCCAGGCCAAGCCAAGCGCATTCCAGGGGGCATGTAGGTGCACGTGGCTGGTCAGCGTGGATAAATTTGCGTCAAAAGCCTGGAATGATTTATGTAACCGGGTGGCCGAACTCGTGTTCCGCTGCGGGACTCTCTTTTTATATTTTCGGTTGTTTTTGTTCGCGAATAATGATTGCGTACCGCCGAATTGTGCGTGTTTCGTAATCGGAACCCGTCGTTTGTTCACGGTTCATTTTAATTGAACATCCTGCGGGCTTCCAATCTGATTATCGCCGTGTTTGTTTGGATTTTGGACAATGCTTAATCGCTCGTTTGTTTCCAAATAAGGGTCTGGTTGAACAACATGGCGCAATCGACCTTTTTGCATTTCACGTTTAGCTTTTGGTGTGGGATTGTATCATGATGTTAAACAATTTTATAATTTTCTCTGAATTATTTCATATTTTTCTATAAGTTTCTTGAACCATCCAGTGGAAAGTGATTATATCAAACTTTCCAACTCAATGATTTGTTTGAAAGCAAAATTCTGAATGCACTTTTCGCGCACGAGCTCACGATTTTCCAATTTTATCTTTATCTTAGACTGCCTTTAAACTTTTATTCTAGCTCCACTCCCGTCCAGAGTTCTTTTTTTTCTCTCTCAATTTTTTTTTTGCCACCTTAGTCAAACCTGATGCTGCCGAGCTGAGCACATAGTTTTCGCCTGGTTACCAAATTGAATTTAAAATCTACTTTGTCAGCGCATAAATTTTGAAATTGAACTTCTTCGGGCGCCTTCCCGGCTGGTTGGCTGTTCAAGCCATTTGCACAAATTTTGCTACCTTGGTGCCTTTCATGCCATCACCTTGTCAGTTTGTGTCTTCGCAGCTCAAACAAACATTTCTCCGGCGCGTACTAAACTCACTTCTCCGAGTGCACACGTGGTAATCCGCACCCCCCCCCCCCCACTTTGGTCTTATCATTTTCCACTGCACTTGATCCGCGTACAGCACGTTCAGATCGCTCACGGTTGTTTCTGCAACTGGAACGATGAAATTCTAGCTTTCTTATATGTGTGGATAAATTACACCCAAAAATTATTGTTGATACAAAAATATTAGTTTTTAATGTATCCAAATTTAGTTAAAAAAAAAATGAATTCTTCGAAAACCGAACTAAAATTGCATCTTTATGGCAACAGAGCAAAGCCATTACTGCATCTAAAGGTTTTCAGGAAAGAACTCGCTCACGCTCGTGCCAAACTTGAGCACCAATTTCTGTCAAAGGAAAACTTTACTGTGAGTCCTTCCACCTAGTTTTTCATATTTTCCCTTCTTTTTTTTCTTTTCATCCGAAAAGAAAACAATTTCCCACTGCTTTGCCACTTTCACACGAATTTTCCGCGGCGCACTCCGTCACCATCATAGAAAAAAAACTTTTTCTTGCTGATAAATTTATGATGCAATATTACTTATATGGTGCATTATTGCTCACACTGGAAGAGAGTGGAGTGTCTAGAACGGGAACGGATCCGCTGGCACTGACTGGTTGTTGTAAAGTTTCTGGGATGAATTTTTGATTGAGTTCGCATTATTTTCCCTCCGGCAGACAAATGGCTTCGGGGGAAAAAAAATGCCCGGGCAACAAATCAAGGCAGCTCTCGCTGCCGGAAAGTGTGAAACATTTTTGACTCGCCCCGGCGCAAGATTTTTGACGGATTTTCAGGCTGATGGATGGGTAATAATTTATTTAGCAATAAGTGGGAAAAGCATACACTTGAATCGTCAAACCGTGCAGGAAACTGTTTTAGCAATTTTGAGCAATTTGGGACCCTCTGTGTGGTATGTGTTACAGAGTAGAACTCTTATTTAGTTGAAACTATGTTTTTTTATTTATTATTTATTTCTGTAGGGTTGATAGTTCCAAACATTCAAAAAAGAAACGTCGTCTTGAAAGCAAATAATTAAAAAAAAAACGAAAATAGCATTGATACACCGTAAACCAGGGTGACATTGAAAGGTTTTCAATTTGTTTTTGGAATATTTTCCAAAAGGTAAAGGTTAAAGATGTCATGATTAATACGTTTTAACCATGTACTGTAGTTGGCCACATCAATATTTTTTTGGTAAAAAAAAATTCGACAGTGTTTTAAAAATATTTGCCTAGAAAATTGTTATGATAATGATAGTGATAGTCATAGTTTTTCTTGTTTAAATTAGATTTAAAATGCGAAAATTTAATGCATGGAGAAATTGATAAAAAATTATGATGTAGGCTTTTTTAAAACATGTAATTTAAAAAAATCGATTTATGTAGCAATTTAATCTTAAAAGGTAGCACGAATCAGCTGTGTTCATATTTTATAAGAAATTTACTTTACCTTCTTTTAGAGAAAATTGTCAAAAGAATCCGAAATTGAATTCCGTTTTCCGAATTTAACTAATTTTATTTGAGAAAATCTTGTCAATTAGTGAATATTAAAATAATTCTATTAAATAACTATTTATGAATTATTGTTAAGACCATTGCAAATATTTTTTAAAGTTTTTGTCGCCCCCCCCCCTTCAAATTGGTCCGAAAAATCAGGGGGCTAAAAAATGTGTTTTCAAAAAAACTTCAAATTTATAATGGAAATATAAGTCTTATCAACTGGAAACCAATTGAAATGCATGTCTGGGATCGATCAAACATATTTTGAATTTTTGTGGAATTCCGTTGCATAGTAATGACAAAGTTTTTATTTTCTGTCGAAAACAAATCGTCAATACATAGATATTTTGGAAACTAATGAATGCAATACAACTGGGCAGGTGTAAAATGCATTTTCCCCTTCCGCCCCCAGAGTCTTGGGGCATTAACATCAAACAAAATTTGCAACGGTCTAACTAATTTTTCAAATTATCAAATATCTTCCTACAAGACAGGCTCTGTTGTAAATTTTAATGTTTTATTAAATTTTCATAAAAACATTAAAAATATTACACACATTTTTTTATGAAGATTTATTTATTGGAAACGTAAAATTTAAATTTAATATTATTTGTTAGTCAATATTTTAGTTTTATATGATCTACAACTTTGTGAAAAATGTATGCACTTCAAAAAATAACCCAGCAAAAAACGAGACATTTTTAAACGAAAATTGAAATTTTGTCCTGTTGGATGATTACAGTTTCGAAAATACACTTCACAATGTTTTACAGTTCAGGAAAAAAACAGATGCAGTTCAGGAACAAAGGATATTTTTTTGTATTTTTTGCTATGAATAGGAAAGATATACCCATTTTTGATACAACTTTTCGATCTATTCTCGTCACTTTTGCAGTTTGCTGCAACTCAAACAACTTTTTCAGATAACATCAACAAAAGTGAGTTGCTTGCTCGTTTTAATTTGAGTTAAGAATTACTTTAAAATAGTAAAAAAATACATTTATTCAAGATCAAATCTCTGATAAAAATCGATAATAGGAATGGGCCGAGAAATGGTATACTTTCTCTTTGAGTCCACGTTTCAGGCTGCAAATGATTGAAAAACATGTTTTTACGAATGTTCAAAAATGGAAGGGGTTGTACCGCCCTTCCTTCACGATTAATGGGGAAAAATCGGGGCACCTTCTATGTGGTTTGGTAGTGAGTTATCGACCAATATTTTTTTGTGAGATTAGATGTAGTTCAAAAGAGATATCATAAATTAATTCGTATAAAGTTAACTAAATATAAAAGAATCCCGCTGTCGTTTTCTCAGAATTTCCACAAGATCTAATTTTCGGCGTGTTTGCTCTCGTTCCTCTACGGAATTCATATTTCATGGCTAAATGAATTAATTATATCGTGAGTATGTCTGTGTGTTTGTTTGCTCCAACTCAGGCCGCCGTTTGTTGGTGAAGTTCGACACACTTCCACCGCTTTTCCGAGCAGTGGGGGGAAATTCTTCCAAACATTTAGCCGGGGTTTGTTCCGTGGACAAACACTCGTGCACGCACCCATACAAGTACGATTTGGAATGCAGACGAACACACTCAAATAATCTCGCCAACAGACAACACGGTGGAGAAGACGACGTCATGCGGCCAGGACGCTTATTTTTAGCAGCGAATCGTAAGCCCACGCGCAATTTTCCACCAGCGAATATTTATCATCACGAAATGGCAGGTGTCTTTGCCACCAACACCCTGATTTTTCCCCGATCGCAGAACACACCTTTCAAACACCAGTTGAATATTTAGCGTCTCATTTAGAGAGAAATTCTTTCTCGTCTATTCGCGAACAACTCACCTGTCGTGGGAAAAAAGGGGTGGAAATTTTCCAGGCCGCAATAATCCTCTTCTTCACAACACTCTTCTCTGAAGGCTTCCCAACGCACCAAGTCGAAAATTAATGAATCACTCAATTAATTTCACAACACCACACTTGAGAGACCACTTGAATTTCGCCCCTTCGAAAAGTTGAAAAATTGAAACACAAGCAGGGGGAGAAGGTAAGTTATGAATTTCGATGGAAATTTCACCATAAAACATAAGGATCACTTAGGCACCCCCCGCCAACTGGAAAATGTGCGCGCCCTCTTGAGTCCGAAATAAACGAAAATCACACTGATAACGCCACTTACGAAATTGAAAAGCAAACACTAACGACTAACTAACAAAAAAGAAACGCAAATCGTGGGGAAAATTATCCTATTCAACGGAGAAACGAAAAACTGCAAATTTGCCTGGGAAAATCGGATGTGCGATTCCACACGAGTCGGCCGGAGCGATGAAAATTGCTGTATGGAAAAAATGGACAGAGGCAGGCAGAGAAGGAAAATTGGCGCGCAGCTCGGCACACTCTCTCTCTCAGATTCGCGCTTTTTCCCTCTCAGAAGTAAACAACACAACAAAAAACTAGTAGTGAGGAGATGAGAATCTGCCTTGAATTCAAATTTGTCATGATCTTGAGTGAATGCGGTTCTGTGTGTGTGTGTGTGACACGATAATAATCATGATCATTGGCATCGTTTGAAATGGGGTTTTCGTGGGTGTGTGGTACAAAGATGTGAGAGCGTGAAAAGACGACTAGAAACGTGGGTGGGAGCTAATGTTTATTGAACTTGCTGACCGCCACCACAGATAGTCGCCGACGTTGTTGGCCGAATCTTCGTAGGCGCACGCCATAAAAACCGACGAACCTGAGTGACGCCAATCGAGACAGGGATGGCTTTAAGGGATAGTATTTTTCTGTTTTCACCACGGGTTCTAGAATTTAATAATGATATCCAAGGTCCATTTGTCGATATCTCGTCAGCTGTGTGCTATCTTGTGACATAGACCATTTTGGTCGAAAACGAGTTAATGATGACATTTTGCTATACTTAACAAACGCTACAAGATGCTTTTACCCGATTTTGGAAACTCGCTTCCGTTTCCCGGATATCGCAATACACACTTGTGACATAGACCAATTTATCATCAAAATGATCGTGCACAATTGTGACACGTCATACATGTTGTTGGAAAATGTGGAAAATTTTTCTTGTTTTTCACAAATTTATTTTCACACATACTTTCTAAAGGCAATGCAACCTTTTGTTTATAAAAATATACTGATTAAGTCGATTAAACCATTGATTTGAGCTTATTTTAGTTTGTATGGAAATTCTGTGCATACTTGTGACACGTAGTACAATTTTACTTTCGAAACACACTTGTGACACGTGCTTTTCAGATTTTTAATTACACTATTTACTGTATCTTTTATTTGGTGTAACCAAATTATTTGATTTGTTTGTTAAGCGATCGTATACGAACCGATTGCTTCAAAAAGTTTGGCTCTATCATTCATAGTTTTGAAATTATTTACCAACAAACTTTAAAAATCGATTTTCTCGAAAAGTACTAATTGGTCGTTGTCACAAGATAGCACACAACTGACGATCTCTTGAATGTGGGGCGGTACGACCCCTTTATTTTTTTTATTCTACCGAGACTTGTTTTTCAGTGATTTGTAGCTCGAAATCGTGAAGAAATAGAAATTTGGTTTCAAAGGTACTTTTGTGTAAAATTAAACGCCCGATATGAAGGCATACTTGATCTTTGTAGTTCGATGTAGCTCGTGTACTGCTTGAATTTTTTTAAATAAACAAACCGAAAAAATTGCCAAAAATTTTCTCAATCATAGCTTTAACAAAAAAAAAAGAAAAAAAGAAAATTCTGTTAACCCGGTAAAAATACATGAAAACCACTTATTTTTTTGTCTGCTCTCAAACTTTGTACAACATTGTTACACTCTAAAAAGTAAACATTCAAAGTAAAAAAAAACTTAATTTTCAAATAAAAAAATGTTCTGATTGAAAAAAATTACCTCACGAAACGACATGTCTCACCTTTTTTATAGTTGAGTTACGGGAAATGGGAGTGATTTTTAACGTATTATTTTTTTTTGATAAAAAAAAGGTTTTTTTTCGAAATTTTGCATTAAATTGGGCGTTTAATTTTACACACAAGTCCCTTAGTCACCAAATTTCTATATCTTCACGGTTTAGAGCTACAAATCACTGAAATACAGAAAATGAAATGCTCCACCGTCACGAATTATATAAAAACGAACATTGGTTTCGTAATCAGGGACCAAAATTACCTCTTAGAGCAATGTTTTAAGGAATTTCGTGTGAAATGGCGGAAAATTAACCTAATAATAAATAAAATATTATTGTTTTTAAAACAGAAAATTGCTCTGAGGTTTTAAATTATTTAATTCTAAATCAGATCAATTGATTCCAAGATATCGTCAACTGAAAAAATAAGGCTTAAAAGGTGGCACTTTGGTTAGCTCTTTTATTTGATTCGTTTTCCTTGATTTGGATATTTTATATCGGGAATAAATGGACAAAGTTTCTACGCAAAAAACAGAGACAAAAGTATCTTGTTTGTAAAATGTTTTCAAAATCGAAGAAATCTATGTGTACGCGTAGAAAAATAAGGCATATTTGAATCTACAAAACATTTAGTTGATTTGAAAATCAAGTTTTTGATGAATCAACGCTAATCGTCAAAGCAACTTGTTCAAAACAGCAAAATATTTTTGTGGAATTGAGAAAATCACGGTTTGGTTCAATGCAAAATTCGCGTTGATTTTATTCAACAAAATTTTTGTTGAATAAAACCTCGTACAGGTTGATCCTACGAAATATTTTTCTACGTGTAGTTCTAAGACATAAGTTAACCTTAGAATTGGTCGATATAATCTTTGAAGCATATTTGCAACAAATGGAAATGCTACGTGTGCACATGGTGACAGATTTTGCGTGAATATTTTTAGGGACCATCCATAAACCACGTGGACACATTAGGCTGGGGGGGGGGATATGGCGATTGTCCACGCTCCATACAAAAATGTGTTTTTTTTTGTATGGACATTTGTCCACGTAAGGGGGGGGGGGATTTCTGGATGGTCGCTTACCTTGTTACATCAGAAACAAATAAAAAAAACAACAGTTTTTGTTGAATTTCATATTTTTACGCAATATTTTGATAAAATTACTTAAAAAAGAACCTTCAAGAAATTCAACTATATTTACTTTCTGTTCAAACTTTGTTTGTACTTTTTTATAACCTAAGAAGATTTTCGACAAAATTGCTCCATACTATTGTGACAGCTGGTATGGAACAAACAACAAAAAGGCTATTAAAATATTTAAAAATCTTTAACTTGACAGCGGATTTGGTCAAAATCGAAAATGGGTCATTCCATCTGAAGCGGAACAGCATTTGAAAATTACCATCTCCGATTTTGCTCAAATTGAGACTTTGCAAATAAATATTAAAAGTTCAAATTTTACTTTAGATGGAGGCGGTGAAATAAATAAATAACATTAATATGATTCAATGACACTGAGATCAGGAAAAACAGTGCATTAAAAATTACCGGATAAATATTCCTTAAACAAAAAATAGATTATTCAAGGTATTGATTATCTCAAAATCATATAAAATCATAAAAATAATTCATCTTACAGAACACAAGGTAGTAATTATTGATCAGCACGACTGAGTGCTTCTAGCAGATGCGGCGAGTGTAGCTGATGTAAGTAATCTCAAATACGTAAAACCTTAAAATTCGATATCTCTGGAACGAAACATATTCCTTTCTGTCGATAAGAGACTCTTACATAAAATTGGCTGGGGAATACGATGGCGAGATCAAATTAAAAAACTAACTTAATCTACCTACGTGGTTGATGCCTTCCTCACCACATTGTCACAGCAGAATATTTATTAAATACACTTGGTTAGTGGCATTTTTTGGGCACTTACCATGGAATGATGTGATAGAAACACTTCCGTCATTTGTTTTACTGGATCATACCACAACCTTGCGTGAGTGCTCTGATCAATGATGAAAGACCATGATCAGTCTAACCTGGATAAGTAACGATATGTTGTTGTGTGTTAGTTGTAATCCTGAAAATAATAAAAAAAATAGTAAGTCGTCGTGATTGCGCTATCTTGCCACTCGCTAATATATATTTTTTAAGCTATGCGGTGTGGCAACCAGAATGATTTTTCGTTTCAAAAAAATATTATTGCGTTATCGGGTCACTCCTCTTTACCATTGCTTAATGCACAGAGTTATCAAAACTCTGTTCAATAACCAATGCCCGGGCTTGTGACCGGCAGTTAAGGTTCTCAATAATTTCTTTTTCAGGTACGATTATCAATCAACAATTATTTTAATTACAATTACTGAGAACTAAAACTGGCAGAGTTACCCCGTTTTACCCCAACGACAATCATAGAAGACTTCAACTACACGGAGTACATTTTCCAGGTTCAGATTCTTCTTTACAGATGTCGTTTTTGAAGATTTCAGCCAACATGAATATTTCCATATTCGGCCTCTTCTAACGCGAAAGACTTCAGCTAATATAGATTATTATTCTATATTCAGCCTCTTCCGTTCAAAGTGTTATATTCAGCCTCTTCCTCTATACATTTGGGAAGACTTCAGCCAATATAACTCGTAGAAATTTCTTGTGAAGTTTGATATTAATCGAGGTAAAAGTTATGCTGATGGTGTTCCAATTACATGAGCCAAATATTCTCGATGTTTTTGTGCCAAATCACGTTTAGCTATATTTTCAAAAGAAAATAATGTTGATCTACTTGTTGGGATTAGCACATCGTAATGTAATCCGTAATATTGCAAAACAATTGGTTTCTTGTGATTGTCGACGATAGGTAGAATTTCCATAGTGTACGGCATGTTTTCATCATGACAGTAAACATAGATAATTCTTTTCAAAAGAATGCATAAAGCCATCAATGAGTCTTGTATTCCCCATACTTTATCTGTACAACAAATTTTCAACAATTCTTTGAGTTTTTCACTTTCTGAAAATTCTGGGCCTACTTCCGAAAAGAAT
Source organism: Culex quinquefasciatus (assembly GCF_015732765.1). Taxonomy (NCBI): domain Eukaryota; kingdom Metazoa; phylum Arthropoda; class Insecta; order Diptera; family Culicidae; genus Culex; species Culex quinquefasciatus. The sequence continues at coordinate 198,165,687 of NC_051863.1, forward strand.
GGATCTTGTTGCAAATAATGGAAAAACTGCTTATATTTCCATACACATTCAAATGCTAGCATTCTTAAATCTTTGTGGAAGGCTTCAGATCCCGTTAATGCATAGGAAATAGCGTTGAATTGACAGTTTCCATCTGGGGTGATGTTAATTTTTCGAAAACCTTGAAGATCTTCTGAATTATGTAGATTTACTCCCGATCTATTTCTCAAACATTGTTTGGTTAGTTTTAAGAATTTTGTACAATATTCGAGATGCAATTCAATTTCGCGATCATCACTTTCTTCATTGAAATATTTCAATAAATGTAGCTGAAGATCGTCTACTGAGCTGTAACAAAAGTTGTCAAACACTAAGTTTTCGACTCTTGATTGAGTATCTAGCCATGTTATGATCTGTTCAGATTTGTAGCAAGAACTAAAATCACTCCGGCAGACACAACTCATACAAAAGCTGTTTTTAAGAGATATATCATCATCCATTATAACTGGAGACTCGATATTAGGTACTTTGTTATCGTTACCTTGATTTGCAATCACTGAAGATTTATTACCATTGACTATAGCGTAAATAGGCTTATGATCCGAGAAATAACATTCATAAACTCCTGTTTCCAAAACATCTACATCTGAGAATATCACATCAAGTCTGGATCCTAAAACTGTGGTGCTTTCATTTGGCAACATTGCATCTCGCAAATTCCAGCTACTCATCATTGCATTAAATTGCTGAACTTGGTTACTGTTTACATCATTCAAATTGAAATTAAAATCACCCATAAGTATTAGAGGCTGGGCAATATCACCCTTGATTTGTTTAAGTGTACTATTAAAAGTCGAATGCTTTACTTTTGGTGATTTGTAGCCACTGATTATCGATATTCCATCAATAGAAATATGGAACAAGTCAATGTGGCCTTCATAATTACGTTTGTTTTCATAAAATAAAAGTTTCCTATTCATAACCCGAGCTCTTGCTCCTGACTTCACGAAACACATTACGCCTTTGGAAATATTTTTCTTCACATAAGCAGGTCGTGGAAATTCGTCTGAGCGATACAACATATCGAACTTTGGAATTTCAATATGATCACCAAAGGAAGTACCTGTTTCAGAAAAGATCAGCACATCACACCGTGTGTACCACTTGTCAGATAATATGTGCTCTAAACTTGTTTTAAGCGATTGTACGTTTAAATAAATAAAAACTAAACCGTTTGTTTCTGACAAATTGTTGAAAACCAAAGGCAATTCTCTTTCGGTTCGCATTCTTTGAACTTCATTAGAACTTAGCGTTAATGTATTGTTGCTTTTCATATTTCCTGGAAACTTTCCCAGAATGTATAATCCTTGGAGTGAAGTAACTCGACTTAATGCCACGTAAACAAGTTGACGAGTCAATCTAGAAGGTTTCCTGAAATCTAAACAAACACTATCATATGTTTGGCCTTGGCTCTTGTGAATTGTCAGAGCTTCACAAGCCACCATAGGAAACTGGTCGCGAAAAGCATGATGATCTTTGGTGCGATAAACTGTCATCTGATACTTTTGTCTTGGTATTGGTGTCCATTTTAAATTCTTACCGAGTTTTTCCATTCGTGTTTTATATTCCTTACGCTTTTCTCTTCCTACTCGATGATCACCAAAGTTGAGAAAAACTATCATAACTTTTTCTGAAACTGGATCACACTGTATGTCTTCTACACGGAAAAAAAAGTGTTCCGGAAATCATGCAAATCGTACCATGAAATCGTGAATATCGCGATTTTTGCTTTACGAATTTTTGAACTATGCATATTGGGCACGAATTATCCAGGAATCGTGAATAAATATGCATGACTTTCCATGGCCGATTTCACTCGTAAACGTGAATAATGTTCATGATTTCATGAAATAGATGCATGTAGTCGTGAAAAATATTCACGATTTTATGAATAAAAATTCATGATTACGGTCGAAAAAATATACATCGTGAATAAAAATTCATGATTTCATGCATAAAATTCATGAAATCGTGAATTTTATGCATGAATTCGTGCACAAAATTCATGAGTTCTGGAATATTTTTATGATTTATTTTTGAAGGCGTAAAAATTCGAGATATCATGTATAAACTTCATGAAATCATGCATAAATTTCATGAATTCGTGATTTTTTTATGAATTCATGAATTTAATTCACGTTTACGAGTATATTCGGGCATGTCTAATCATGCATATTTATTCACGGCTACTGGTTTATTCGTGCCCAATATGCATAGTTCAAAAATTCGTAAAGTAAAACTCATAATATTCACGATTTCATGGTACGATTTTCACAATTTCCGGATTACTTTTTCTGTTCATTTACCATATTGTTCCACTGGGTGCAAATATCGGAATTGACAAGGAACCCTGTTTTGTGAAAAAACGGAGGACATTTTATGTATTGCCAATGTACTCTGGCCCCACCTGGCCACTTTGGAACTGGTCACCGGTTCCCGGTGGTCACTGGGGACAATTTGGAATGTGCAAGGAACCCTGTCATGTGACATATCAAAATTCATGAAATTCAAATCTTTGGCCATTTTAAGTGATGCCAACGTACTCTGGCCCCACTTGGCCACTTTAGAACCGGTCACCGCTTACCGGTGGTCACTAGGGACATTTTGGAATGTGCAAGGAACCCTGTCTTGCAACATATCAAAATTCATGAATTTTAAAACTGTGGCCATTGTATGTGATGCCAATGTACTCTGGCCCCACTTGGCCACTTTGGAACTGGTCACCGGTTCCCGGTGGTCACTGGGGACATTTTGGAATGTGCAAGGAACCCAGTCTTGTGACATATCAAAATTCATGAAATTTAAAACTGTGGCCATTGTATGTAATGCCAATGTACTCTGGCCCCACTTGGCCACTTAAGAACCGGTCACCGGTTACCGGTGGTCACTGGGAACATTTTGGAATGCGCAAGGAACCCTGTCTTGTGACATATCAAAATTTATGAAATTTAAAACTGTGGCCATTGTATGTGATGCCAATGTACTCTGGCCCCACTTGGCCACTTTGGAACCGGTCACCGGTTACCAGTGGTCACTGGGGACATTTTGGAATGTGCAAGGAACCCTGTCTTGTGACATATCAAAATTCATGAAATTTAAAACTGTGGCCATTGTATGTAATGCCAATTTACTCTGGCCCCACTTGGCCACTTAAGAACCGGTCACCGGTTACCGGTGGTCACTGGGAACATTTTGGAATGCGCAAGGAACCCTGTCATGTGACATATCAAAATTCATGAAATTTAAAACTGTGGCCATTGTATGTGATGCCAATGTACTCTGGCCCCACTTGGCCACTTTGGAACCGGTCACCGGTTACCGGTGTTCACTGGGGACATTTTGGAATGTGCAAGGAACCCTGTCATGTGACATATCAAAATTCATGAAATTCAAATCTTTGGCCATTTTAAGTGATGCCAACGTACTCTGGCCCCACTTGGCCACTTTGGAACCGGTCACCGCTTACCGGTGGTCACTGGGGACATTTTGGAATGTGCAAGGAACCCTGTCTTGTGACATATCAAAATTCATGAAATTTAAAACTGTGGCCATTGTATGTGATGCCAATGTACTCTGGCTCCATCTGGCCATCTTGGAACTGATTACCGGTCACTGCGGAAGAATTCTAAATTTACAAAGGTCCCAGTTATGTGATGTTCAAAAATGCCTTAATTTGACACTTTAATTTGACGAAAATAGATTCATAGAGAGTTGAATTGAAAATTTGAAAAACAAAAAAAACACCGAAATAAAATACTCAACATACTCAACAAATCTTAAAATCTTAAAATACTTCAAAAACTCAAACTATTCAAAATAGGCAAAATAAATTAAATACTTCAAAAACTCAAAATATTTGAAATACGCAAAAAACATAAAATAAATAAAATGCTCAAAATGCTTAAAAACTAAAAAAACTTTTTGTATACTTTATTAAAGAGTTTTTAAGCCGAAAACTGGTTCAACTCTTAACTTAAAATAATTAAAATACTTGAAAACTTTAAAATACTTAAAATACTAAAAATACTAGAAATACTTAAAATACTTAAAATACTTAAAATAGTTAAAATACTTAAAACACTTAAAATACTTAAAAAACTTAAAATACTTAAAATACTTAAAATACTTAAAATACTGGAAAAACTTAAAATACTTAAAATACTTGAAATACTTAAAATACTTAAAATACTTAAAATACTTAAAATACTTAAAATACCTAAAATACTTAAAATACTTAAAATACTTAAAATACCTAAAATACTTAAAATACTTGAAATACTTAAAATACTTAAAATACTTAAAATACTTAAAATACTTAAAATACCTAAAATACTTAAAATACTTAAAATACTTAAAATACATAAAATACTTAAAATACTAAAATCACTTAAAAAACTTAAAATACTTAAAATACTTAAAATACTTAAAATACTTAAAATACTTAAAATACTTAAAATACTTAAAATACTTAAAATACTTAAAATACTTAAAATACTTAAAATACTTAAAATACTTAAAATACTTAAAATACTTAAAATACTTAAAATACTTAAAATACTTAAAATTCTTAAAATACTTTAAATACTTTAAATACTTTAAATACTTCAAATACTTAAAATACTTAAAATACTTTAAATACTTTAAATACTTTAAATACTTAAAATACTTAAAATACTTAAAATACTTAAAATACTTTAAATACTTTAAATACTTTAAATACTTTAAATACTTTAAATACTTTAAATACTTTAAATACTTTAAATACTTTTAATACTTTTAATACTTTTAATACTTAAAATACTTAAAATACTTAAAATACTTAAAATACTTAAAATACTTAAAATACTTAAAATACTTTAAATACTTTAAATACTTTAAATACTTTAAATACTTTAAATACTTTAAATACTTTAAATACTTTAAATACTTTAAATACTTTAAATACGTTAAATACTTAAAATACTTAAAATACTTAAAATACTTAAAATACTTTAAATACTTAAAAAACTTTAAATAATTAAAATACTTAAAATTCTTAAAATACTTGAAATACTTAAAATACTTAAAATACTTAAAATACCTAAAATACTTAAAAAAACTTAAAATACTTAAAATACTTAAATAAATTAAAATACTTTAAATACTTAAAATACTTTAAATACATAAAATACTCAAAATACTTCAAATACTTTAAATATGTTAAATACTTTAAAAAATAATTAGCTACAATATTAAAATTATTAACATACTTAACATACTTTAAAGAACATCTTTCAAAGGCTTAAAAAACTTGAAATACTTAAAAATTTTAAAACCTGGAAAAATAATTGAAATACTTAAAAACTTTAAAAACATAGAATATTAAAATACCTGAAAAAATTAAAATACTTAAAATCACACCTTAAAAAAATGAATATTTCAAATACTTAAAATATTTGAAATACTTGAAATAATAAAATACCTAGAAAAAATTAAATGCTTAAAATTATTTAAATACTTAACAAATTTTAAACACTTCAATAATTTCAAATACTTGAAATGATTAAAAACTTTTAAAACATATAATATCAAAATACCTTAACAAATGAATATACTTAAAATCATTAGCATATTAAACATACTTCAAAAATAAATATTTCAAATACTTAACATATTTTAAAACTTATACAATATTAAAATACCTAGAAAAATAAATGCTTAAAATTATTTAAATACTCAACAAACTTTAAACACTTTGAATATTTAAAATACTTGAAGTACTTAAAACTTTTAAAAGTCACAATATTTACATACCTGGAAAAATAAAAATACCTAAATTCATTAGCATATTTAACATACCTCAAAATAATAGTAATTCAAAAAACTTATTATACATTACAAAATTAAAGTACCTAAGAAAATATAATTGCTTAAAATGCTTAAAAAAAGCATATGCTTACAATATTAAAATCATTAAAATTATTAACATACTTTACCTGTCCCCATTTCTAGCTCAAAACAAATCGCCGAAATGTCACTCAGCGCATCCACGGGAACCAATAAAAAACGGGATTTTTTCGTTTCCAAAACCAAAACAAACCTCACAGTCTGTCACACGCGTAGAATGCCCCGACAATTGACAGAAAACCGAAATCCCTACGAGTCCGCGACCAAGAAACTGTCACACGCGGAGATAAAACACGGGAACAGTCTTATGGACCATGTTCCCTTTGATTCGGCAATCAAAACAAACACGCGAACCACCCGGGAACTGTTCTGTCTTTTGCAGATTGTCCTCACTCTTACCTTGTTACTCCTCCTGCCGCTCGGTCCTCCTCCCGCGCTCTGTCCTCCTCCTGCCGCTCGGTCCTCCTCCTGCCGCCCGGTCCTCTTTCTGCAACTTGGTCCTCCTCCTGCTAGCTCTTGGCTCCGTTGCCATTTCCAACGGAACGGCCGCAGATCTTTTCCCGGTTCCGGTGGACAGCACCTCCAAATCCCGGGTCCACAAATCACGGTCACTTTCACCGGCAAACACAACAAACAGGACACGACAAGTCACAACGCGATTGACTTCGTGGCTAATAAACACGCGGCTGAACTGGCAAGCGAAAAACAAACTTGACAGTTCGAGCGAAACTGTTCTTGATTGATCAAGATCACTCGTCATAAACATGGATAAAAATTCATAAACCCATGAATGTTATGCACGAATTCATGCATTTTATTCATGAAATCATGTAAACTTTCATGAAATCATGAAAAACATGATTCATAAATTCGCGAATAAAATTTTACGGCGTAAAATTTACGCATGCATAAATAATCGTAAAATCATGAATATTTTTCATGAATTCATGAAGTTTAGTCATGACTTCATGTAAATCAGTCATGAAATCATGAATAGTGATATGCATGATTTCATGAAGGAAAATTCATGAATATTCGTAAAAATATTTTAGCCATGAATAAAATTCATAAATTCGTGCATTTTATGCACGATTTCATGAATAAAATTCATGAAATCATGAAAGGTATCACGAAATCATGCACAAATTTATTCACGAATTCATGAATCGAAATTCACGATTTCTCGCACACTTTTTTTTCCGTGTAGTGTTCCAGTAGCTCCATTTACCAGTCCGTCAGAAACATTAAGGTTAGCTGTCAGCATGTACTTGATGCCCTTTTTGAAACGTAGAGTAAACGGGTATCCACCACATTCTTTCGTTGGTTTTTTCCTGTAGAATTCTAGTTTCTTTTCTTTCTGTTGTGCACTTAGTTTTCCTGTAATTGTATCTATGGCATCACACACTATCTCTACTTCATTTGATGCTTCAATTTTTTTATTGTTATAGTTTTCAACATCTGCGTTAGTGTAATAGAGTCGCATTACTTCATCCGGAACTTGATTCTCTTGCACCTCTCGGGTTCTCAATAACTCGATGTCCTCGGTTGTCATATTTCCAGCGGCAAAGTTGTTAAGAGCACAAACAAAATTCAAATCACCCTTTTGCCGCATAACTTCTGTAAGTTCATAGAAGTAAAATTCTTCCCATAGCGAAGATCTATCCATCCTTAACAAGCTTTGCTTGGGAGTGGTGAAAATAAGCGCGTCTTTTACTGGAGGTAACTGATTATTATCTCCGAGTAGAAGGACTGAAAGTCCACCAAAACTTTCGTTTACTCCAGTTATTTGTCGACATCTAGTGTCAATTCTACTGAAGGTAGTACTTCCAACCATAGATATTTCGTCGATAATAATAAGCTTGCAATGTAACAATTGAAGGCGCAAATTATGCGCAGCTTCTGCTGGCAAATCAGGCATATTTGCATTTTCTTGTAAAGGTAGGGAAAATGCTGAATGTAAAGTGTTTCCTCCTATCAAAATGCAGCTTTTCCTGAAAATGCAGTTAACAGCACCTTCACAGAGTCAAAGTTTTGATGTGCTTTGACCCCAACTTCATATTCAAGGTGATATGAAATTAACTGGTACAATGTTTTGATAACCATACTCTTACCAACTCCAGCAGATCCAGAAATAAATATTCTGATTGGAAGCTTCCCAACCCGGAAGCTTTTATAAACGTGCATAACAATTTCCTTTTGCCGAAGATTTAATTTGTTCAATAACTCCATCACTTTTAGTTTATCCACTCTAGGCGGTGCACTATAGCTGAACGGAATATCATTCTTGGGGCGATCCATTCCAATCTCCACAAAAAGATCTACTTCTTGATCTTTTGGAAGATTATCAGCTTCAAACTCTGCTATTTCCTCTTCTTCAAGTAACTTTCTGTTTCTATTCGCTTGCTCTATCGCCTCCTCGAATTCTTCACTTGCCAAAGCGAATATTTTGGAACGATTTGTTTCAATTTCATTCACATTTTCAGTGTATTTTTCGAACCAGTTAACCGATTCAATTTCCTCGTCCTCATTACGCCATGGAAGGAATAAGAGCAGTTTTTCTCGATAATAGTCATCTGGTTTTTGTTCGCGATTATAACGGACAAAGCGTATGACTCGAGGTTTGACTCGTCGTTTTATACCATCTTCAGTTTCTTCTGTCTCATCGTCTTCAGATTGTGGTTCGCAGTCCAAATTTTTATCCGGACGCCGTTTGTTCGGAGTGCGAAATATGTAGGCAGCAAATTCTGCCAAACACACTCCATCCAAACCTTTGCGCTCTGCATAGTGCGTTATGATATCTTTTCCACAAATTTCGGTTGAATCTGGATCCATAGCTTCGAGTTCTTTGGCAGATTTTAGAAAAACCACTCTATCTTCCTTCTTACTCGTGTTGATAAAGATAGAACCAACATGGAAGCGTGTAAGAGGAATTCCTAGACAGTAGTAAACGGCTTCCCACGTAGACATCAAGTGACAGTTCAGGAACTTGCTAGTCAATTTACGCATTTGTTCCTTTACACTGACGTTTCCCTTGTCTAGTTCTTCTTGAACACTCTTTAATGCTTTGGAAAGACCAGATTCAGGCTTGGCTACGTAATCAACAATATATTGTGCTGTCTGGTACTTATCTAAAATGTATTGCACATCAATGTTTGATTCGACCAAGTTAAGGAGCTTCGTATTGTATGAGTTAATATCCACGTCACAGCTTCTTCGTTCGGGAATAATTTTCGGTCTGTCAATAGCACATCTTACTGCTGCTTCATACTGCTCATAAGTTATATCCAACTCGTGTAATACGTCTTCAAAATCTCTGTAAACACGTTCTTTGCTGCTGTAAATGCATTCCATGAGGTCCTTGATTTTCATCAAATCTGCCTTCACTTCCTCAGTTTTTTCTTCTTTAGAAAGAGGAGCCAGAATTTTTGTACGCGGAAACATAAATTTCGGAACGCCGAACCGACAAGTATTCTTATTTTTCCTTCCTTTACTGCAGGTGTCCATATGCTTGTGGCGTAGAAATTTGCAGTTTGGATTCTTCTCATCAAATTGACATGTAGTGTGTTTATTAGCAAATTCTGCACACGCTGTCCATGTTCCTTGATTCTCTGGATCAAATTTTGGAGCTTCCTTGAACCAAAACAAACAATGGTCATGTGGAGTTCCTCTTTGCTGGAATTCACGTCTTTCAAAACTGTCAATCAGAGTTAATCCTTTGAAAATACCGTTTGGGTCTTTAATTGCTTTCACAATGTTTTTCATCTTATTATCGTAATACATTGCTGCAAACACTGGGTTGTCATTGACCAGTTTAGCTCTTTCTTGATAAGGCAGCATAAGAACCTCATCTGGTGTAACTGTAACACCTGTTGTTCGTTCCACCAAAGCTTGTAATAGTTCTGGACATTGTGTTTCAATAAACGATAAAGTAATGAAAAACGTCGGTGGTCCATTTTGAGCAATATGAGCAAAAAGTTCTTTCTTCTTCTTTTCCATATATGATGGCGAACATCGATTGTTCTGCATGCATTTCCAGCTGTCGTTGTGGTCTTTCAAACCGAATGCTGATTCCAGAGCTTGCACGGCTGTGAAGCCACCAGCTATAGTCTTTTTCCTACAACTGGTTGTCACAGAATTTTTGCAATCATTGAGCAACTTGGCCTTAGCAAGATAAAGGACACGTTCCGGCGATAGTTTGCTATTATGATACCGTATTTCCCACTTAATAGTATCCGAGAGCGAAATATTTTTATCCTCGAGGTTGCGCCGCCTTCCTTCAAAAATTTCGGGAAATGACAAGTATTCAATGTCGGGATTCATGTGCGCCGATTCGGGCCTTTTGTTCTGTCCAGGAGCAAGAACTAATGTCTTGTTCCTTTTGGTCTCTTCATTGGTCGTTAGATGTTTCTGCATCTCTGCTACAATTTCGTTAAAATCAATCAAGAGACAATTCTCATCTTCTCCCTCGAATTTTCTATAGCATTCATCAGCATCATCCATTTCATCGTATTCATCTATTTCTGCATTTTCATTTGGACATTCTGGTGTAGCTTCTTGATTGGCATCAACAAATTTAAATTTTATTCCGTATTCTTGATACAGCTCCGAATTCTGCAAAACTTGAGCCGCTTCTTTAAGGTAATCCATACGAACCAGTCCTTGTAAAAAATTGCTGCTATGCTCCTTACTTCTCTTCAACTCAACCGCAACCACTTGAGCTGTGCTTCCTGCTCTAGGAAGTTCACTGAACACTTCATTAACATCCACAGGGACATGAACGGCATTACCTTTCATGCCTTTCTGTGGATTAGAACCGCGATGTGACAAGGTGACAATTTTGACAAAAGGTATATAAGGAGCTAATAATCTCAGCTCAAGATCATTAAGTCTTGTAATGACATCGGACACTGGAGGCAATTTCAATCCATTAGAACTGGATAACTTTGGTACCTTTCCCTGTTTGATGTACCTAATACAAGTATGGCACATGAAGTTGTTACGAGAACGGTTAAAATAATTCAATATTCTATGAATCACTACTTCTTCAGGGGAAACAATATTGCTCTTATTTGAAAAGCTACTTACCACTGATCCCCTTGTTACTTTTACTACTCCTCTTTCGAAGAATCTGCCTTCACAGCACGAACAAACGAAGCACGGAAGCTGCTTCCTACTTTTGATACATCTGAGCATAACAACTGAATGAGGATCATTTGAATGATTTTGGTAGTAATTGTATACCAAATTTCGGTGATACGTTACTTCGCTGGCTCGTTCCACACGCTTTGCCAGGGCATTTCGTTGTCTTTCAGTCGCGGCATAATCATCTTCATCTCTGGTTTCTTTCATTCGAATTTTATTTTGCTGTTTCTCAGGTTCGGAATAGTCCTTAGTTTTCCGTTTTTCTTCCATATACTGTCTCTTTTGTTGATTTTCTCCTTCAACATACACTGGGTCAGCTCTGCGTTCCTGTATACGTAACAAATTTTTCTGGTTTTCTGGTTCGGAATAAGTTTTGTCTTTTCGAATTTCTCGCATTTGGAGTCTGTTTTGTTCTCTTTTTGATTCAGCGTATTCCTCATTGGACCGCACATCCCGCATGTGAAGAACTTTTTGTCGATTTTCTGCTTCAACATACTCCGGTTCAGATCTCCGTTTTTCTTCCATGAGCCGTCTTTTTTGTTGATTTTCTTCTTTAACGAACAACTCATTTCTTCTCAATCTTTTGACTCTCTCGTTATTCTTCATGTTTTCGTTGGTTTTGAATTCAGGATTTTCACGCAATAATTTTATTCTTTTAGCATTTTTATTTTTTTCCGTCTCTGAATAATTTTCTTGTGTACCTTTGAGGGTTCCGTCGTGTCGTCGCTTGTTCTGAATTCTTTCCCTGTTTGTTCTTTTAGTCTGTAATTTTTATCTAGTCGCTTAGTACGCATATATTCACGATTTGTTTTCACCGGCAATGTATCGATAACCTCTGGTTCAGGCTTAGGTGTGTTATCGCGTTTAAATTTTCTATTATAAACACGCTTATCACGCGCCTTTTCGTTCGTAGACTTCTTCTTAGTTTTGGGCATCTTGATATTTCCTGAAACAAATCAAAAGCACAAAACTCTTAAATCTGAAAATTAAAAACGCGCTGACAGCAGATAAATCATATGGTAGTTTTCTAGATTTTATGGAAGTTTTTTTTCGATATTTTCAATATTGTATTTTTATTTATTTGGAGGAAACTTTATCCATGCATTTTTTATGTTAAAACGCCTTTTTGAATAATATGTTTTTCTACAAAATGGGCATGTGATCCGATGACACCGAGAAAAACCATTTTTTTTTTAATTAAAGCTTTGAATGGCTGTACATTACCAGTTTACAGGGGTGCTTTTCCTTCATATAATATTTTTGAATTGCAGAAATGTACATTTTTTTGTCTTGAAAACGGTACTCTATCTTAAAAATAGTGCTGCCACTTTCGATTGCAATATTGATTATACATTAGAGTGACAAACAAGGACATCAGCGATACCCTCTGACTCGATTCCTTAGGCAGAAATAAGTATCTGTGCCAATTTAGACCCAAATAGAATAGGTTTTAAGTGTCGCTTCTTATCGTTGAAGTTTATATGAGGAAAATGGCAAAAATGTATGCAGAAAAACATCGTTTCAGTATTTTTTTCTGCCAGATGGCGCGGGTCTGACCCAAAATTGTCCAAGTGTGAGATTATTGTAGGAAATTCAATTCCCTACCCCGAAAACGATACCATTATTTTCAAGGCCATGATTTGGCTGTGAATTCAACGGAGTTCTGGCTAAAAACCAATACGTTGTACACGAAAGAAGCTGTTTTTTGCGTAAAACCAGTTTTTTTTTCGAAAGACTTTATTAGAAAAGATTACATGCCTTATTGGACCTAAACCCTTTCTCTGTGCTGGACGAGCAATTAGTTTCCGAACTTCTGAACTAGATAAATAAATAGCCTGCCAACGGATATCTTCGTCATCACTGTGAAGAAAAATCACTGTGTTGAAAAAATTACTATAATGAAAATAATTGCGCAAGACTCTAGTAAAGTGCAAAATGCGCAATATATAAGCCGATTTATTTTCATCACATTGCCAATAACTCATCAGGATCGGATCTTCTTGCACCCTTCGGCAAAGTTGTAGGGAATTGAATTTCCTACAAGAATCTCATACTTAGACAATTTTGGGCAAGACCTGCGCCACCTGATGCCGAAATCCTGAAGCGATGATTTTCCCTATAGGGTAATTCTCTACCAACTCACACGAAATCGGGAAAAGTTGCCCCGACCCCTCCTCGATTTGCGTGAAACTTTGTCCTAAGGGGTAACTTTTGTCCCTGATCACGAATCCGAGGTCCGTTTTTTGATATCTCGTGACGGAGGGGCGGTACGACCCCTTCCATTTTTGAACATGCGAAAAAAGAGGTGTTTTTCAATAATTTGCAGCCTGAAACGGTGATGAGATAGAAATTTGGTGTCAAAGGGACTTTTATGTAAAATTAGACGCCCGATTTGATGGCGTACTCAGAATTCCGAAAAAACGTATTTTTCATCGAAAAAAACACTAAAAAAGTTTTAAAAATTCTCCCATTTCCCGTTACTTGACTGTAAAAATTTTTGGAACATGTCATTTTATGGGAAATTTAATGTACTTTTCGAATCTACATTGACCCAGAAGGGTCATTTTTTCATTTAGAACAAAAATTTTCATTTTAAAATTTCGTGTTTTTTCTAACTTTGCAGGGTTATTTTTTAGAGTGTAACAATGTTCCACAAAGTTGTAGAGCAGACAATTACAAAAATTTAGATATATAGACATAAGGGGTTTGCTTATAAACATCACGAGTTATCGCGATTTTACGAAAAAAAAAGTTTTGAAAAAGTTACTTATTGCGTTTCTCTTTGTTTCGTCGTCCGTGTCTGTCGCGGGTGACCATGAACGGCCATGATCAACGACAACCAACATTTTCAAAACTTTTTTTTCGTAAAATCGCGATAGCTCGTAATGTTTATAAGCAAACCCTTTATGTCTATATATCTAAATTTTTGTAATTGTCTGCTCTACAACTTTGTTGAACATTGTTACACTCTAAAAAAATTAAAAAAAACACGAAATTTTAAAATGGAAAATTTTTCGGAATTCTGAGTACGCCATCAAATCGGGCGTCAAATTTTATAAAAGTCCCTTTGACACCAAATTTCTATCTCATCACTGTTTCAGGCTGCAAATTATTGAAAAACACCTCTTTTTCGCATGTTCAAAATGGAAGGGTCGTACCGCCCTCCGTCACGAGATATCAAAAACGGACCTCGGATTCGTGATCAGGGACAAAAGTTACCCCTTAGGACAAAGTTTCACGCAAATCGAGGAGGGATCGGGGCAACTGCTGTGTGAGTTGGCGGAGAATTACCCTATACACTTTCGCGGTTTTTTCCTTTTAAACTTCATCGATAAAAAGTGACCATGAAACCTTAACCGATTTAGCTCAAAATTGGCACAGATACTTATTATTGCGTATAGAATCGAGCCAGGGGGTATCTGCACCACAACATTGGGGCGAAATGCACTACAACAACGGGGCAAAATGCATCACAGAAATGGGGCATAATGCACCGGGTAAAAGCAGTTTTCACAAAGGAGTATTTACAAAGGAGCATCACAGCAATGCATTTTGCCCCGACTACGCCTATTGCATAAAGTCCAATTAAAAATACATTTTTAATGTTTTTGGACTTAGCTATCAATAGAATAATGAAGATTATTGCAAAACTTTATAAATCAACAATTACAATATCAATAAATGGTTTTTATATTGTCCAAAAATCATATTGAAACTTCAATGAAAATAAGATCAAAACACAACATTTTGAAGTTTAGAAAATAACTTTTTGCAATTCCGTCGTGAAACTACTTACTTTTCCTGTCATTCTTGAACGACGAAATAGCCTACTTTTCTGTACCAAAAATAACAGAATCGAATAGCAAATCTTTTCAAAATAAATGCTGAAAAGTTCTACTTTTCAGCACTGAAATGGGTGCTGAAAAGTTGAACTTTTCAGCACTTGTTTCGAAAAGTAACACTTTTCAACATTTTTTTTGATTTAAACGATTTATTGACAAAATACATGAATATTTGACTTAAAATTTCACTCAATGGGTGTTTTTCGGAACTGCAAAAAATGTTGTATGGAACTCGTTGCAAAACTTGATTTTTTCAGCACTCTTCGTATTTATCCAACTCGGTGAACCTCGTTGGATAAATGTACGACTCGTGCTGAAAAAATCCTCTTTTTGCAACTTGTTGCATAAACTACTATTAGCTGTTTTTATCCAACGATGCTCAAACTTTTCCAGCATGGTTTTACAATGTAAACCTTTAATTTGAGATTGTGTGTGTGCGTCGCACGTTGTTATTGCACCTCGATACAGCTCCGCGAAAATGAACCTAGAACCACCGAATTACCGTTCCGTCGTGGCCGAAAGTGTGTTTAACCAACGCCGAAGTGCGTCGCGAACCGGCATCGCGTGTTATAATTGACCCGCAATCGACGGCCGGGCAATAAAAGTGAATTTATTTTTGCCATCCATCGTCGTCGTCGCGGGACAAACAAGCAGAACAAAGGGCTAAGTGTGGTGTAGCAACAAGACCAGTGGCAGTGCAGTTGTGTCGATTGCGTATACGCACACTAATTGAAACCGCGCGCGGTGTGCCGAGTGTGCAATTTTTGAAAAAAGAAAACGGGCAAAAAGTTTTAAACTTTTTTGCAAAAAATAAAATAAATTTTATTATTGTGAAATTTGGTGCTAGTAGTGAAACGCTTTTACACACACAGTAGAAGACGTCCTCTTCCGGATATGAAGACCGTTAGGCTTCGAGATAAAAGCCCCGTTACGGTGTCGTGAGAAAACCGGAGCTAAGTCTCGGTAGCTCGTAGGTGGTTCTCCACCCCGAGACTAGGTAGCGCAGCCCTGATAAGGCTGCCTACCGAAAAAGAGGATCGCGAATGGCAAGAAGGCTAGAAATCCGGAACAAACGGCAGAAGCCCATAGAAAAGCAGACCACCGATTGGCGACTCGGCTCTTGGAACTGCAGGTCTTTAAATTTATTGGGTTTCGAATTCGCCTTAGCGAAGGAGTTGCAACCTCGCAACTTCGATGTTGTGGCACTGCAGGAGGTGTGCTTGGAGGAGGAGCAGGTGCTCGACTGGCCAGGTCGGCAGACCAATTCCCGTTTTTATCTGAGCGGCGGCAAGGACAAGAAGCTGGGTACCGGCTTTATCGTGCGGGGCAAGATGCAGGATCGCGTGTTCGGCTTCACGGCGTTCAGCGAGCGGATGTGTAAGTTGAGGATAAGAGGCCGTTTCTTCAACTACAGCATCATCAACGTGCACTGCCCCCACGAAGAAAAGACCGATGATGAGAAGGAAGCATTCTACGCGACGCTGGAGGAGGTGTACGACGGCTGTCCGCGGCAGGATGTAAAAATCATCATTGGGGACATGAACGCTCGGTTCGGAAGGGAGGAAATGTTTCGACCGACAATAGGCCCAGAAAGTCTACATGCGGTCACGAACGACAACGGCCAACGCTGCATCGACTTCGCAGCCTCCCGTGGAATGGTGGTCAGGAGCACCTACTTTCCTCGCAAGGACATCCACAAAGCCACCTGGACATCACCTGACCAACGGACGAAAACGCAAATCGACCACGTCCTGATCGACGGCCGATTCTTCTCGGACGTAACGCACGTGCGCACCTTTCGCGGTGCGAATATTGACTCGGACCACTACCTAGTTGGAGTTGACATGCGCTCAAAGCTGTCGACGGTGTTTAACCAACGCCGAAGCCGGCGGGCCCTCCGTTCAACACCGCGTGTCTGCAGGACGGAGATGTGGCCCACAGTTACGCGCAGCAGCTGGAAGCGAATCTGCCAGGTGAGGAGGAACTTGGCGCAGCCTCGCTCGAGGGTGGTTGGAGCCGCATACGCTCAGCCATCGGCAGTGCAGCGGAAGCCACACTGGGTAGTGCGATCCGAGTCAGTCGAAACGATTGGTACGACGACGAGTGCCAACAGATTACCGCCGAGAAGAAAGCAGCTTACGACAAGAAGCTGCACAAGGCGACGAGAGGGAACGTGGAACGATACCGGCAGGCTCGGAATCGGCAAGTCGCGGTTTTCAAGCTCAAGAAGCGCCAGCAGAAAGACCGGGATTGCGCAGAAATGGAGCAGCTGTTCCGAGCTAACGAAACGCGGAAGTTTTACGAGAAGGTGAACCGGTCCCGCAAAGGCTTCGTGCCGCGAGCCGACGTGTGCAGGGACAACGAGGGGAACCTGATCGTAAGCAAGAGCGAGGTGTTGGACAGGTGGAAGCAGTACTTCAACGAGCACCTCAACGGCGATGAAGCGGACGGAGACGGCGTTGGAGTCAACCTTGGAGCGCCCGCAGCAGATGAACAGTTCCCAGCGCCTGATCTGGAGACGGTGAAGAGGGAGATCAGGAAGCTGAAGAACAACAGAGCTGCCGGAAAGGATCGGTTACCTGGTGAGCTCTTCAAATATGGAGGAGAGAAACTAGCGAGGGCGCTTCACTGCGTGATTTCCAAGATCTGGGAGGAGGAGAAGCTACCGGAGGAATGGATGGATGGTGTCGTGTGCCCCATCTACAAAAAGGGCGATAAGCTGGACTGCGGCAACTACCGCGGCATTACGCTTATCAACGCGGCCTACAAAATCCTCTCCCAGATCCTCTGCCGTCAGCTGTCACCCCATGCAAGGAGGTTCGTGGGGCCCTATCAAGCGGGCTTCACTGGCGCGCGCGCCACCACGGACCAAATATTTTGTCTCCGACAGATCCTCGAGAAATGTCGTGAGTACAACGTGCCCACACATCACATCTTCATCGATTTCAAGGCGGCCTATGATACAGTCGACCGCGAGCAGCTATGGCAGATCATGCACGAGAACGGATTTCCGGATAAACTGACTCGGCTGATCAAGGCTACCTTGGATGGTGTGATGTGTCACGTGCGTGTTTCGGGGGAATTAGCGGAACCCTTTGGATCACGCCGAGGGCTGCGGCAAGGTGATGGCTTATCCTGTTCGCTATTCAACATCGTCCTTGAGGGCATTATTCGAAGGGCGGGCATCGAAACGAGTGGCACGATTATGAACAAGTCCTACCAGTTGCTTGCTTTTGCCGATGACATCGACATTGTGGCAAGAAACCTGGAGACGGTGATGGACGTCTACACCCGACTGAAGGTACAAGCAAGGCGTGTAGGACTTGGCATGAATACGACGAAGACGAAGTACATGAGAGGAAGGGGTTCGAAGGACGTCGGCCCCCCAAGTCTCACCCCTCTAACTGTGGATGGTGATGAGTTGGAGGAGGTGAGCGAGTTCGTGTACTTGGGATCGCTGGTAACCGCCGACAACGACACCAGCAAAGAGATCCGGACTCGTATTTTTGCTGGGAATCGTGCCTACTTCGGATTACGGAAAACTCTCACTTCGGATCGAGTGCAACGCCGCACGAAGCTGACGATGTACAGAACACTGATCAGACCGGTAGTCCTCTATGGCCACGAGACCTGGACGATGCGGCAGGAGGACGAACGTGCCCTTGGAGTTTTCGAACGGAAGGTGCTACGAACGATCTACGGTGGAGTGCAGGTGTCTGACGGAGTGTGGCGACGACGCATGAACCACGAACTGCACGCGTTTCTTGAAGAACCGACCATCGCCACCCAGGCGAAGATCGGGAGGCTCAGGTGGGCCGGCCATGTCGCCCGAATGGACGAAAGCCAGCCTGTCAGACTGCTTTTGACCGCGCTGAACCAGCTGGCGGAACAGGCAGAAGAGCAGGAAACCGCGCGCACGGTGGGGAGATCAAGTGAATGGTGATATCCGGAAGATCTGTAACCTGGGAAACTGGAGAGTAGCAGCACAAGACCGAGAAAGATGGAAGCGTCTTCTTGCTACAGCACGCGTACCTGGTGCGCTATGCTGATTGGTATGGTATGTACCTTTAATTTCTATTATTTTTCCCCAATACCGAGAAAAGCAGGGGCTGCATATTACCCTCTCTCCCCCTACTTCGTGGATTTCTTTTCCTACTCCGTCCGTTAACCCGAGTCATACACGAATGTGCTCAGAGAGGAGAGAGCCAAAAAGAATACTGTTGCGGTGCTCATTTGTCTGCACCTGGGTGCAGAATAGTTGTCCGCAAAGTGGCCTCAATTTAGAACTGTCAAAGCGGAACCAATTTACTGTTCGCATAATTATATCAAGAAGTGGCAAGTATTGTGATCGATCTATAATTTATTTAGTCAGGAATAAAAAAAAATCAATGGCTATTGAGGTATTCGAAGTCAAAACATCTTAATAAGAGGGTTGAAATCGAGATTGGCATAATTCGTCGCTAAAATTTTATAATCGCTATGTCTACAAAATCTATGTTTATGACGCTTTTTTAAATGTTAGCGACGAATTATCAATAACTATCAATAGTACTTTCCAAATAATATTGGATAATCTTACTCCGATATTATCACTACACATCAAAGATACATAATCTCGGAACTTCCATTCGGTTGCTCTTCTGATTCACGAAATTCCACCCACTTTTGACACAATTTTTCATCACGTGGAAAACCAAAAAGGCCTCTTTTGGCCGCCCATCGTTTAGTCTACGAAGAAAAAAGTGCGAAGCCATCGGTCATCGGTAACATCAACATCAACAGATCCAAAATGTTTCATAATAATTCACTTCAGCATCAAAAAATATGTCACGCTTGAGCTTGAACACATCCTTCTACTTTGCTTATGTTTACAGCTGTAGTGCAGTTGTATTAGTGAGGAGCAGTGGGGAGCTTTCGAAAATCACGTTACGCATTCTGTCTTTTCAGCACCCAGATAAATAGTAGAAAGTATTTTTTCAAGCAAAAAGAACAATAGTGGGATAGACTGATTAGTTACATTTCAATAGGGCGAATCTGCGTTTGTAAATAGAGATATCCACGCGCGAGAGTGTGTTAGTTTGGAGTTTAGTTGCACGCAGACATAGGCAAATCGAGTAGAATGATTCGTCAGTCAAAATCAGCTGTGTCCTTTGTTATACCACGAGCACGTGGTAAACAGCTGGTTTTACAGGCGATTGATCTATTCGATTTGCCTATGACTGCGTGGAAATAGTGTAAACAAAATCAGCTGCTTGGAATAGAGATCTCCACGGTTTCTCTCACGCACACCATGATTCTGTGTTAGTATTTGTATTCAGAGTGTTGTTTTGGTTTTGATCGATTGTGATTGGCTGAATTCCAAGCAGCTGATTTTGTTTACACTATTTTTACGCAGACATAGGCAAATCGAGTAGCCAAATTCGCCTGTAAAAACCAGCTGTTTATAACGTGCTCCTGGTATAACAAAGGACATTGCTGATTTTGACAGACGAGTTTGGCTACTCGATTTGCCTATGTCTGCGTTTAAATTTTGTTACAAACTAACACACTCTCGCGTGTGGATATCTCTATTCAGCCAATCACAATCGATCAAAACCAAAACATAACATTAAATACAAATACTAACACAGAATCATGGTGTGCGTGAGAGAAACCGTGGAGATCTCTATAAGCAGTCTATCCCCCCTCTTACTTGACGTGAACTGTCATTTGAGCAAAAGGGATAGACTGCTTGTTTATAAACGCAGACTCGCCCTATTAGGTTTTACACCGTGACGTCATTTGACAGCTGAGCAGTTCTCTAGGATTTCGGTCATTCGATTTTTTTTGTATTTTTTAATCCGGCTGAAACTTTTTTGGTGCCTTCGGTATGCCCAAAGAAGCCATTTTGCATCATTAGTTTGTTCATATAATTTTCCATACAAATTTGGCAGCTGTCCATACAAAAATGATGTATGAAAATTCAAAAATCTGTATCTTTTGAAGGAATGTTTTGATCGATTTGGTGTCTTCGGCAAAGTTGTAGGTATGGATATGGACTACACTGGGAAAAAAATTGGTGATTTTTTTATTTAACTTTTTATCACTAAAACTTGATTTGCAAAAAAACACTATTTTTATTTTTTGATATGTTTTAGAGGACATAAAATGCCAACTTTTCAGAAATTTCCAGGTTGTGCAAAAAATCATTGACCGAGTTATGAATTTTTGAATGAATACTGATTTTTTCAAAAAATCGAAATATTGGTCGCAAAAATTTTTCAACTTTATTTTTCGATGTAATATCAAATTTGCAATCAAAAAGTACTTTAGTGAAATTTTGATAAAGTGCACCGTTTTCATGTTAAATCCATTTTTAGGTGACTTTTTTGAAAATAGTCGCAGTTTTTCATTTTTTAAAATTAGTGCACATGTTTGCCCACTTTTGAAAAAAATATTTTTGAAAAGCTGAGAAAATTCTCTACACGCAAAGCCGACATTAGTCTTTTAAGACTTAAAATTAGGCTTTATCGAACCTAACCGTGTTAAGTCTTTTTAAGCCTAATGATGGGTTAGTCTTTAAAAGACTAGTTTCGTTTTAGTACGAAAAGCTTAAATTTTAGGTTTTATGTTATCGTCAAAAAGCCTAAATTTTAGTCTTTTTCGAGAATGCGAGGGGATCAGAGCGGACATAATCCAAGATGGCGGAACTTGATTAAGACTTATTTTTAGGCCTGAAAAGACTTATTTATAGGTTTAAAAGACTAATTTTTAGGCTTTTGCAGGAAATGTGAGGGGTCAAAGCGGACATAATCCAAGATGGCGGAACTTGATTAAGACTTATTTTTAGGCCCAAAAAGACTTATTTATAGGTTTAAAAGACTAATTTTTAGGCTTTTGCAGGAAATGGGAGGGGTCAAATCGGACATAATCCAAGATAACGGAATACTTATTTTATGCCTGAAAAGCCTAGGGGATTCCAGATCACCAGGCTCACAGAATTAAGTTGAAAGATACCCTCAGGGCCCGAGGAAAACCACCAGAAATCCCGATGCGAGACGCGTTATCTCAACTAGACCTTGATGTTCTCTATCCGATCTATCAGTTCCTCGTAGATTCCAAAATATCCATTTAGTTTTCTTCCAGTTAGTTTTCCTTCAGTTAGTTTTCCTTTTGTTAGTATAACTCGCCTTCGCACAAAGCCGTCGTTTCTGGATTGCACCGGAAGCAAAGCAAGAACGCCCCAGCAGCTGGACACCGAGTTGCGGTTGAGGACAAAAGAAAAGGCCAGCAGAGCCAACCAAGACCCCTACACAATCCCCCTTCCCATCCCATGCCTTGTCTTTAACATCAATCCCTTCCCTACTAACCCCGAGTAGGCCGCGGGTAATCGGCTCCCCTCCCACTAACATTTACACACAAGATCCTCTGTAATTATTAAGTTTTTTGTAATTACAGCCGACTCGGTCCTAACCAGGTCCCTAATAAAAATAACTTAATGAAAAAAAAGCCTAGGGGATCAAAATGGCGGGAATAAAGGGTAGAAAATAAAATATTGTTATATATTATTTAAATATTTATAAAAATGTTTTTATTCGGTAATTCGGTAGTTTCGGAATACGACAGATTCACGGAATTTAAGAATTTAAGAATTTAAGAATTTAAGAATTTAAGAATTTAAGAATTTAAGAATTTAAGAATTTAAGAATTTAAGAATTTAAGAATTTAAGAATTTAAGAATTTAAGAATTTAAGAATTTAAGAATTTAAGAATTTAAGAATTTAAGAATTTAAGAATTTAAGAATTTTAGAATTTAAGAATTTAAGAATTTAAGAATTTAAGAATTTTAGAACTTTAGAATTTTAGAATTTTAGAATTTTAGAAATTTTGAATTTAAGAATTTAAGAATTTAAGAATTTAAGAATTCTAGAATTTTAGAATTTTAGAATTTTAGAATTTTAGAATTTTAGAATTTTAGAATTTTAGAATTTTAGAATTTTAGAATTTTAAAATTTTAAAATTTTAAAATTTTAGAATTTTAAAATTTTAGAATTTTAAAATCATTGAATTTTGAAATTTTGAATTTTTTGATTTTTTAATTTTTAAATATTAAATTCTTTGAATTTTGAAATTTTGAATGTTTGAATCATAAAGATTTTCAAAATTTTAGAATTTTGGTTTATATGATTTTTAGAATTTTTAAATTTATTAAATTTTTGAATTTTTGAATTTTTAAATTTTTGAATTTTGATTTTTAGAATTTTTGAATTTTTGAAATTTATGAATTTCTGAGTTTTTGAATTTTTGAATCTCTGAATTTTTTAATTTTTGAATTCTGAAATTTTTGAATTTCTGAATTTTAGAATTTTTTGAATTTTTAAATATTTTCAACACACACAAACACACGCAAATTTCCAAAATTGCGTCCTATTTTTTTTCACCTGCATTCCAAAACATTTACTTCGACCGCGGCAACCTAAAAAAAACACTTCGAAACACCGCTTCAAACCACCGCTAGAACTCCACCTGCATCTTTCCGCGGCCCACTCCGACGGATTTACTAACCGAAGCTAAATTTATCGTCTTCCGTCAAGAACACGGCGCGATCACGTCGAGTTGAATATGCATCCCGTCCGCCTTTTTCTCTTCCACTCGCCGCTGGACCACTAACAGCATCTTCCCGCGGACCACTCCGGCGGATTGACAAACCTGTTTTCCTCCCGTCTTCCGTCATGAAAAAGGCGCAAGGCGTCCTTTTCTACCGCACACACAAGCAATCCGAAAAAAAAACTCTGATTCTGCATCTCACACTCCGGCCGGAACCTTCCATCAAATAACGGTACCTCAACTTACCTAGCTGGCCAAAATCCTCCTGGCTAGGTTGCCACTTTCCATGGCGGATTAAGCCGGGTGTTGAATTCAACTCCCGGGAATTCAACACTCGGCTTTTAATCCGCCTCCTCTTCCTCCTTTACTGGTGGACCGCTATCCACCGCGGAAACACTTATCCGCTAGCTCGTTTACTTGAACCGGTTCTTCCGGCAGATAAGGCACCACAACTTACTTGCACCTGGCCAACCTGGTTGAATTTCTCCCGCACTCCAACACGCACCAACAACAACCGACCTGGATCAAAAAATTCTGATTTGACATGTCAAATCGTGAACCAAAGTTTTGTAGTACAGAAAAGCCTTAAATTTAGTCTTTTTCTAAGTATTGCACTAAGTTCTAAAAAAGCCTAAAATTTAGGCCCAAAAAGACTAAGCCAAACATTCAATATTACGCCCTTTTAAAATGTTAGTCTTGATTTGAAAATTTTGAAAATATTGTTTTCGAAAAGATCGGAAAATTTTACAAATTTTTCATATATTAACATTGAAAATCGGACCCTTGATCGGACCATTAGTTGCTGAGATATCGACATTGAAAAATGGTGGGCTGTTTGGGTTAGACTTAAAAAACATCAATTTTCCTGTTTTTAAACCTTTGCATTGCAATATCTCAGCAACTAAAGGTCGTATCAACAAAGTCCGAAGAAGCAAAATATAGAGAATTTTTTTCAAAAGTGGGCAAACATGTGCACTAATTTTTAAAAATGAAAAACTGCGACTATTTTCAAAAAAGTCACCTAAAAATGGATTTAACATGAAAACGGTGCACTTAATCAAAATTTCACTAAAGTACTTTTTGATAGCAAATTTGATTTTACATCGAAAAATGAAGTTGAAATTTTTTTGCGACCAATATTTCGATTTTTTGAAAAAATCAGTATTCATTCAAAAATTTATAACTCGCTCAATGATTTTTTGCACAACCTGGAAATTTCTGAAAAGTTGGCATTTTATGTCCTCTAAAATATATCAACAAATTAAAAAATTAAAAATAGTGTTTTTTGCAGATCAAGTTTTAGTGATAAAAAGTTAAATAAAAAAATCACCAATTTTTTTTACCGTGTATCATTTTTTTCCAGTGTAGTCCATATCCATACCTACAACTTTGCCGAAGACACCAAATCGATCAAAAAATTCCTTCAAAAGATACAGATTTTTGAATTTTCACATATCATTTTTGTATGGACAGCTGCCAAATTTGTATGGAAAATTATATGGACAAACTAATGATGCAAAATGGCTTCTTTGGGCATACCGAAGGCACCAAAAAAGTTTCAGCCGGATTAAAAAATACAAAAATTAAAATTGAAGAAAAAAAGATCGATTTCGTAGAGAATTGCTCAGCTCGTGTGCACTGTTTACATGGTCTTCGTCGATTGTCGACGATTTTCCCCGAACAAAATCGACGAGCGCGTCGAACTGTGCTAAGTCCATGTATTAAATAGTGCACTCCTTTCTAACCTCCAAATCGAGTCGGCGTAAAACCTAATTGAACTGTTACCTACTACGGAAATGTCACGGGGTATCGAAGAATCGATCCTGTATTTTGACGCTGACATTTCAAGTTAAGCAATTTAGATTCACGGCTTTCTATACAGCCTTGATGTAGATTAACTAAGTGTGAGCACTATTTGAAATGTTAGCGACGATTCTTCAAATGGAAAGAGCCAAGTGTAGCTGAGAAAGCAAAAAAAAACACTAGCCCTAAATTTAAAAAGGAGTGAGCAGGAACGACAGAATACCACAATTATGAGCATTTGCCACCTCTTTTTACACCTAAGCTCCCATCCACCGCGGGATTCAAACTGACAACGTTGATATTGTTAATCCAACTGCCGACCAGCGACTCTACCGAGGCAGGTTGTTCTCCCAGGGAGACGACTCCTACACCTGGACTGATCTAACGATCTAACTTTTAGGTTAGACCGGGACAGCATTTACTTCCCCATACGACAGAAGGCGTGATCAGATCAATCTCTTCTCGAAAAATGTCATCGGTTCCGACTGGGCCCGCATCCAGGTCAACTGGGGTGAGAGGCAACCACTCTTGCCACGACCAACGACCACGATTCGATCACCAAACCTTAAAAAATCTCTTCCGTGAAGTCGAAAAAGTGGGTATGGAATAGAAATGGCTTCTGTGTTCTTTTAAAAACATCCTAGAATTAGAAAATCCAAAATAAACCGTTCACGAATTCATATCTGGAGTGTTCTCGATTAGTGCGACATTTATAA
Source organism: Culex quinquefasciatus (assembly GCF_015732765.1). Lineage (NCBI taxonomy): Eukaryota > Metazoa > Arthropoda > Insecta > Diptera > Culicidae > Culex > Culex quinquefasciatus. Next base: position 198,191,701 of record NC_051863.1, read on the forward strand.
AAAAAAACCAATGTTAAAAACATCCATCTTGTTTTTTTACGCAAGGAACCACAATTGTTTTTAAATTGAGACGAAAATGAAAAAATAAGCTTGTTGTTATCAATTTTATACTTACTTTTAAGTTCAATTTATATATAAATGAGCCTTCTGCAGTAAAATAACTTCTAAACGTAACAAAAACACTATTTTTTCAAAAAAAATCTTTCACTTGAAAAAATCACTTGTTATTCGTTGAAAGTTTTTTACCCGAAGGCAGTGTTGCTAGATTGAAAGTCGCCGATTTCAAATAATCGATGAAAACTTTTCATCGACACCGAACGCAGCCTTTTGATGACAAGATAGTAAAACAAGGTGGAAATGTGATAGGTAATCAAATGCAAAGCTAACTTAGCTGGAAGCATATCCAGAGTTGTTTTTGAAAAGGTTCTATAAGCTATTGTCTTTCATATATTTATAGGACCTAATCAAAACAAAGTCGAGATATGTTTATGTTTTTTTTTGTGGAATTAAGAATGGGGTCCTAGAGTTCTACGTCAATTTTTATATACAACGTTTAAAACAATCTTATAAACCATTTTATAATGGATCGAATATGTTCACTTTTTTACCAGTTTTACAAAATTTTCCAGTCCAAATTTATCCAATATTCACTACACATTGCAATCGCATGCGAAATTTGTAAGGTTACTGGCCAAAATTCGAAAACCGTTTTGCTGGGTTGAATTACAAAATCGATTATTTCTCATGATTCCCTGCATCAATCTTAATAAAACTGGTTGCAAAAGACGAGATTTTTTTTTTGCTTTAAAATAATAAACATCAAATTAAGGGCACGCAGAAATTTGTGAACTTTTTCTTTTTTTGTTTTGAAACACGAAAAAATTAGTTTTCCCGTATATATCAATGAAATAAACAGTTATATAGTTGAATACAGATATTTTTATGTATATTCAATAATTTTTCACCTTCTTCTCAGCCTGCTTGACTCCCTTGATGGCCGGTCCCGCTGGGCCTTGCGCACCTCTTGCCTAATGCTACACTTGGCCATTGTGGTGGCCATTGTGACTGTTGCATGACTCATGCAAAACGTTGTTTTCAATCGAAAATTGGTTGCCACCGGAATTTTCATGCAACTCTGTGGTGAAAGATTTTTTGAGTGAATGACCCTTTGTACGGCCGCAAAGGATTTAAATTTTCAAAAAAATTACTTCGCGGACCTTCTTGACAGAAATGGTCCTACTTGACAGCTTGTTCCAAGGGGACCATAGTAGATCCATCGAAAAAATGTTGTCTTGTCAATTTATTTTTTGCATTAAAATAAATGAAAATGAAAAGGTTTTTTATCGTGTTTTTTACCGTTGTGCATAATTATTGACATAGGGCTTTCGACTCTATTATAATATAGTATAATTTATTACTAAATCAAATAATGTAGAAATAAATGTAATATAACGTGTTTCAGCGCCCTCTAGAGGGGTGTAATTTTGACGTTTGATCGCCTATAGGAAGTCAAATGCTCTTATCTCTTATGATCAATGTTATAAACAATTTTACGAATAATCACTTATGGTTTCAATTTAACAAACATTTTCAATCAAAATTGGGTCCTAAAATGAAGCTTAGATTGCTGATATTATTGTTTACAGCGATAAAGCTTATTTTCTGAGTACAATGACCCTTTGTACGACCACAAAGAGTTTAAAATGGAATTTTAAATCAATTTTGAAAATTTAACCTCGCGGTCCTTCTTGACAGAAAAGCTCATACTTGACAGCTCATTCCAAGGGGACCATAGTTAATTCATCGGAAAAATGTTGTCCCGTCAAAAAAAAAAAATTGCATTAAAATGAAAAAAAGTGATCAGAAATGGTTTTTAATCGTGTTTTTTACCGTTGTACATAAAAATTGACATAGGGCTTTAGTACCCAATTAATCGTCAATATTCACCACACATTATGATCGCAAGTGAAATTGGGTAGGACTAAACATAAGTGCTGAAATTAGTGTTATCAACAATAAAGCTTGTTTTTATTAGCCCAATGACACTTTGTGTTTCCACAAAAAAAAAATGGATTTCTAAATCAATTTTAACAAAATAACTACGCGGATTTTTTTGAAATAAAATATCTTGCATGACAGCAAGACGACATTTCACGATTGATCAACCACGGTCTTCTTGGACGAGCTGTCAAGTAAGATACCGAGAGTGTTATTTGAATAAGTCCTTTAAACATATGAAACACAAAATCTAGTAAATACTTTCTGTTAAGAAAGGCCGTAAAGTTAAGTTTAACAAAATTGATTTAAAAATCCATTTAAAACCCTTTGTGGTCGTACAAAGGGTAATTGGGTACTAAAGCCCTATGTCAATTTTTATGTACAACGGTAAAAAACACGATTAAAAACCATTTCTGATAACTTTTTTTCATATTAATGCAATTTTTTTTTAACAAGACAACATTTTTTCGATGGATTAACTATGGTTCCCTTGGAAAGAGCTGTCAAGTAGGACCATTTCTGTCAAGAAGGATCGCGAGGTTAATTTTTCAAAATTGATTTAAAATCCATTTTAAACTCTTTTTGGTCGTACTTTATCGCTGTAAACAATAATATCAGCAATCTAAGCTCCATTTTAGGACCCAATTGTGCTCAAAAAAAAAGCTTTGTCTTAGGCTTTGTCGTTGTGAACAAAAATATCTGCAATGTTAGCTTAATTTAAGGACCCTATTCAATTTTTATCAAAAATGCTTTTTGGTAATTTTGAGGAAAAAAGCATTACAAATTTCCGAACCTTGTTCCGAACGCTGTCATTCCTAACATCGCACATTTTTATTAGGTCCTATAATCATATGAAAGACAATAGTTTATTGGTCCTTTTAAAATAAAAATGGATATATATTATAATGTCCCCACCCGCCGTTTTCGTCGAAATACTCAATCATGATTTTTGCTTGGGCTCATATCACACCTTCTCAAGTCAATCCATCTTGGCCCTTTTAATCGACCATGAATGCCATGAATAAAATCGACGAAAAGAACGCAGCCATAAAAATGTTTGTGACATGTCAAATTTCAATGTGTTGTTTGGTGTTTGGTCTTTGTGTCAAAGTGTGTTTGTTTTTTTGTGATTAGGTGCTCTTTTTGCACAGAATTTTCGCTGCTTGCGATCATCGTCGCCAGTGCACTGTTTCTTGCCTTATTGCGAATATCCGGCGCGCCGGATTTATCCCAGAACGTGACAACCGGCTCGTCGCTACCCAACTGCGCCTGCTGGGGATCAAATTACCGGCCGCGAATTTTCTCTGTGGCCATGGCTCAGCTACAGAACGAGGACGTCGGCGATAAAACCGCCTCCGAGGACGACGACGACCATTTGGTGAGCACTTGATTTTTTACAACTCAATGAGCTGGGCATGCAGGTGCTAATCAATGAGCCAGGGATGCACGGGCACGGTTCCAAGGAGCAGATCGAGTTTTTGCCTTTCGTACGTCGCTGCCAACATGGACGAAAAAGGAAGTTTCTCCGATCATGAGGCCTCTGAATTCTTTCTACAACAAAGAACTGATCTTGACGAAAACGACCACCGTACGGTCTCGAGCTGATCTCTTGGGATCACATCGGTTTTCAAACAACGAGTTCCTTCCAACGAGTGCCGTTTACTTCTAACTAGTAACAAGTAAGTTTGAATATTTGCATGATACGAAACCATAATTAAAAACTATTGAGATCAATCTTCTAAAATTGTCACTTAAATGTTGACAAATGTAAATACACTTGCAGCTCTGATGGGGTCGAAAGGTTAGAAATCTAGAGTTTAGGTCCTGTAAACATATGAAACACAATAAATAGTTTAAAGGACCATTAAAAAAACTCTAGAAATGCATCTTTGAACATATCTCAGCAAATTTCTATTCGATTCGATGATTTTACTGCATTTCACCCTGAAGTATCTAATGAAATAACTATTACAAGTAAAAAATTAAATCTTTCCCTGTTCCTGAGGGGAACACCCGTGAAGTGTATCGGGGCCGGCATTTACAAAGCGGATTCAGTGACAGTTTATTAATCAACTTAATGTTAACATGTAAAGGTTAATGCCAACATTCCATAGGTTGTCTTCCTAAGGTGTCTTGACAGGCCCGTAGCCAGGGGGGTGGGCTTCGGGCTGAAGCCCGTCCCGAAATTTTTGGAAGACATATGGGAGAGAGGGAATAAGAAGAAAAGAAGAAGAAAATTTCTTCTTCCAGCACCCCGAACCAAAATTCTGGCTACACTCCTGTGTCTTGATAACGTCCAGTTTGTGACGATCAGACGTGCATTGGCACGCTCTGCACTGCACTTTCAAATTTAGCACTTACCTTAAGTGCAACGCGCACAGCGCTTGCCCAGTGCTAGTGCTATTATTTAGCACTTCCGGATAGCACGCCAAATAAATTTAAGTTTAATTTCGTGTGGAAACTTTAAGTGGTGGCCAAAAAGAGACATTTTTGGGTCCCAAAAGACTACAATCCTCGATCTGTTTCCTTTATGTTTCAATTTTCACTGATTTTCAAGCTTCTCGCCATTTTCGAAGATTTTTCGCGATGATCTAAAAGAAATAAAATTTTGCTTGTATTTGCATAAGGTAACAAAAAATATATGCCTCACAAAGAACAGAACCATGGACCTTTCACATCCAAGTCTTGAACGCTAGCACTGCACTGAATTTTCCGATAAAAACTAGTGGAAATATTTGCACCACATTCTAGTGATCGTGACAGAAGTTTTCGAATAAACAAAGGGCAACACCATCTTAGTTACCGTTTTAGTTAGAGTGCCAGGGCGAGTGCTATGATCAGAAGCGCAGTGCTATCCGTTAAAATAGCACGCGTGCTAACCAAGTGCAGTGCCAGTGCATTTCTGGTGACGATACACTACCATCCCTTTACTATGCAATCGAATCCAGCAGGTTAAAGTTCACCAGTTTTGTTGGTTCGAGACGGGATTTGAACCCCGATCTACCGCTTACGAGGCGGAAGCATTTTTTTTTTGTATTGTTTTCACAATATTTTAGTTTGGTAAATTTTTAGACCGTCATTTTTTGATGTTTGAAATAAGGTTTGTTTATGGAGATCAGGGTTGTAAAAATATCAAACTATCAATTATCTTCAGAGAGAATTATCACTCCATGAATACTGAGTCAAATATCAGCCCTACGAATTTTCATCACCAAAAATATCTCTCTACCCTCTAACAGAAAAATATAGTCTCTCTTTTTTGTCACGAGAGAGTTTTGATTGCTCCCTCTAATTTTTCATTTTGTCAGCCAAGAGAGTGAGAGAATTCAAATCCGATTGACCACAGAGTGCGTTCATCGAGAAACTCAAGAAATGAACTTTCTCATCCACCGACAGGGAGTAGACGACCTGTCAAACTCCATACAGTGAGAGCCTACCTCAACCGCAAGGAAATGTCAAACTGTTTTCCTTGATGTTTGTTAAGTTAACAAAACGTTTGAATGATATGTAATTTAGTTTTAAGGGTGACTCGCGAATTTAATTTACTGCTCCTGAAACCAACCACGGAACTGATAGACTGCTGGAGGTGGAGATGTGAAGCCAACTAGTTGTGGTAGATAAGCGAAAAGTCGGCCAGTACCTGGATAACAGCAAGGTTTCGACCGTGCCGAGATTTTCCTGATCAAGCTTATGGCGACACACTGCAGATTGTGCTGAAAAAAGATCAATAATCAATCCCACCATCGAACTATTGGGGGAGGCTGGCTACACGTTGCTCCTTCCGCTTTGTCCCCGCCTGTTTGGGAACCCATTTACCGACTGGGTGCGTGAAACGTGTTATCGAGCACAAGTAGTGATCGGTTAGAGTAGTCGAGACAGGCAAGAAAATGTCTCGGCCGTTAGCATTGCCAATCCGTTGGTTATGGTCCGCTGCACCTTCGGTTATCAACAACACAGCTCTGTGGAGAATGACGAGATTTGGTTCCTCCGCACAAAACTGCGACCATTCCGATTTAACCACCTATGTGGCAAGCGGTCTCACAAGCGATCTGCACCCTTACCAAAAATCATGACTTTTTGAGTTCCAAATCCCACTTTTCATACGAATTTTTCAGTTCAACCCATATAACCATTTTTATGGTTGTAGTACCTGAACTCAAAAAATCGTATGAAAAGTGGGATTTGGAACTCAAAAAGTCATGATTTTTGGTAAGGGTGTGTACGTGTTGACACGAATGGTCAGCTGGCGTTGGGTCAAGTTACCAACTGTACCATAAAGCACGTACGACTAAAATCAGTCAAAATTCTCTAAAAATCTAAGGGCTTTTGTTAATTTGATTTGGTTAACCGCGGTGGATTTTCTTGAAATAATTCGAACTGTCAAAAATCCACCAAAACATCTACCACATTGATCACACAAAAAACTGTGGTAGAAAAGTATCCACCGGTAGATCCTTTGGTGGATTTTTGGCAGTTCGAATTATTTCAAGAAAATCCACCGCGGTTAACCAAATCAAATTAACAAAAGCCCTCTACTCTTTCGTTGTAACGGTAAACAACCCCCCCCCCCTCCCCCTTCCTCAGCCTCCACATTGAATGGCGAATTACTATCTGGACGACTTCTAAACCTGGTTATTCAATGAGTCTTCTATGAGCGGTACATTTTTGACCATGTTATCATTTGAGAGATTAATGGAGTTTCGAACATATTTTTATTGGCATGAGAATGTTTACAGATCAATAATCGTATAAAACGGAAACAGCGGAAGCAACAGTTACATTTCATCGCTCATCATTTGAACAATCGCTGGCAATAAATCCGGATTGAGCTTGAGGACCATTAAGTCCTGCACATGCGGGTCAGAGAGCTTCTGGCGCAGGTCGGTAACAACAAGCTTTAGTGCGCTGAAACATCTTTCTACATTAACTTGCGTTGATCCGGTGCTCAGGACGACTTTTGCCAGCCGGAACATTTCCGAATTTGATACTTTCTTCGCCGTCCAGTACTTCATGATGTCAAATCGCGGTTTCTTGCACAGAAGCGGCTGAACGAATACGCGTTTTTGGAACTCGAGCTCCTTTATCCTTTGGAGTATGTGGTTGTTGGGACCAGGTGCCGGAATAGGATCTTCGTCTCCGTCGAACAATTCATCGAGGTATTCCTCAACAAAGTCACAGTTCTCAGTACTTTCCACGACCTCCAATTCAACACCCTCCAGTTCGTTCATGCGATCATAAAGCTTCAGCAAATAGCGCTGAAATTAGATAAAAGTTAAATTTATATATATATATATATATATTTTTTTTTTAAACTTTTAATACCTGCACGGCTTCCTTTTCTTTGGGTTTCAATCGATTCGCCCCAAGATAATTGAACCTTGGGTCGAAGTAAATCGCCGCCTTGAACTGCATTGTGTCAGTAAGGCTGGATTTTCATGGATCATGCAACGACATCGTAAGCACGAGCATCGAAATTTTTACGATGCTGTTGGATGGCGTTATGACTTAGCTATGACACAAACCTAAATAACGGGCAGACCGCCATTTTGCCCGCAAGCGTTTCAAGAAGGAACGGTAGAAAATGGGAGAGAAACGCTTGGGGAAACGTCAACACAAAGCAACACGTGCACGGAAAAACCAAAGATAAAAATTTTAGACAAATGCAGGGGAACTTTGAATTTAGAACCATGCAAAATTTATTTCCGGATAGAACAAAATAATAATAATATTAATAATGGTTAGCAGCATTTAGTAGAGCACGACAAAATAGACCAAAATAAGACCGGCGAGAACGGGAAGTATCTAATTATAGAACGAAAAATCAAAGTATGCTATTTGAAGGGACTGAAAAAAAATTGATAGATGGAGCCATATTGATATTGAGAAAATTTACAGCCAGAGAGTCAACTGTACAAACATGGGGTGAATTGAAATTCAGAAATTCAGAAATTCAGAAATTCAGAAATTCAGAAATTCAAAAATTCAGAAATTCAGAAATTCAGAAATTCAGAAATTCAGATATTCAGAAATTCAGAAATTCAGAAATTTAGAAATTCAGAAATTCAGAAATTCAGAAATTCAGGAATTCAGAAGTTCAGAAATTCAGAAATTCAGAAATTCAGAAATTCAGAAATTCAGAAATTCAGAAATTCAGAAATTCAGAAATTCAGAAATTCAGAAATTCAGAAATTCAGAAATTCAGAAATTCAGAAATTCAGAAATTCAGAAATTCAGAAATTCAGAAATTCAGAAATTCAGAAATTCTGAAATTCTGAAATTCTGAAATTCTGAAATTCTGAAATTCTGAAATTCTGAAATTCTGAAATTCTGAAATTCTGAAATTCTGAAATTCTGAAATTCTGAAATTCTGAAATTCTGAAATTCTGAAATTCTGAAATTCTGAAATTCTGAAATTCTGAAATTCTGAAATTCTGAAATTCTGAAATTCTGAAATTCTGAAATTCTGAAATTCTGAAATTCTGAAATTCTGAAATTCTGAAATTCTGAAATTCTGAAATTCTGAAATTCTGAAATTCTGAAATTCTGAAATTCTGAAATTCTGAAATTCTGAAATTCTGAAATTCTGAAATTCTGAAATTCTGAAATTCTGAAATTCTGAAATTCTGAAATTCTGAAATTCTGAAATTCTGAAATTCTGAAATTCTGAAAATCTGAAATTCTGAAATTCTGAAATTCTGAAATTCTGAAATTCTGACATTCTAAAATTCTGAAAATCTGAAATTCTGAAATTCTGAAATTCTGAAATACTGAAATACTGAAATTCTGAAATTCTGAAATTCTGAAATTCTGAAATTCTGAAAATCTGAAATTCTGAAATTCTGAAATTCTGAAATACTGAAATTCTGAAATTTTGAAATTAAGAAATTTCTTCATTTCTTAATTTCTTACATTCTTAATTTCTTAATTTCTTAATTTCTTAATTACCTAATTTCTTAATTTCTTAATTTCCTAATTTCCTAATTTCTTAATTTTTTAATTTCTTTATTTCTTAATTTCTGAATTTCTGAATTTCTGATTTTTTTTATTTCTTAATATCTTATTTTTTATTTTTTTTATTTTTTTTATTTCTGAATTTCTTAATTTCTTAATTTCTTAATTTCTTAATTTCTTAATTTCTTAATTTCTTAATTTCTTAATTTCTTAATTTCTTAATTTCTTAATTTCTTAATTTCTTAATTTCTTAATTTCTTAATTTCTTAATTTCTTAATTTCTTAATTTCTTAATTTCTTAATTTCTTAATTTCTTAATTTCTTAATTTCTTAATTTCTTAATTTCTTAATTTCTTAATTTCTTAATTTCTTAATTTCTTAATTTCTTAATTTCTTAATTTCTTAATTTCTTAATTTCTTGATTTCTTAATTTCTTAATTTCTTAATTTCTTAATTTCTTAATTTCTTAATTTCTTAATTTCTTAATTTCTTAATTTCTTAATTTCTTAATTTCTTAGTTTCTTAATTTCTTAATTTCTTAATTTCTTAATTTCTTAATTTCTTAATTTCTTAATTTCTTAATTTCTTAATTTCTTAATTTCTTAATTTCTTAATTTCTTAATTTCTTAATTTCTTAATTTCTTAATTTCTTAATTTCTTAATTTCTTAATTTCTTAATTTCTTAATTTCTTAATTTCATAATTTCTTTATTTCTTTATTTCTTTATTTCTTTATTTCTTTATTTCTTTATTTCTTTATTTCTTTATTTCTTTATTTCTTTATTTCTTTATTTCTTTATTTCTTTATTTCTTTATTTCTTTATTTCTTTATTTCTTTATTTCTTTATTTCTTTATTTCTTTATTTCTTTATTTCTTTATTTCTTTATTTCTTTATTTCTTTATTTCTTTATTTCTTTATTTCTTTATTTCTTTATTTCTTTATTTCTTTATTTCTTTATTTATTTATTTCTTTATTTCTTTATTTCTTTATTTCTTTATTCCTTCATTTCTTTATTTCTTTATTTCTTTATTTCTTTATTTCTTTATTTCTTTATTTCTTTATTTCTTTATTTCTTTATTTCTTTATTTCTTTATTTCTTTATTTCTTTATTTTTTTATTTCTTTATTTCTTTATTTCTTTATTTCTTTATTTCTTTATTTCTTTATTTCTTTATTTCTTTATTTCTATATTTCTTTATTTCTTTATTTCTTTATTTCTTTATTTCTTTATTTCTTTATTTCTTTATTTCTTTATTTCTTTATTTCTTTATTTCTTTATTTCTTTATTTCTTTATTTCTTTATTTCTTTATTTCTTTATTTCTTTATTTCTTTATTTCTTTATTTCTTTATTTCTTTATTTCTTTATTTCTTTATTTCTTTATTTCTTTATTTCTTTATTTCTTTATTTATTTATTTCTTTATTTCTTTATTTCTTTATTTCTTTATTTCTTTATTTCTTTATTTCTTTATTTCTTTTTTTCTTTATTTCTTTATTTCTTTATTTCTTTATTTTTTTATTTCTTTATTTCTTTATTTCTTTATTTCTTTATTTCTTAATTTCTTTATTTCTTTATTTCTTTATTTCTTTATTTCTTTATTTCTTTATTTCTTTATTTCTTTTTTTTTTTCTTTATTTCTTTATTTCTTTATTTCTTTATTTCTTTATTTCTTTATTTCTTTATTTCTTTATTTCTTTTTTCTTTATTTCTTTATTTCTTTATTTTTTTATTTCTTTATTTCTTTATTTCTTTATTTCTTTATTTCTTTATTTCTTTATTTCTTTATTTCTTTATTTCTTTATTTCCTTATTTCTTTATTTCTTTATTCATGTTTTTCCGAATTTCTTATTTTCGTAGTTTCTTAATTTAATCTAAATTATAGAATTTGTTTTCTTCTTCTTCACTCTCTCTCTCTCTCTCATATGTCTTCCAAAAATGAGGTGGGGGAGGGCTTCCACCCGAATGTACCTGCCCTGGTTTGGGGGCTGTCCAAAATATGTCAACTACCACTTCGGTTTTTAAGAATTTGACGGTTTTAGCTTCAACTCTAGCTACGAAAATCACCCGACTCCAATAACTTAAATCACGACTACACATTCCTGCTTTCATAAATAACATCAATTCCATTCCATTACTTGCTTTTCTTCTTAATTTCTCCCACCCTTCTGACCTTCAACCAGAACTATGATGCAATTATTAAATCTTTATTCCATAAAAATAAATATGAAAAAAAATCTAATTTTTTCCATGTTTTCAACTTTCCGTGCATGGTAAACCGTACACACTTTGATCTAGCGTACTGTTTAAAAATGTTCTATGTTTATGGGAAACACTCGTATCATAGGTGGCAATCAACATTTTCCTTGAATTACATACATTTCATGCTGTGAAATAAAATCAAAATTCTTTCTTGTTATTTGAAAACGTAAAAACCCAATTTAAAATAATTTGAGGTAGCCTATCGCCTCTTTTCAAAACTTTGTCGACATCAACATCAGCCGATTCCATTGTTGCCATTTTGGCATCGGAAAAATCTCATGTGTTTGCCACAAAACTCTTGAAACGCTTGCCTGCTTGAAATATTCACGGAAATATTTCACAGCGTTATTTGGTTTGTGTCCATGGTGTCGCGGCAGCATTATGGCTGACAGGACAGGCATCGAACTACGATGCACTGACATTTTAGCAAAGCATGGTAGTGACTATGCTTTCGATGTCGGTCATCTTACGATGCTCGTGCATCGAAAATCAAAAGTCGGAAAAACACATTTTCGGGGCTTTCCGGCAATTAGTATTTGTTTTTATTGTTCGTACTGCCATGAACAATCAATCTAAACTATTTTACCACTTAACTTGGTCGAAAAATATGAGTTTTCGACCAAATTTAACCACGAGCATCGAAAGCCGCTTTCGATGTCGGTCATCGAAAAATCCATGAAAATCCACCCTTAGGGTCTTCAAACGTGTATTCATCGCCACGTGCAGCTTTACGGCCATCTGGTTGTCCTTTAGCTTATTCAGCTCAGCCTGGCAAGCAATCCACAAAGCGTAGAACTCGGATAATGGCACGTGTTCATGTTGCAGCTCGACACTCAAGTAAAACACCGGACCAAGTGCCTCACAGGCCGAATCAATAAATCTCCAGTGTTTCGAAAAGCCTTAAAAAATAAACAGATATAATCAACTAATATCAAGTTTCTATGGAATTTCAAACTCCAAATTCAAAATTTCAAAACCAAATTCATAATTTCAAACACCAAAATTTTAATTTCAAATTTCAAACTCTAAATTACAAATTTCAAACTCCAAAATACAAACTCCAAATTTCAAACTCCAAACTCATAATTTCAAATTCCAAATATAAACCTCCTTACACGAAACTCAAAATTATATTTCAATTTCATAAATATTTCAATTTCTAATTTAAAATTTCAAATCGAATTTCAAATTTTGAATTCATATTTAAATTTCAAATTTCCATTTGAAATTTGAAATATGAAATTCAAATTTAAAGTTTGGTGTTTGGAGTTTTAAATTTGTTTAAAGTTTGGTGTTTGGAGTTTTCAATTTGGAATTTTAAATTTAGAGTTTGTATTTTGAAGTTTAAATTTTAATTTTACAGTTTTATTTTGAAATCTGAAATTTGGATTTAGTTAAAATTTGGCTTTTGTAGTTTGGAGTTTGAAATTTGGAATTTAGAGTTTGAAATTTAGAATTTGGAATTAGCTATTTGAAATCAAATTTTAAATTCATATTTAAATTTCAAATTTCCATTTCAAATTTCGAATTTATATTTAAATATCAAATTTTCATTTGAAATTTGAAATATGAAATTGAAATTAAAAGTTTAAAATTTCCAAATTTGGAATAAGGAAATAGGAGTTTTTAGTTTGGAGTTTGAAATTTGGAAATTTAAATTTGGAGTTTGTACTTTGAAGTCTAAATTTTAATTTTGGAGTTTGTATTTTGAAATTTGAAATTTTGAATTTGAAATTTCGAGATTAAATTTCAAAATTTGGAATTAGGAATCTGAAATTAGGAGTTTTTAGTTTGGAGTTTAAAATTTGGAAATTAAAATTTGGAGTTTGTAATTTGGAGTTTGAAATTTAGAATTTAGAGTTTGAAATTTAGAATTTGGAATTTTGAATTTGTTTGGAATTTGAAATTATAAATTTAAATATGAAATTGAAATTGAATTTTATGTTTGTAGTTTGGAGTTTTTAGTTTGGATTTAGAAATTTGGAATTTGAAATTTGGAGTTTGTAGTTTAAAATTTTAAATTTGGAATTTGAGAGTTTGAAACTAGATATTTGAAATTTAAATATAGAAGTGAAATGGAATTTTAAGTTCGGTGTTTGGAGTTTTAAATTTGGAATTTGAGATTTGGAGTTTGGAGTTAGAATTTTGAAATTTAAAATTTATGTAGTTTGGAGTTTGAAATTTGGAATTTGAAATATGAGCAAATCTCTACCAAAACCGGAAATGGATTTTATTTGCATTTTTTTATTTGGCTCAAACTTCGTGGGGCCTTCCTATGACCAAAGAAGCTATTTTGTGGCATTGGTTCACCTATACAAGTCTCCATACAATTTTGGCTGCTGTCCATACAAAAATGGTACGTAAATATTTAACCAGCTTTAACTTTTGAGTGAATTTTCTGATCAAGTTGGTGTCTTCGGCAAAGTTGTAGATATTGCTGAGGACTATTGAGAAAAATATAGGTACACGAACAAAAATGCAGATTTTTTAATCAACTTTTTTTTGAAAAAAAAACTCAATTTCCCAAAATATATTTTTTTGATTTTCGAGATTTTAAGAAAGGTATAAGGGGACAAAAACCCGCAACTTTTGAGCCATAGAGAAACTTGGTCAAAAAATCTGCCGTCGAGCTATGATTTTTTGAAAAATAGTGATTTTTGGAAAAAATCGGGATTTCATGCAAAAACAAGTTTGAAGTATTTTTTAATGTAAAATTGTATTTCCATCCGAAAAGTTTTTACAGATTTTTTGATAAAGGGCTCTGTTTTCAAGATATAGCCACCGAAAGTTTGATTTTAGCAAAATATTTGCAGTTTTTCGATTATTTTAAATAGTGACCATTTCTAGAAATTTTGTTTTTGGTCCTCTGGTTTCTGAGATACAGCGGCCTTAAAAATAAAAACAGGAACCAAACAACCCACCATTTTCTAATGTCGATATCTCTGCAACTAATGGTCCGATTTACAGTGTTAAAATATGAAACATTCGTAAAATTTGCCGATCTTTTCGAAAACAATATTTTCAAAAAAATTATATCAAGACTCACATTTCTAAAGGATCAAACATTCAATATTACGCCCTTTTAAAATGTTAGACTCGATTAAAAAAAATGAAAATATTTTTTTCGAAGAGATCGGAAAATTTCACGAATGTTTCATATTTTAACATTGTAAATCGGACCATTAGTTGCTGAGATATCGACGTTAGAAAATGGTGGATTGTTTGGGTAAGACCTGGGTGATGAATAGAGAGAATGCGTAACGTTATTTTTGAATGATCCCACTTTGTTTACATCTGCAAAGTGGGATACTGTTCAAGCACAATCATGACTTTTTTCTTACTGGTAAATGAGCTGTTTTATAATCAGTTGTATGTGATTTATTTTCTCTAGTTTTTTACTTTTTTGCTGGAAAATTGTGTGTGCTTTCGGTTTCGATCGGTAAGAAGAGGTTTTGTATTTTACGTGTGACGAAGAACTGCTGCGAGAGTGTCATTCTGCGATGTCGCAGATAAATTTCCTGGCTGATTTTGGAATCTTGCAGCACTTCCTGGTTAAGCGAAAAACATCGCTTATTCTAGCAAAGCTGATCCTTTTTCTTTTTCACTAAACCAGCAGGTTTTTAAAAGGAATCATCATTAAGGCTTCTAATGGATATAACATCGACTCCTAAACAACTTTCATTCATAATTATCAAAAATGACGATCTGGCCTCGATATCTTAAATCAACAGGTCCTTAAAAGCCACAAATTTTCATTCAAAAAAAAACAATAATAATTATAATGATCGAAACAATACTCTTATTTTTGGCGAACAGTAAATTGGATCACTTTGCAGTTCAAAATTCAACCAAAGCACCCAGGGTAAGACTTAGAAAACATTTTAATGTTTTCAAAATTTGCATGGCAATATCTCAGCAAACATGGGCACTAATTCTAAAAAAAAATAACTGCGACTATTTGGAAAAAAGTTACCTAAAAATGGCTATAACTTGAAAACTGTGCACTTTATCAAAATTTCTTTAAGGTACATTATGATTGCAACTTTGATATTACATCGAAAAATGAAGTTGAAAAGAAAAATGCGACCAATTTTTCGATTTTTTTTTTAAATTGTATTGTTTCAAAAAATCAAAACTCGGTCAAAGATTTTTTGCCCATTCTGGAAATTTCTGAAAAGTTGGCATTTGATGTCCTCTAAAACATATGAGAAAATAAAAAAAAATAAAAAATTGAGTTTTTTTTTTTGCAAATCAAGTTTTAGTGACAAAAAGTGAAATTAAAAATCACCAAAAAAATTAATACCGTGTATCATTTTTTTCAGTGTAGTCCATATTCATACCTACAACTTTGTCTAAGACACCAAAGCGATCAAAAATTCCTTCAAAAGATACAGATTTTTAAATTTTCAATATCATTTTTGTATGGACAGCTGCCAATTTTGTATGGAAAATTATATGCACGAACTAATGATGCAAAATGGCTTCTTTGGGCATACCGAAGGCACCAAAAAAGTTTCAGCCGGATTAAAAAATACAAAAATTAAAATTAAAGAAAAATGACCGATTCCGTAGAGAACTGCTCATTTGTAGTTTGAAGTTTGAAATTTGAAATATAGAATTTATAATTAGGATTTTGTAGTTTGGAGTTTGAAATTTTGAATTTGGACTTTGAAACTTGAAATTTAAAAACTGAAAATTTAAATTGAATTTGAATTTGTAGTTCGGAGTTTGAAATGTAGAATTTAAAATTTGGAGTTTGGAGTTTGAAATTTGGATTTTGTAGTTTGGATTTAGAAATTTGGAATTGGAAATTTTGAATTTGTAGTTTAAGACTTAATATTTAAAATTTAGGGATTGGGGTTTGAAATTTGAAAATTAAATTAAAATAAAATTTTGAGTCTGTAATTTTAATTTTGGAATTTGAAATATGGAGTTTGAAATTTGGAATTTAAAATTTGGAGTTTGAAATTTGGAATTTTAAATTTAGAGTTTGTATTTTGTATTTTGAAGTTTGAAATTTGAGATTTGAATTTTGAAGTTTGTACTTTGGAATATGAAATTTGAAATTTTGAATTTGAAATTTTGAGTTTAAATTTCCAAATTTGGAATTAGGAATTTGATATTTGGAGTTTGAATTTTCAAATTTGAAATTGAGAGTTTGAAATTTTGAGTTTGGAGTTTGAAATTTGGAATATGAGATTTGTAATTTGAATTAGAAATTTAGAATTCAGAATTTAGAATTTATTATTTGAATTTTGTTGTTGAAATTTTGTGATTGTAATTTGAAATTTGGGATTTAAAAATTTGTATTGTAGAGTTTGAATATTGAAGTTTTGAATGTGAAATTTGAAATTTGGAATCTTGAATTTGTAATTTGTGTACACTTACACAGCTCGTTGAAGGAATCCTCCAGAATCCGGTAGTTGGTCCGCTGATCCTTTAATGATTTCATCATTAGGTAGACAGCGTTCCAGCGGGTGGCATTGCAGATTGGCGCGTAAAAGGTATTGTTCTCCATGAAAGCCTGCTTGTACTTCACAAGTCTTGTCTTCTTCACCAAACTCTTGATTGCTTCGATACGTTTTGTGTGGCTTTTCAAAACGTCCCACACCGCCAGCTGGGAAGTGTGTGCTGCGCAGCGTGTACCCTTAAATTCAAACTCTCCTGGTGACGACTCTTCGCTTGTCTCTTCTTCCCACGACTCATCCACGTCTGTATCTTCAGCTTCCTCTTCCGGTTCAGAATCCTCCATGTCCAGCATTTGTTCGAGGCGAGCTTCGGTCACCGTCTGCAATACAGCATCTACGGCTCGGGTCTCCGCCGCCATGAGTGTTGAGCTGGAACTCTGGTTGGCTGAATCAGCGTTCTCGCGATCGGGTTCCTCAACAGCATGCTACCGAGTTGACGAATCGATGCCTGCATATTGGGACCGTTATCTGCAATTACCACGTACAGCTGACCAGACAGCATTTTATATCTTCCCATAGCTTCTGTCTGCATCGTGTCCTTGAGATGATCAGCTGTTTGGCTCTTGACCATTTCCTTCACGGCTGTTAAGAGAAGAAAAGTTGTGTAAAATTCTTTATTTTTAAGGGAGTTTAAGATTGCTGCTATCTGCATCGTTCATAAGGCCTCATTAACTTACCCAGACAACGCGACACAGGTCCACCTTTCTTGTCCGAGAAGTAGGTTGCGTAAATCCCGAACACGTGTCGGTTGCGGCGGGAAGCGCTGTCGATCTCCAAAGTGATCATTTTTTTAGCCATCTCATCCGTAATGATCTTCCTTGCTAGTTCAGCAGCATGCTCTACGAGCTCAGTCAGTTTCTGTCGATTCACGGTTAGACCGACTGCGTCCCACGTTGGCTTGACCAGATTCTCGAATCCAGCGTAATTTGGGAACGAGAGTGGCAGCGCATGAATCGTAGCCATTTGAAGTGTTCCCAGCAGCACTTTTCTTCTGTCCGTGTAAACAAGCAATGGACGCTCCTTTTTCACTTTTTTAACCGGAACCGGTCCGACGCCGGCGCCATTTCCGGCATGGGAAACAGCACCCGCGCTGGCGCTTGTACCTGGCACTTGTACGTCACCGACCGTACTTCCGTCAGTGCTTGCAAGATCGCTGCCGCTTGACAGCTTCCGGCGTTCCGGTAGCTCGAGAACATGAACTTTCTCCGGGTGGAGTAAACGAATGTGTCGCACAAAATTGCCATGCACCAGGGGTTTTTGTGCGAATTGGCAACTTTCGTCCACGTTGCACTTGAAGCTGCCATCTTCCATAGCAATTACATTCTCCTCGACGATTTCTCTTTGAGTTTTTTCTGATCACTCCCAGCTTTGAAGCCATTTTCCATCCGACCAAGTCAAAAACCAACACACGAATGAAATGTCAAAATGACCTGCTCACACCGTTCTCACTCTCTCTCGCTCAATGCCCTGTTTCTCTCTCATTCAATCGCTGGTGAAATGAAGGTTGTTTGTCAATGTGGAGAGGATTGTTTTTTTCTCAGCTGTAGGTTGTCTTCTCGCAAAAATCTCACCAATATTTGTGTACACAGGCAAATGAACTCTCTATGAAGAGTGTTTCGGGTCGAGCGTGTGGATCACTCAATCAGATGAATGTTTCACGAGATTTCGATGCCAATATTGGAAACAGGAGTCAGAGATGATAATTGAAGATCATTATCACTCAATGATAGTTTTTCGTGAGTGATATTTGCAACACTGATGGAGATCATACTAAAGATTTTTCTGGGTCAACTGTTGTAGTAATTATTAAAGTCATTTTTATTTATTTATATTATTTTATTTCATTTAACAGAAATTGAGTACAGTTCTACACTTAATTTTGGCATGCCTTTTATGCTCGATTTAAAGTATTGATCCTCAAATAGTATCACTTAAGTGGTCATAACTTGAGACAGGGTTGCCAGATCTTCAATGTTTTTGACTCATTAAAAAAGTTTTTTGATTACCTAACCAACGATGGGTCGGATGATGGACCCGGACATAGTTTTCATACAGATTAGTGAGATCCGGCTAGAAAAAGTTCATATATATCGTTTAAGTGGTCATAACTTGAGACAGGGTAGCCAGATCTTCAATGTTTTGGACTCATTGGAAAGGTTTTTTGATTACCTAACCAACGATGGGTCGGACGATGGACCCGGACATAGTTTTCATACAGATTAGTGAGATCCGGCTTAAAAAAGTTCATAAATATCGCTTAAGTGGTCATAACTTGAGACAGGGTTGCCAGATCTTCAATGTTTTGGACTCATTGGAAAGGTCTTTCAATTACCTAACCAACGATGGGTCGCATTATGGATCCGGACATAGTTTAGATACATTTAAGTGAGATCCGGCTTCAAAAAAGTACATAAATTTCACTTAAGTGGTCATAACTCAAGACAGGGTTGCCAGATCTTCAATGTTTTGGACTCATTGGAAAGGCATTTTAATTACCTAACCAACGATGGGTTGGATGATGGATCCGGACATAGTTTTCATACATTTAAGTGAGATCCGGCTTCAAAAAAGTACATAAATTTCACTTAAGTGGTCATAACTCAAGACAGGGTTGCCAGATCTTCAATGTTTTGGACTCATTGGAAAGGCATTTTAATTACCTAACCAACGATGGGTCGGATGATGGATCCGGACATAGTTTACATACATTTAAGTGAGATCCGCCTTCAAAAAAGTACATAAATATCACTTAAGTGGTCATAACTCGAGGCAGGGTTGCCAGATCTTCAATGTTTTGGACTCATTGGAAAGGTCTTTCAATTACCTAACCAACGATGGGTCGCATTATGGATCCGGACATAGTTTAGATACATTTAAGTGAGATCCGGCTTCAAAAAAGTACATAAATTTCACTTAAGTGGTCATAACTCAAGACAGGGTTGCCAGATCTTCAATGTTTTGGACTCATTGAAAAGGCATTTCAATTACCTAACCAACGATGGGTCGGATGATGGATCCGGACATCGTTTACATGCATATAATTGAGATCCGGATATATGTGAAAACACATTTTTATACATAACTTTTGAACTACTTATCGAAACTTCAAACAATTCAATAGCGATGTATGGGACCCTAAACCAAGTCGAATGCAACCGGTTTGATCAAAATCGGTCCAGCCAGTGCTGAGAAAACTTGGCAAGAATTTTGAACACATACATACATACACACACACACATACACACACACAGACATTTGTTCAGTTTTCGATTCTGAGTCGATATGTATACATGAAGGTGGGTCTAGGAGCTTTTAATAAAAAGTTCATTTTCAGAGCAGGATTATAGCCTTACCTCAGTGAGGAAGGCAAAAAAATAAATAGGGCTGTTTTGACATACAGCCATTTCATGTTTTCAATTGCGCAATACAGTTAGAAAAAAAAATTAATCTGAATTTTGATCATTGAAATGGATTCTACGACCAATTTCCTTCAAAATTGATTGTAAGACCGACCCTCTAAGATTTGTGGTTCCTGAGTTATCGTCGTTTGAAGATAGGGGTTTTGCTCAAAAATCGCCAAAAAGTCGATTTTTGGGAGGGTACAAAAATGGAGGGGGTGGTCCGATTTGGATGAAATTCGGGACTTTTTGCATGTTTTGATAGCCAAATTTGAGCGGAATTGGAGATGGTAATTTTCAAATTTGCATTATTTCTTGCACACTTCAAGTGGAATGACCCAAATACCAAAAAAAAAAAAAAATCGTTAGTCTCAGATAATCTCTCTTGTCATGTGACACGATTAATAAAACACGAAATTTACTTTAACTTTTAACTTTGGACACAATTTTAAATTCAGTTCTTTTGATCTGTTTACCTCAATCAACGTGAACAAACAAGATTGAAATGTATATATAAAACACAAAAGATACTTTGTATTTATTCGTGGAATTTAAAGTCTGATTGATTTTTAAGTATTGATATCACTTCAATGGAAAGCCTTATTTAAAAAAAAAACTGTATTTCACAAAGGTACAAGTGGTTACAACCAACAGAGAGTGACATCAAGATTAAATGTGTGTGCACCACTTGCCCATGCAATCTCTGCCCACATAGGCACAACAATTTACACGGGAAATATATAATTTCATTTACAAGGTCGGCGTGTGCAGTTGTCCGTAATTACACCCGACGACGACAACGACTGTGCACTTCAATTAAAATTTCACGTCATCGTGCCACCTGCTGTTGAGCAGCCTGTTGAGGTGGGCAGAAGAGAACAATTTTCGAAATTGAAATTCCTACGCCGCCGTGGGCATTTTCGGGAGGCATTTTTTCGGTGGAATGAATTAATTTTGAATTACTGCGAGGAGGTCTTCTGTAAGGTAGAAAAATGTTATTCACTTGAATTTTGTTGTGCAGAAAGTTGAGGAGGTTTGATATTGAGAAATTTATTTTTACGAATTGTGAATCGAAAATACCATTCAGTGCAAGATATGAAAAAAGTTTCCCAGAGGTCGTTGCCTCGTAAAAAGTTCATCGAGTCCAGAATTCTTTTACGTCGGGGTTGATTACTTCTAGCGTCTGAAAACAACAAAATTCCACCACAAACAAGTCGAAGCCCCTAGCTGGAAATATTTGATGGTAAACAGAGATCTGATTGTTTTCATGCTCCTTGGAAGAAAAGCTGGATGTTTCGCCGCATGCTGCTGCTCTCGGTTGGAGAGATGTTTGTTGATTGTCTGGTTATTTTCCAAAAACATTTGAGCAACTCTCTACGAAATCGGCCGATTTCGACCATTTTTATTTTTTGTATTTTTTGATTTGACTCAAACTTTGTGGGGGCCTTCCCTATGACCAAATATGCTATTTTGTGTCATTGGTTCACCCATACAAGTCTCCATACAATTTTGGCAGCTGTCACGGAAAAAAAATTTGAGGATTTTTTTATCAACTTTTTTTTCACTAAAACTCAATTTCCGAAAATACGTATTTTTTGATTTTCGAGATTTTTTTATATGTTTTAGGGGACAAAAATCCGCAACTTTTGAGCCATAGAGAAACATGGTCAAAAAATCTGCCGCCGAGTTATGAATTTTTGAAATAATAGTGATTTTTGGAAAAAATCGAAGTTTCATGCAAAAACAAGTTTGACATTATTTTTTAATGCAAAATTGAATTTACAATCGAAAAGTACTTTACATATTTTTTGATAAAGGGCTCCGTTTTCTAGATATAGCCACCGAAAGTTTGATTTTAGCGAAATATTTGCAGTTTTTCAATTTTTAAAAATAGTGACCATGAGTGACCATTTCTAAAAATATTTTTTTTGAAAAGTTCAGAAAATTTGCTATAAAATTGTCTAAGTTACATTGAAGATTGGACCTTTGGTTGCTGAGATACAGCGGCTTAAAGAAAAAGAAACACGAAAATTGAAGTTTTCTAAGTCTCACCCAAACAGCCCACCATTTTCTAATGACGATATCTCAACAACTAATGGTCCGATTTTCAATGTTAATAAATGAAACATTCGTGAAATTTTCCGATCTCTTCGAAAAAAATATTATGAAAATTTTTAAATCAAGACTAGCATTTTAAATGTGCGTAATATTCAATGTTTGGCCCTTTTAAAATGTTAGTCTTGATTTTAAAATTTTCAAAATATTTTTTTCGAAGAGATCGGAAAATTTCACGATTGTTTCATGTATTAACATTGAAAATCGGACCATTAATTGCTGAGATATCGTCATTAGAAAATGGTGGGCTATTTGGGTGAGACTTAGAAAACTTCAATTTTCGTGTTTCTTTTTCTTTAAGCCGCTGTATCTCAGCAACCAGAGGTCCAATCTTCAATGTCTCTTAGACAATTTTATAGCAAATTTTCTGAACTTTTCAAAAAAAAATATTTTTAGGAATGGTCACTCATGGTCACTATTTTTAAAAATTGAAAAACTGCAAATATTTCGCTAAAATCAAACTTTCGGTGGCTATATCTAGAAAACGGAGCCCTTTATCAAAAAATATGTAAAGTACTTTTCGATTGCAAATTCAATTTTGCATTAAAAAATAATGTCAAACTTGTTTTGGCATGAAACTTCGATTTTTTCCAAAAATCCCTATTTTTTCAAAAATTCATAACTCGGCGACAGATTTTTTGACCATGTTTCTCTATGGCTCAAAAGTTGCAGATTTTTGTCCCCTAAAACATATCAAAAAATCTCGAAAATCAAAAAATACGTATTTTGGGAAATTGAGTTTTAGTAAAAAAGTTGATAAAAAAATCCTCAAATTTTTTTTTCCGTGTACCTATTTTTTTCTCAAAAGTCCTCAACAATACCTACAACTTTGCCGAAGACACCAAATTGATCAAAAAATTCACTCAAAAGTTACAGCTGTTTGAATATTTACATACCATTTTTGTATGGACAGCTGCCAAAATTGTATGGAGACTTGTATGGGTGAACCAATGACACAAAATAGCATATTTGGTCATAGGGAAGGCCCCCACAAAGTTTGAGTCAAATCAAAAAATACAAATAAAATCCATTTCCGGTTTTGGTAGAGAATTGCTCATTTGTGGTTTGGAAAATATCTAGTCAAAATTATTGCTTCGATAAATATTTGAATGTTTTGCGAAAAAATATCAAATTAACATCAATTTTAGGTTTAAAAAAGCGAAAGTGAGGACAAGTATCAATCATCACAATCGTGCTTCACCCCCAGAAAACTCAAAACAGAGAAGCCATCAGTCTATTTCAAAGATAAACACCGTTCTCATTGAAAATAACTGACCTATCTTATTCGACTCACCCAGTAACCTTGATACAATTGCTCTGAAGCAGTAGTCGTCTTACGGGGTTCTAATAAAATCGTCTAACTTTGTCCGAAAATAAACTGCCACGTTGAAGAGATCGCTGCGCTACATGCTGAGGGAAGCAAGAGGAGCGTACCTTTTTATATGGTGCTTATTTTTAGCTGAACATTTTGCAAGACAACCCGCATTCTACGTATTTTGTTGCCGTTATGACAGCATGCATGATGTGGGGCAGAAGAAAAAAAAAGTTAAAATTAAGTTTTCCCATTATTTTTGTTTATTTTTTTATTTTTGAATTACATGTTAGCGTTTTAGAAGAAGATAAAATGTTTCTTCTAAGAACTATTTTTGGCACACGTTCCCACTACATTATTTTAATGAATTGAAATTTCCCCAAAAAATACCGCTTCGAGAGTGACCAATTGTCTAGATGTTTCCTTCAGTCCACCTACACGATCGTTTTACATAATACAAGTAGTTTTTGTAGCAAAACAATTCTCTAAAGCATATTTCGTTGATGATTCTCTCGCGACAGTGAGTTGCGCGATTTTCTCACTGCTCACCGTGGTCGTGGTCATGATCGTGATTCTCACTTGGCACACGCCATGTGATCAGTCAGTGGCGAGGCGGGGGTGGACGGTTATTCACACACATTCATACCGCACGGCAGCTGCGGCTCGTGGAAAGAGAAAATTTTGTTTAATTTTAGAGCATCGTTGAATTATGGAATGGCAACAAGAAAAAGAAAACATGAGATTTTGTGTTTTTTATGGCAGGGTTGAATTAGGGATAGCTAGGATAAAGTTTGTAGTAGTATTTATTTGCCAAAGTATTTATTGTTCAAATGTTTTTTGAAGTGTTTACAAATCATCAAACCCAATACTGTCTAAAATTTAAGAACTTTCTTTTCCAATGCTTTTTGAAGATTCAAATTTTGAGGGTTTCCCGGGATTTCATGGGTTATTATAATATTCAAAATCTGTATTTTCTGATCAATTCGGTGTCTTTGGCAAAGTTGTAGATATTGCTTATGACTTCTCGGTTAAAAAAGCCAATTTTTAGTCCAACTTTTCAGACAAAAAAAGATTTGCCCAAAATGAACATTTTTGATAAATCTCTTTTTAGGTTTTGTCTTTGATGACAAAAATTGTATTTTTAAAGTTGGCCTAAATTCATTTGACAGTGAAGCCGATTTAATAAAAGTCTTTTTCGATTGTTTCCAAAAGTACGTCATCAAAAATTTGATATCATTATATCGTCAAGTTATAGCCACTTTAAATCTTTTTTAACCAAACTTTTTAAACAAGAAAAAAAAATATACATCACTTAGCATTAGCGTGTCAATAAAAGCGATATGGCGGTAACCTTCGGGCTTACCCAGATTTGGATAGCTTTTTACCCTCAGGAACATTGTTTTTATACAAGGAAATATTCCCAAAAATTGTTTAGAACTCGCGATTTGCCATTTACTGATAAATGGTTTATTTTCATAGAAAATGTCACATTTTGTTCTAAAGCATTGAAAATGCGTTCAAATTGCTCTATTTCTCTTCAAATCATAGTTAGGGATCCCACTAATAAAGTTCTGTATTCATATTGATCCAGGAAGTCCTCATTTATTATTTGCAACATGTTCAGGTTGGAAATAATGATTATTTTTGACGTAAACTTTACGAATTTCTCTCAAAAACCATTTTTTGCCGCCAAAACCAATAGCATGATCTTGTAGGCGACTCTTTCTGAATAATTTTGCTTTTTGAACAATTTGTTTTTGTCACTTCAGTGTCAAGATACAGCAATTTTAGTAAAATCAAAATGGGGAATTTTCAAAATATCCTTTGAAAAATCAATTTTATCATTTACAGCACTGTTTCAAAATTTTTTGCATTGTAGGGGAAGGTGGGGAAAGACGACCATATGGGGCAAGAGGAACAATCGCTCGAAAGGCCGTAATTTTTACAATTTTGATTATTTTCAGTATGAGGAATTGTTGCTAGCAATGCAATTCACTGATTCTACTACCACATATCCGCCAAAACGACGTACAAGCCACGGGGCGTAAGATTTAATCAAGTTTTTCTCTAAACCTTTGTTTTCTTATAATATTTGGAAAGTACAAAATAAGGCTTAGGGTTCGTTTCAAGGCTTATTTTATCAAAATGCTATTTTTCCTAGATCAGTAGTGTCCCTACCAATGTCTTGCACCTTTTATAAAGTATTATTTAACTTTTAGTTATTTTTGTTGAGAGTTTTAAAAAAATCTTTTTCAGGTGGGGCAAGTGTACCATGTGGATTTTTAGTATGGAAAAAACTACGAATTGCTGCAACAACATATTTTATTGGGAAAAAAATACATAAAAATACTTAAAAACTGATAAACAATTGTTAAAAAAAATTGTCCATGCAAAATATAGTGATTTCCTTTTTTCATCTGAGTAATATTTTTTTTTCGTAAAATCGATCAATTTTTTAGTAAAATATTATTATTTAATCTAAAAATGAAAGAAACGTTTCAAATACATTCTAGTCTGATGTATCTAAGTGATAACAGTTCACTTGTTATCAAATTGACATGTTGTTACATGAATTGTTCCTCTTGCCCCAACGGGTTGTTCGTCTTGCCCCACTAGTTGAGAAGAACGTACGGAAAATCAAAATTTTTAAAATCAATTTTTTACATTAAAAAACTGGATTTTTTTAAAACCTTTTTTTATCAAAGTCTTAGTCAAGACCTGGAATAAGATGATTATGAAAAATCCGAAAGATTTTTTAACGTTTTTGATGGGTTATAACGAGCATTTCCTTAGCTTGTTACACTTGCCCCACTTTCCCCTATTATAGCAGCAATTTACAAGCAAAATCAAACATTTGCATTGATTTGATTACCGGACGTAAGTGCAATTATGGAGAATAACATTTAACATTAACCACCTATATCGTACACTAAATTTTAATTTTGAAATAGGGGCAATTTGCAAGCATTTTTTAATGTTTTAGAACAAAATATGTGATTTCTATGCAAAAATACAATTTTTCAGTAAACCGCAAAGCTTGAGTTCCAAATCACAAAGCTCGAGTTCCTCTTGAATCACGGGAAAAAAAGTTTTTCGAGCTTCGAATAATCGAAACATCGTACAATCGAGGCTTCGGATAATCAAGTTTGGACTGTGAAATGTCTTCCATAAGAATTGATCAAATTTTCAATTTTTTAGCTTTAGCTGTAAAATTCCAAAACTGACCAACATAAAACCAGACTTCCGACGTTCTGTTCGGTCACTTTGGCGCGCGTGGACCAATTCGTTCCGGTTCGGTGACAACTCAAGGGTCATTTATTTCACCTCTGATGTCAAACCAATAATATCAAGCCCGATTTTCCAAACAGACACCCGACACACACATCCACTCACAAAACGATACTCGTTGACCGCTCCGGCGTCGGCGCCGCGTCTGTCAGAGCATTTCTACAATCATTAATCTGCAAAAACGAATTAAAATTTGCATAATTAATGTAGAGCGAATGAAAATAATATGATTATAGTTTTGCTAGAGTCGGCACATTTTTGCCCGGCCACTCACTCACTCACTGGTTGGAAGTGGGAGGGAGTTGCAAAATCACACACTTGTTCACGAATGCTCACTGACACACACGCGCACGTGGAAGTGATGAGTGCAGATAACTTTTGGGTGGCTGCAAGGTTTCCAGTTTTGCTTTGCAGAAATTATTACAAAAATTATAAAAATGGTTGCAAAGTGCGAGAAAACGAAATCATACCGTGAATTTTTTTTAAATTAATTTACGAAATTTTTAAGTAACCCTGAAATTGCAGTGAGGGATGAATCGACAAGGGTTGTCATTTTTGCATAGGTCAGCACAAATATTTGTGCGTTTGAAATAAATCTTAATAAAAAAAAACTCATGTCGTCAAATTGGGAAAACAAAATCAGTCTACAGAACGAATTCCCTTAATGAAGAGCAGATGAGAAGGTATTTGAGGGTGGGAAGCCGCACTAAATCAGCATTGACGAGGGTGGCGTTGACGTCACCCTAATGAACGAGTGAGATTATTTGTTATTAAACGTAAACATAAATTATTTGGACATTGGTTTCAATTTGCGAAAATCGTGTGACAATTGCAATTTCGATGCGTGTTTATTTGTTTTTGCAGATTTCATGGGGCGAGCAGTTTCAACGAGCGAAAAAATGTCCAAGCGTGTTGGTGTGAGAGAGAAAGGGTGTGTGTGTGTTTGTACTAACAAACGCCTTTTCTAATGAAAACAAACGCTGCCGGCTGTTTGTGGCGAGTGGTCTTTTTTTGCCGTACTGCTAACATACATAATGATGGGTGGTGAGTTTTTCGCGGCGGGTTCAGGAAAATTCGCCTACATGTACTCTACTAGTGAAAAAGTTTTTAGTTTTCATGGTGAATCAATAAAAAGCTCATTAGTAAATGTTGGTAAATATTGTTCAACAATACGCATTGTATGAATAATCGTTGAAAGCATTCAATTGGGTACTAGATCCCTATGTAAATTTTTTTGTACAACGGTAAAAATCATGATTAAAAACCATTTCTATTCACTTTTTTTTCATTTTAACGCAAAAAAAAATATTGACAAGACAACATTATTTCGATGTATCAACTATAGTCGCCTTGGAACGAACTGTCAAGTAGGACCTTTTTTCAAAATTGAATAAATAATCCATTTTAAATCTTTTGCGGTTGTTTAATGGGTCATTGCACTCAGAAAAATAAGCTTTATCGCTGTAAACAATAATATCAGCAATCTAAGCTTCATTTTAGGACCCAATTATTTCAATACACAAAATTATGTTTTTTATTTTATAATTGGACATTCACTTATTTGAATAATAACGTTTCAAGAAGCAATTCAAATTTCTCGTAGCTTTAACAGTATAAATGCATACAAAATGTTTAGACCCTTTCTTTCTTATGTATTGTTTTATAATATATTCACATGTTAGACGCGCAAATTATGCCAATTAATAGTTAACCTTTGATGATGGCTGTGTAATCCTTTCTGGTGCACTCTCAACTCATCGAGAATAACGAACCAAGTACGACCATCGTTATCTGGAGCATGAACAAGTACATTCCACTCAACACACCGTCCATTGTCCAGGGCTGAATCTGAAAGACCGTCCCATGTATACGGTAATAATCTAAACCTAATAAACAATGGATAAAAGCACCAGCCCCAGCCCCAAGGTCCGTCCAGAGAGAACGTCCCCGATGACAACTCCTCCACTCTGAAGCCTTTTCACAAAGGACGAAGGACGATACACTGTCCAAACGTCCAGTTCAGCAGCAAGGCCGATGTTTACCCTCAGTGAGAAAGAAAAACACACACAAATCATCCGTATCTCCCAGTGGAACCAACCTCCCCACCCCCAATAACCCTTGAATCTCGGTGTAGATCACGTGTGCCAAACGAAGGAGAAAGGTCAGGGTTGATATTCGACCGACATGCCCGGCCCAGATTGACCAGCTTTCCATTATTACGTGTTTGAGCTATTACTAGGGCATTCCCTTTCCCCCCTAAAAACGACCCATGGTGCCAAAGTTGAAACTTAATCCCAAATGGACCCCGTTGGGAAATTAGCCACAACCGTTGTTCCAGTCTGAAGGAGATTCGGACCATGTTCATCACACATAGTTTGGGGGTAGTTGTGAAGAGCTTGAAACAGGACCAGTTTACGTCGACGAGCTGTGTTTTATTCGTGCCAGTGACATTAAAACAACTTTTAATCAGATTTTAATCCTTCGCCCTTCGGTCCATTACCGCTGAGAGGTTGAATTGTGGTAGTGGTGAACTTAATCCTTTTGCCTTAATGTTACAATTTTGTTGTACGCTAGATAAAATCAGGAAAAAAAATCAAAAACAGATAGTTGAAATTGATGGATCTATACTGGTCGAACGTTTTAATTAGTCCAAATAATGTAATTAAAATCTGTTGACAGTTTGTCACACGTGCAAACGCTCTGCTCACCATGGATTATGGCACACCGGGGACAAATTGACACAGAGTCATCGGTTATTTTTCGAAAAACACGACCCACGACCACCAATGATTAATCAAAACCGTGTTTGCGCCGCCGAACGAGAGTTTCATTATGTAAATAGTTTTTCAATCAAGTCTAATTGTGAATGTTTTGGTTTTTGGCCAGGAGAAAAATAATCTCAACAGCGCATGAATATACTCAAACCAGAGTCATTAGTATTTATTATTTGATTACACGATGCGATGAGGGGCGAGAGGGACTCACGTCGGCTAGACCAGGCAAATGTTTTCGTTTCATTAACTGAGTTTTTTCTCCCCTCACTCTGAAGTTGTTCAACCCCGTTCCCTGGGGAAAAATTAGGAGGACCAAGTGCCCATTATAATAATGACGGCTTACCGATATCAAGAGCTCATCGGAAAAGTGCACTTATCCTGTTGTTTAACCACGAAGCCCCCCCTCTCCCCTCCCTTGGGAAGGGTGTGAAACCGCGCCCCCTCAGGAGAATAATTTCCGGCCGGTTGGCGGTGGGGGAAAAAAATCATGTACGAACATCGAGGGGCTCGTCAAAATGATTGCATGGATAAGCACAATGGACGAGCTGCGCTGGTGGGGGATCAACGATCACAGTCAGACAGTTTCGTGACTACCGGAAATTAGGGCATGATTCTTATTATAAATTCAAGATGATGATATTGTTCGATGATGGTTGTGGCAATAAATAAACGTAAATCATTATCTTA
The DNA here is from genome assembly GCF_015732765.1 of Culex quinquefasciatus. Classification (NCBI taxonomy): domain Eukaryota; kingdom Metazoa; phylum Arthropoda; class Insecta; order Diptera; family Culicidae; genus Culex; species Culex quinquefasciatus. The sequence goes on from NC_051863.1 coordinate 198,221,951, forward strand.
AGCTGATGAATCATGTTCAATGTATTTTTTTTTTCATATGTAATGTAAATTGTTTGTGTACATCATTTTTCTGTACTACATTTTATAAGTTTTTTTTCTGACAGATTGTGTGATTTAGAACCAAACCACATCATATACTTAAAATTGACTTCATACGGGACTTATTTCGAGCGGCAATACTATTTTTATAATATTTCATTAAAAATAATATCATATAAAATTATTGCAATCTATGCTATTTGTAATTGATTTTGCATGATTTTCTTAAAAGGCACCACAACAAATATGACAGGATTCTGGAGAGATTTTTACTCTATGCTTCTTCATTAATTTAGAACATGGGTAAAATTTTCACAAATACCGTTTTTTTTTTATTTTTTTTTTCAAATTTCTATAATTTGACGTAAAATTTGGAATGGAGAAAAAATTCTGAGTTTCCCCGCTACCGATTGTTTGTGTGAAAATTTAGAATCTGGCATTGAAAATTGTAAATAATATAGGGCAAATTTATAATAAAATATTTATATATAGTTTTGTATTGCTTTTTTATCATTACTGCAAATTAGGACAATTTTAGTAAATAAAAATTAGAAAGTTTGAGTAAATTGGAATATTTGGAAAAAGACATTTTGAGCAGATTTAAATGTCAAACAATAAAATTGTATCACGGTCACAATCTATGAAAAACCAAATTTTGAATAGAATTTTATGAAATTGAAACTTTTAAAGTGAAACATTCAGTTTTGGTGGTATAACGTATTTATATAGAAAAAAAATTTAACAGTTAAACAAGTTGTAAAATTGTTCATAGATTTTGACCGCATTACTGATTGTATTTGTGAAATTTTCCGATCGCTTCAAAATGACGGTCCAAAAGTCCCTAAAAATGGATTTTTCGACCTTCTCAAATATTAGACTAGAAAAATTGATGCAGAAAATCAGAAAATTTCAAAAAATGTTTCGTTTTTTTACGTTTTAAAAAATATAGTTCAGCAAACTTAACGTTTATCAATTTTCACTCTTTGAAAGTCAGTATCTCAGCAACTGACTTTCCGATTTAGATAGTCAAAAAACGAAATGTTTTATTGTTTTCAGCGAGTCGAAAAATATTTTTATGTAATGGATAAAGACAAATTTTAAATTTTACCTGATGGGGAGAATTTAAATATTTTATGTTTCAAAATATTTATTAATTCCTTTCAAAAAATGATTTTCAATCACTACTGAAAGTTTCATGAAGATATTTTATGATTGAAGTATGTAAAAGACATTTTAAACCGAATAAAATTGCCATGTGCAAAGCTTGCTGCAAACTTTCCAAGCGTTTTTCTCGATACAACGAGTTGATTTACGGGTGCCACGATATCTCGAGATTTGATGGACCAAATTGGCTGAAATTTAGGGTGAATATTCACAAGACATGACAAATGCTGATGTTGAAATTAAATTTTTGAAAAAATACAAAAATTTTAAATTGACAATTTTTTATATGAAAGAAAAGAAAGATATTTTTATCTTTTTTTTATAAATAAACTATTTGAAAACCTGCCATTGTCATGCTTACGGAACTGGTTTAATGAGTCTACACCAAAATTTTGAACCAATTTTTCAAAGCAATGTTAAGATTACGTGGCACCTGTATTTTTTAACTGTTTGCTTCAAATAGCTATATGTCGGCAATGATGCAACCAAATGTCTTCAATTTTATTTTGGGAATAGTTCAAAATGTATATTTTAATGCACAGAAAACAGATTTTTTTTTAAATGAGTGTGTGCTCATAATAGTCCTTGACATTTTTGCCGATTTACATGTATGTAACCCCTTAAATTAGTCTGAAAGTCGTGCATTTTATAAAAAAAGTATAACAAAATAGGTTGTATTTAATATTTCGAAAACAAAAGTTTAATGGCGAGAGCAATTAATGTTATGGCAGTGCAATATAATTATGAAGCTGAAATTAGCAAAATAGTGTGCTATATTAAGCCACGTTTGCTGTAAACATATGAGCGTGTCATAAGAGAGCACATAAGTAACGACCTAGACCTTTTTCTAAGACACCAAATCAATCAGAAAATAAAATAAAACATAGGTTTTCCATGCATTTTTTTCTGGGCTGATCCTCAAACTTGTTTTGAACTTAGACAATTTTCAACTTGGGATTGGAACTTATGACATTTGAGTTATGCATCTAATTGCCTTACATCTAATTCAGGCATACCATGGCTGATTGATTAATCAAATTGGAGGAGTAAATGTTAAAAAAAAACTTTTGCAATGATTTAACATATTTTTGGAAAACTTTCATCTTTTTCTTCTTTAATATTGAAATAATGAAAGTGTTAAAAAATACATAGAACTATTTTAAAAAAAAATCATCAAATCAAAGTATTTTCAGTTTTATAGATCGTAATAAGGTAAGCTATTTTATTTAAAATCTTATATTTTTCACAGTTGGCCCGCAAGCTTATGTGTGTACAAAACTTTGAGCACCCCTGTGTTAGTGTGAGCTCACAATTGAAAAAAAATGTGCCAAACAAATTATATAATTGAAATGTGTCAAAAACTTCCAAATAAGATGCGACAATTAGAAGGAAATTAGTTCAACAATCGTGTTCAAAAATTTCTAATCATTCAATATCGGCACATATTTAGGGTAAAGACGTGTCAAGTGTCCAATTTATAATAAAAATTATCATAAAGCAATAGCAGGAAGTAGAAGGTGAGAAAAATTATTTTTTTGGTCATTTTTACTTTTGTGATTTTCTTTATGATTGATTTGCAACGCGTACAAAATATGAAGAATATTGGAATAAAAGAGGAGTGCCATCTCTTTTATGACAATTCGACGGGATTTTTATGTTGCCAAAATCGAAAAATCAGAAAAAGTGTATTTTAAGAGAAAAAACTACTAATATTTGTGTGAGAACCATCAATAAACATCGGTGTCCCTTCATATAGACGATTTGAAAGATTTTATTTTTTTTGAAAATAATTATATTTTAAGTAATAACTAAAAGCTTTATTCTGTTAATTTAAGAGTTCTTCGAACGATATCCATTCATTTTGTAAATAAGTGTATCAAATTCTGTACCACATTGATAAGGAATTATTTGCTCACTTGCTAAATCATGTGTTCGCCCACTGACATCAATATCGGTGTGGCAAATGGCAGTGAAATGCATCATAACTGCAACAGCTTACACGGAAGCTACATCCATTCACCCCGATAAGATCAACTGACCATGTGTAACGACCGACGGGCTCAGATTCCGAATGCGGAATTCCACTTAATCAGCATTTGTCGTACCGGGCAGTGTGAAATGCGCCGCGCCAATATCGCATTGCCCTTCAGTAGTGGGGTCGGGAACGGGATGTGTCATCATAAATTCATAACCCTCGTTGCTCGTCCGAAGGCCTGTAATGGGTTCTCACATATCCTTGCTGGGGCCCATTGATCTGCCCGGCTCATAGATGTCCACTTGGCAGGACAGCATAGATAACACACCCACACCCACACTGATGAAAGATTACCATTAGCCGGGTTAGCTTCTCCGGTGCAGCTCTAGGACTCGGCCTCGGCGACAATTGACAAATACTGTTATTATTGTAGCTCTTGTGCATCGGGAGCGGACCCGTTGTGCAGAGGCGTCCAGATGATTGGAAGATGATATTCATAAGCAGCCGGGTGACACACGAGACCCTTAAAGTCAGCAACTCATGCGTGACCAAATCTGGACTGGGGTCTGCTGTGGAGGGACGGGAAAGATGCCCAGGACAACGACGGAGGGGACGTGGAGCAAATACAACAACCATCTTCCATTGTGGCCATTTACAATCGTAATGACAGGGCAGAATTGCATTAAATTGTTCTACAAGGCTACCCTCTTCGTGTTCCGTAGCCACCACTCCACTCCGACGGAACAGGACATGCTGAAATAAATGTTGTCTCTTCCTTCTGTGATGATGGCTTGGCGAGTATCCCCCTGAAGAGTGTACGGACTATCCGAGGAAGAGGATATACACTTGGAGCATCTTTGCCGGGGCAAGATGTAGAAATATAATAGCGATGCTGTCCTCCAGTCCAGAAGTACAAGAAGTACATTCCCGGGGAAAAGGGAACTCTGCACACAGTTTACAATATGCTTTATCAGCAAGAACCGGCCACAGAGACAATAAATCCCCGAACATAAAAATGGCATTAAATGACTCGTGTTTTTGCTGGCAGCTGGAAAAACTGCAATTGCACTCTCAGCTCAGCTCGCCAGAAGAAAAGCAGCTCCCGGAAAACGTCATGCCGAGCTTTTGAGAATCATCTCGCCGTGCTGTAATCGTTAATCTGATTTGCTTTTGATGATTCGGTGGAAATTTAACAATGTTATTTCTTCATTTTTCGCGTCCGCTAGCAAAAAAAAAACTCCTTCTCATGCATCAAACGGTTGAGTGGTCGGAATATAACGGAAAAGTTTCTAATTTGCCGTTTATTTGTATTTATGACCGTTTTTCGTACACTTCCTCCCCCTCCTTTTTTCTACCATCCATTTCCACGAGGTATGTAAAAGTTTGGTAAAAGCTTGAGTTAATAAATTTCCGCTGAAGCACAGCTGGCTTTCTATGGGGTTTCCCACACAGGGGTTAGTTCACTTACGGTCATTCACGTGGAAAAGTTTAACTGTTGCGGTGTTATGTTGGTTAAATTGTCTGGGCAAGATCATGGGGGAAAATTACTCAAGAAATGATCCTAATAAAATTTTAAAAATTGCAAATGATTCATCCAAGGGGTGTCCGGTTACGGTCGGAGTGGCAAAAAATTTACGGGGTCACCATTTGTCGAATGATTTTTCCTAAATGATCTTAATAATACACCAAATAGGGTGCAACCGTACATTTTCCATTCCCCAAACAATCCTACAATTTATTAAATAGGTCGTTAGGTAATGTTACAATACATTTTTACAAGGGATTTTTTTCGTGGATCATAGTCATACCCTACCCCAAACTGTTCAATTCTTATTTTATGTGAACCGTACCTCAAATTAATAAAATATGATTTTAAATGGTGAACTGCTTTACCGACACTTACCGACACCATTTGAAAAGGGAGCCAAAAATAAACTTTACAAATGTTCTGGGAACTATGGATTTAACGGGAATGGTAAGTATATGATTATTAATGGTGAGCGTTTTTTTGTAATGTCCGGGATTTGTTACCGCTTGATGATGATGTCTCCTGTTGATTCTTCCGTGGTGCTGCCGCCTTATCTAATTGAGCTATCTCAGTTACATTACGTTTGGCGGTTTAAAATGCATTTTATTATGAAATGTGGCCTCAAAATTTATCATAAATATATCGTAACATGTATGGTAGAACCATACAAATAAATTATAGACCAATCACATGGCGAACAGTTATCGTTCTGATAATGGTCAATCAATTGATTAAATTATTTGGACTTATAAAAATTATCACGAAAATAAATTAGCTTTACATACAAACTATATGGCAAACAGGTATATCGTTCCATGAATTGTTGAACAATGGTTTGAATTGTTGGGACTTAGGAAAATTTTCGCTGAATTCAGGTATATCGTTCCATGAATTGTTAAAGTATTATTTGAATTATTCGGACTTAGGATTTTTTTTGCTGTAGTTCAATTGGCTCAATCATACAATACCTGTTTCAAATAATCCTAAGCGTTTGGCGAACAGTTATATCGTTCCATGAATTGTTGTACAATTGTTTGGATTATTGGGACTTAAGAGTTTTTCGCTGAGCTTCAAGTTGGAAATACTACGTCGGCTATGGTACCCTTATGTTTTAACAATAGCTGTTCCGAAAAATCCTTACCATATGGCGAAAAGTTATATTTCTCCATGAATTGTTGAACAATTGTTTGAATCATCGGAACTTAAGAAAATTTTCGCTAAAATTAATTTTTGGCTCAATCATACAAAAACTGTTTGAAATAATACCAAACATATGAGGAATAATTATATTGTACCATTAATTGTTGTGCAATTGTTTCAATTATTAGGACTTAGGAAATTTAGGAAATTTTCCGCTTAGGTTTCTTTGACTAAATCATACCGAGTATCATAACTTTTATCATACCGGCTACAGTACTATTATGTTCTAACAATAGCTGTTTCGAACCATCCTAATCGTATGACGAATAGATACCGTTCATTAAATTGTTGGAAAAAAAATCAACCATTCGAATTTGTCAAGATAAGTGTAACAATTCGGGAAATAGTACCATTTTAATTTTGTTATATGGTCGTGACATTATATCAACAATATCACAAATGGTAACCATACCAGAAATAATTTTCTTATGATTTCGACAGTTTCACCTTTGGTATTTGATTATGCGGGTAGACTTCTGTTTTTTATGGAAATTTTTAAATTTTTTAGGAAAAATTTTTTTGCCCCCTGATTTTTCTGACTTATTTTAAAGCAAAGGGGGGGCACATAAAATATTTGCAACGGCCTTACATTGAAAAAAAAAAAAAAAACAAAAAACAAGAAGAATTACATACCTGTAATATTTAGTTAGCGATGTAATAGGGTATTTTTGATGTTTAGAAAATTATTTTGAAGATATGGTCGGCACCGGGCTCTTTCAAAAAAAAGAAAATAAGGTTTTTTGCCTTCCTCACTGAGGTAAGGCTATAATTCTGCTCTAAAAATGAACTTTGTATAAAAACGTCATATACCCTCCTTCATGTATACATATCGACTCAGAATCGAAAACTGAACAAATGTCTGTGTGTATGTGTGTGTGTATGTGTGTGTGTATGTATGCATGTGACCAACGAACTAGCTCATGTTTCTCGGCACTGCACAGTGGGCGAAATGGAACCCAAAATCGGACTTAATTGAACGCGGCTGGTTCCCTGGTATGAAAAATAGTGTTTCTTATGTAAAAAAATCCGGGTAATCGATTGGTGATGGTTTCATCCACCGCACGAAACGGCAAAGGGTCCATTTTGCCCAAATTCCCTATTTTTTACATTTTTTCTTGAAAATCGGTCTATATTTAGAGCGGAGGCTTTATGCGGCCATCAAAATGCACTTAACTTATGTGAAAATGTCCCAGAAATCCAGTAAAAATATCCACTTGCACCGCAAAAATCATCTAGGGTCCAATTAACCCCAATTCCGCTATGAAAGCATTTTTGGCAATTTTCATATGTTAGGTCAGATTTTAAAAATCTGAAAATATTTTTATCGTAAAGATCAGACAATTTTACATAAGAAAGACGATTTGCACTTGATAGTTTGACACATTTATGTTGATATAGAAATTAAACTAAATAAAAGATTGAAGAATCAATTTTGGGCCAATTTTGTCAAACGCAGAATAAACTGCCTTTTACATAATTTTTATTTTTATCAACATAAATGTGTCAAACTATCAAGTGCAAATCGTCATTCTTATGTAAAATTGTGTGATCTTTACGATAAAATATTTTCAGATTTTTAAAATCTGACCTAACATATGAAAATGGCCAAAAATGCTTTTATAGCGGAATTGGGGTTAATTGGACCTAGATGATTTTGCGGTGCAAGTGGATATTTTTACTGGATTTCTGGGACATTTTCACATAAGTTAAGTGCATTTTGATGGCCGCATAAAGCCTCCGCTCTAAATACAGACCGATTTTCAGAAAAAATGTAAAAATGGGGAATTTGGGCAAAATGGACCCTTTGCCGTTTCGTGCGGTGGATGAAACCATCACCAATCGATTACCCGGATTTTTTTACATAAGAAACACTATTTTTCATACCAGGGAATCAGCCGCGTTCAATTAAGTCCGATTTTGGGTTCCATTTCGCCCACTGTGCACTGGCTGAACCGATTTGACCCGAACCAGTTGCATTCGACTTGGTTTAGGGTCCCATAGATCAAGTTTTATACAGATTGAAGTTTCGATAAGTAGTTCAAAAGTTATGTATAAAAATATGTTTTCACATATATCCGGATCTCACTTTAATGTATGTAAACTATGTCCGGGTCAATCATCCGACCCATCGTTGGTTAGGTTATTAAAAGACCTTTCCAACGAGCCTAAAATATTGAAGATCTGGCAACCCTGTCTCGAGATATGGCCACCTAAGTATTATTGATGTACTTTTTGGAAGCCGGATCTCACTTAAATGTATGTAAACTATGTCCGGAACCAACATCCGACCCATCGTTGGTTAGGTTATCAAATGACCTTTTCAACAACTCCAAAACATTGAAGATCTGGCAAGCCTGCCTCGAGTTATGACCACTTAAGTGATTTGGTGTACTTTTTAGAAGCCGGATCTCACTTAAATGTATGTAAACTATGTCCGGAACCAACATCCGACCCATCGTTGGTTAGGTTATCAAATGACCTTTTCAACAACTCCAAAACATTGAAGATCTGGCAAGCCTGCCTCGAGTTATGACCACTTAAGTGATTTGGTGTACTTTTTAGAAGCCGGATCTCACTTAAATGTATGTAAACTAAGTCTGGGTCCAAGACCTTTCCAACGAGTCCGAAACATTGATGATCTGGCAACCCTGTCTCGAGGTATGGCCACTTAAGTGATATTTATGTACTTTTTTATTCCGGATCTAAAAAATAGAAGAAATTTTTGTACAATTCCATCATATCAGCCATTGTTGGTAATAAGTGAGGAAGGCTCCAACCACGTAGGTGGATTAAGTTAGTTTCTTAATATTATCTTACCTACGAAAAAAAAACAAATCAACTTTTTGCCTGCAAATTAATTTCGATGAAAAATTTCAGTAAGTTATTTTTTCAAGTGAAATTTCTAATGACTATTTTTTAATAAAATCAAATCACTTTACGTGGTGTTACCTTTTCCCTTACAACTTGAATTTCCCTCTGAATAATTGATACTATAACTCAGTGTTTCTCAATCTTTTTCGTCCCCCCTTTGACTAATTTAAGAGCCTAATCTCCTAATGGAATAATCAAATCACCTAATGGAATAATCAAATCATGTAAACAATAGAACAATAATCTTACCAAGAATAATCAAATCATGTCAACAATATAACAATAGAAATTTTCTGAAATCCTAAAGAATTTCGTACCCAAAATCATTACTTATTTGACCAACCTTTTTGTTGCACTGATAATGTTTAATGGCAAGAAAATTTCAAAGAAACAAACATTCAAGATGAAATAATGCTTAATTTTTTTTTGCATATTCAATGCAGTATTCGGCAAAACCTTACAAAAATTCTGAATGTTTAATTCCACAAAAAGCAAACAAAACATTTTTAAATAATCTTTTAAAAAAAAACCCCAAATAACATGTGGTGTTTTTTTTAATTAATAATATCGAGAATTATTAAAAGCAAATTTGTTTTAATATTTAAGAATCACAGTGTTATAACTTACAGAAGTGAAAGTGATCGCTTGAAAAAAAAAAACTTTTTTATCAATTTTGTAAAAATGCAAACTCAACTAAAACTAGTTAGAAACTGTGAAAATTTACAGCAATAATTTGAATAAAGTTGAAACTTATTTGTAAACATGAAATTTACAAATTACAATTTACAAAGAAAGCATCAAATAAGATTTAAACATGATTGAATAAATTAGATTTATGATACATCCTCATTCCCCCCAGGGATGAAATCCTCACCAGTTGAGATGAGAAACACTGCCATAACTAATAACAATGATATTATTTCCCTTATTGTTCTAGAAAATTATGAAACTACCATTTTTATACTGAAAACATTTGCTTACAATTCACTGAACTGATACTTAACTCAACTCATATACAGTATCACATTTTTGTCACAGCAAAAAAAAGTTTTCTGATAGAAAATGAGCCAGATTGATTTCAGTTTAATAAATCAGCGGTTTTAGCCCTAGGTTAGAGATCGCCGAACTGCGGCTCACGATTGTTTTCTTTTTCATTTTTAATCAAATAAGGCACTTTTAGGCTTTTTATATATTTTGAAATGAGCATAAAAGAAATTTTTTATACTGTTACTTAAAAAAATCATGCTTGAAATTAAAAAAAAATGCCTCAATTTAGGTAGAGTGACAATAATGTAGGATGAAATCCCAAACAAACAAATAAAGCAAAATGCTAAAGTTTTAATCAAAATCTGATTTTTGCAGATGTTTCATTAATTTTCCTTAGGTCGCACATAAATCTCTCTTGCAGTAGGATTACAGCTTTTCCTCACTAAGGAAGGCAATACCACTTGGCACCGGATTTGAAACCTTCAACATCCACGTCAAACTAGTTGAAGTTCTTACTGGGCACTCTGCCCGTGACAGTTCCGTTTGGCAGGCCAAAACTTCCCCATCAAGAACATGTCTTCCGGGCAAAACCTCAACCGTGAAGGCTCACTTCAAAACTTTTTCCCCAGATTCGTGTGGCCGTGTGTGTGTGTGGGAATGTCCGTCCAGTGAACTTCACACTGACTGACCACCACCACGAATCAAAACCAGTTATGGCCAAGTCACACCGACCTTGCCAGCGAAAACAACCCCGGTTAGTGATAAAATTCATCGCACACTCACACACCGGAGTCTCGGAAGAAACTTTGCTTCTGGCTCCACTCCCAAGGCCGGTTCCTGGTCAGACAACCGGAAGATATGAGTTTGGCAGAGGAGTTTGCTCCGTGTGTGTGAGTGTGGCGGTTTTGGGATGTGAGTGCGGTGCGATGCGGTTCTCGAAAGTGTCAAATCTGTCCAATTTCTTGCGGAATTCGGACCGACCGAGACCGGCCACAGTAACCGGAACTTTCGTCTCACTGGGAGGTTCTGGACTCTGGAATCGGACAGCTCGGTACTGTCTTGTGTTGCAAACTCCATTCTAAATTGCAAATTTTCTAATTTTTATTTGATCAAAATATCATTTGCTGAAAAGTTTAAACAATAAACCGTTACTAATAGATTTATTTTAAAAATTCTAACAAGTTTGCTTTTTTACGTGGAATGTGCCCCTTTCCACCATCTCACATAAGATTTTCATGAGCTGGTTTTGAAGTTTGCACAAAATTTCAAGTTTTCTACCGCACTACCACACGTTCCCCCGTCCGCAACAGCTTACGTTTGGTCTAAATTCAATTCTAAAATTTATACAACGTGCCCCGCCCCTCGTCCAGAGGTGGGTTGACTGCCATGAAGCCACGGGGTGGGGGGGATGAAATGTTTTGCGGTAATTTTCGTTCCCCAAACGTGTCCAAGTTTATTCCACTCTGGAGATGAAGAGTCTCTTCCCCGGAATGAGGTGTGTGACCAACCAATCGAAAGTTTCGGGAAGGAAGAATATTCCGGGAGCGGATCCCACCGGAGGGGGGGGGGGCCTGACAGCTTCAAAAATGGCAGATTATGGTAATAGCACTAGACCACACACATTTACAAACCGGGAGCGACTAATCTCCTGTCGGGACTCTGACTGGGGTGGTTTGTAGGAGAGCTTGGGATACGTAAAAAGAAATGTTTTTTAAAAATTCCTGCCCAAATTGAATATAAAGCATTGTTTTCATTCAAAACTTTGTTGTTCGTCAAATATGGTGTGTTGAAAAAGTTATCGCTTTTGTATCTTTTTAAACATTCCATAACCAATTTTTAAACACCTGTCAGTTTGATATTGTAAACAGAGCATCATTTGAACTGTTTGTCCTATAATCTATTGTCTTTAGAGCGTCCAATTTCCCGGGAATATCCCGGGGATATCCCGAAAAAAAATATTTCCCGTTTCCCGGGGAATTTGTAAATTTCCCGGGAATTCCCGTAATTCAAGTGAAAGTATACATTTCTTAAATTATTTGAACTTTTTTTTGAAAATGCTCTGAAGAAAAACATTAATTGAACAAACTTAACATGATTTTGTTGAATTAAATGTATTCTTTGGTTTATATATAATTAATTAGATTATCAGAAATTATGACATCAGAATTATTTCTGATGCTACTAATTTTTAAGGCAACTGGGAATAGATCTTGTTTAATGAGTATTAAATTATTACAAATAATTATTATTAATTTTCGACAGATTGATGTAATTTAATCAAAACAATATTAACTCCTTACCTCCAAATAAAAATTGAGATTTTTTACGTTTTTGTTTGCCATGATCAAATGAGATGAAAATCGAATTTGCGCAAAAAGAATTAGTTCAATTGGTTAACCTAGTACTAAAGAAATCACAATTTGAAGTAAAATAATTATGGGGCACTGGTGCAACTACAGGTGTTAGAGGGTTAAATGTGAAAAATAGAAGACTTTTTGTGGATTGATGTTAGTTTATCGTGTTATTTAAATTATGCAACATGATAATACAAAAAAAAAATCACTGATAAATTACTTTCTATTGTTTGTTCTCAAAAAAAAAAAATGCAAGAATATATTCAAAGTTTGCTCAATTATTTGAAAACATTGGGTTGTTTGGAGTAAAACCAACACTAAAAAGCTTTACCAGTTGTTCAAGAGCTGAAACCAGTATTTGTCATGAAAAACATAATTTCTGCATGTTTTTTTTTCTCATTTCAATAAACTGGTCACAGAGGCATGTTTAATATTTCTCATCAAAAAATACCAAAATACATTTTCTTGTAGTTGAATGATTTTTCACATGCAGTCAAGCTGTTAATTGATCTTCACACTTATTTAAACCATTAATGTTGATGTCCTGTACAATTTTGTTGCTTAATATTAATTAATACCAAGACCATAACAATTTTCAATAAATTTAAAATTTCTCGGGAATTCCCGGGATTTCCCGGGAAATTGGCTGAAAATTTCCCGTTCCCCGGGAAATTTGTAACCCCGGAAAATTGGACGCTCTAATTGTCTTTTATATCTTGAAAGGACCTTTTCAATTAATACTCAAGATTTTTTTTTATATTTGCTATGAAACATAAATAATGCAATAAATAATCATGTGATTTTTCTGGGAAAAAAGTTAAGGTAAAAATAGTATCATCATAAACAAAAAGCTGAAGTGATGGAATCTCTAGAAAACATCAATTTTAAAAAATAACCTATTCAGGTGAAATGGGACGCTAGTTCAGAATGAATATTTTCTATCGTTCTTTACAGCAAATAACAGAATCGTAAAAGTTATATTTTTCAACACTGGAACGGGTGCTAAAATGATGAGTTGTCAGCACTTATACCGAAAAGTAGTATTTTTTATGTTGCTTTGAATTTAACGGCAAATTGACTGAACATTTGTCATAATATTCAATTCAAAGGGTGTTTTCGGAGTTGAAAAATTGTTGAAACTCCATGCAAAACTTGATTTAAATTTGAGCAATTCCAGCCCGAATCAGGAATTTTTCTGCTACTTTTGAATCCTGCCCCATTCCGATTTCAATATAGAAACTCTGTAGACATGTTACCATGTTGTAGAAAACATGACATGTTATGTTATTTATACAGTTCAGAGACCCCAAAAAAGTTTAAATTGACCTGTTGATTGTCTGTTACATTTCGGTATCAAAAATGCAATATTCTAGCTTCACCATATTGGCTTCCATCTGGAATTGCACATTCTCTGAATACTTTGCAGTCATATTCGAGTTCAGCGATTTTAAATTAGTAAAATTTGACTAGTTGACTGAACATAAAAATCCCTTTATGGGGATCTTTAACTTCCAATAAGGATAATCAACAGGCAGATGCGGATTCAGGAGGGTCAAATTAGTTTAGATCAATCAAAACTAGCCTGTAAAACGAAAAATGATCACCTAGATTGAGCATTTGGTTCGACATGAACATTCAAAAATATTTGCAACGGCCCTATTTGAAGATGAAATTTTTAGAATAATGATTAACTTTTTAATTTATTTTATTCAGCTAGTTTTAGTTGCATCATCTTTCCCCTTTGTTTTATCAATTCAACAGAAATCGTCAAATTTTCTTATGAAAAGTACATATACCTCCAGCATTCTACATCCTGGCGTGACGGGATTTTGCGGGCTTTAAAATTTTCTCATTGTGACTTGACTTTTCTTCTCACTATAAACATACAAATCTACAATCGCACACACACACACACATACCCAGCCACACCTCTCGCGCTCGCATAATTATGACAGAGGCAAAGGCATTTCTTTTCATTACAACACTCTGGAGGCCGTTTGGAACCATTGAGGCCGTTCCGGTTGGAGGTATCCCTCCTTCTTCCACCCTCCTGATAAAGTTGGGGGCTGGTCTCGCAAATAATTGTCCTCGGTGTCCACGTGGCTGGTTGGCTGGCTGGATGGCGACGATGTCTTTTTTTTTTTTTTTTTTTTTTTTTTTTAAAGGAGAAAAATGAGGCGACATAAATATGAATGGCATCATCCCCGGGAAGGAGTGTATGAATTGAATTCCGGCATTTCCAGAAAACGGCGATGAATAATGTGAGCGGAATGAAAATATATTTACCCTTGGAATGTGGCGGCGGCGATGGGATTTCGTGGCGGACGGCAAGTTGGCTGGAATGGGTTCCTTTTTCAGGGAAGGATATTCCACAGTGGTGAGATGAAAATTGTAGCCGAAAGAGCTGGTGACAATTTTATTGGGAGGGAAGATATGTCATTTGTAGGAGAACTGTGAACATTTTCAGATTTATGGATTGATTCATCACATATAATGTCTTTGCTTTTTCCGCCTGTTTTTAAAATCAGCAAAAATGTCACAAGACTATTCTTCAAACTATAGTATCCATTTCTATGTCAACAATCAGACTTTCCCGGACGAATCCACTGATATTCGAACCCACTTTGCAAGATGAATCCGGTTATTACATTTCTATCCCCAGGAGGATATCCCTCTACCGCCGAAACTTAAAAGCATCCAATTTTGCTCCCACTTAAACTATCACATTTCGACAAACAGCCCGTCACTCACCAGTCGAGTGAAATCAATTCTCTTGCATTTTCACTTAACATTCCAACGCCCAAGGCTCCAAAAAAGTTGGAACGGTAACTTCAACTCAATGGTTCTCGGGCATAACTCAACAAATCAAGATGATTCTTCTTTCCAGTGATTTGTTAGGATGTCTAGATGATTCTAGAACTTTGCAGAACTTAATTTGATCAAATCTGTAATTTTTGCGATTAAAAACATCGTTCCAACTTTTTTTTTCGCGTTCAAAAAAAATTCGCAAAAAATTCCTCGAAGGCAGTCGTTTTGAAAAAAGGTGGAACGATGGTTTCGGTCGCAGAAATTACAGATTTGATCAAATTAAGTTCTGCAAAGTTCTAGGATTATCTAGACATTCTTACAAATTACTGGAAACAAGAATCGTTCCGATTGGTTGAGTTATGCCCGAGAACCAGCGAGTTGAAGTTACCGTTCCAACTTTTTTGGGAGGCTTGGGCGTCCGTGTAAGTTGGACATGCGTTGGGCGTTCCAGTGTTAAAATACACCTGCAAAGTTGGGTGTCACAGCACGTCTCCAAAAACTGTCAATCATTCTTCGAAACGACAATAGCTCTCTACCACTTTTCTTATTCCCGGGGTCCGGTTCCAGCCAATGCGGGACACTTTCTGCCTCGTCACACATCCGGGGCACCCCTCGGAAGTGGTCCCGAAAATTGGATCAAACCGTGTGTAACCTCTCTCTCTCTCTCTCTCTCGGATTTGAGCAACTCCGGGCCTCCGAACCCAACAGCAGCATTAGCTTCCGGAAAATTAATGTTGTCCAACGAAGTCCGCTTTCGGGCGGAGACCGTCCTGATGACAGCATCAATAAAAGTCACCGTGGCGTGTATCCTAGATCCCTGGCTGATGGTGCTGGGTTGGCCACGGACTGGATGGTTCGCCGATGCCCGACGATGATGATGAGTTTGCAGCGGGTACACGAAGATGAAGGAATCCCCGAAGGTCGTCACACACGTGTCATCTGTCAAATCGTGAAGCGGTACAAATCCCTTGGACCAGCAAGCTCCGGCCACGGATTCCGGGTCCCGAACTAATAACATTGGATGTCAAAGCTGGACGAGCGAACAAAGGGATTAGCTGTAGGGGAAAAGTGGCCAAATGTTGCTTCTTGTCACCATACCTGTAGTCTAATTCACCCCAATGTCCCACCACCCCACCCAACATGCTCCCGCTGATGGACAGTTCGTGTAGCGAGGGAAAAGCCCCGCGCACCGGAAAATGATAAATTGCAGCGTGTTAGCCCGACCTAATGTGCGTATGTCCACGTGGCTGTCAAAGCTAATTTGCACCCAGCCACGGGCGTCCATCGCGGCGTTGCACCGTTGATGAGCTATGTGTAACCAAATTTGATGACGGGCTGTCAACGGCCCAATGCCGACTGACGCGGATGCTGCGTGGCGGCGGAAAGTCCTGCGGTGAACCAATGCGAGTGGTTGCCTCATTATGAGGTAATGGTTAATTTGATGATGGAAAACTTCATTTGCTCATTACGCACGTGGTGGGTTGCAGGCGGGGTCTTTGAAGTTTGACCGAACCGCGTGAATCGCGTGTAACTGGAGTGATATGAGATGAGGGTTGGAATAGATCAATTGATCGATTGACGTTTGACTTGAATGCTAACGAGTGTAACGACTTGAAACAGAAATGAGTAAATCTAGAATGGAGTGATTCCCAATTTATCAAATAAAACAATCTTTCAATAAGAACAAAAGGGTTTCCAAATACAATTCCCTGCATTATCACAAAAATATATTTAATTGCATTTTTTACTTCCATAAGAAATTGTCCATAATTCAGCAGCTCAGAAATCCTGTAATGTAATCCGGTAACTCTCTGTGGTCGAATTTGTAAATATTGCAGGATTAAGATCAAAATTGCTTTAATTTGGCACAATATTGGTATTAGAGTTGCTTGGCCAAAATAATTTCAAAATATTTGGTGTTTAGGGAGATCGAATACAAAATCATTGCATTGCGTTCTCATCAATAAAAAAAAAGAATTTGAGGCCTTTTTTTAATTAATGTTAAAACGGATTTGCAATCGAAAACAACTTTCAAGATTTTTCAAAAACATAGTGCCCATGGTTGCCAATCCCTTATAGCATTCTTTTAAAAATTAACCCTCTACAACCTAACCCCGCCTTTAGACGGGCTTCGATCTGAAAAATCGCCAAATATCCTTTTTTCAACCAATTTTTGATCTTTGGAATGCATTTGAAAGAAGTTTTACTTGTTTTATGTGACTTTACCAATGTTTTTAAAAATGTAATTTTTTTAGGGGTCAACTTTCTCTTTGTTTTTACTAATTATTTCCTATATTTTAAGTAAAAATAAGTATGCAGTAATTTTTGTAGTGTCCCAGAATATGCCCCTACGCATTTGTTTACAATTTAAATGGTAATGGTGACATTCTATCCAGGTTTTTAAGCGAAGATGGCGTTCGAATGGCGAACATCCAAAATGTCAAAATCGCGCAGTAGCACCAACATTAGAAAACAAATGTGGCTGTCATACCATGGCACACTTTTTCGGAATATTGGTACCACTGCGTGATTTTGTCATTTCGGACGTTCACCATTCAAACGCCATCTTCGCTTAAAAACCTGGATAGCAGAAAATTTTAAAAACACGTAAAAAATTGAAAAAGTGACTGTAAAAACATGAAAAAAATATCTAGTCAAAATTTTATGATAGGAGATGTTAGAATAGGCCAAATACATAAACAAACATAAACTGAACAAGATAAATGAAAATTAAAATACTAAAAATAAAACAAGAAAAACATAAAACAAGAGAAGTAAAGTTTTTCATAGAACAAAAGTTGCTAAAAATGGCCTCCTAAACACGGGAAAAATAAAAATTTTCGAATAAAAAAATTGGACAGTAAAGGGTTAAAATATTTTACACAAAAATAACTCATATCGACGCTGTCGTGCTGCTATCTTGTCGCACGTGTGTTTTGGGCCAAATAGAGTTACAATTTTGTTTTTGATCACCGGAAGTCAATCATAATTATTTAATTGAGAGAAGAGTGCCATTGTGTGCAGCAGGGCTGTGGAATCGAGTATTTTTGGGGACCGGAGTCGGAGTCGAAATCGAAGTCATTAAATCTTGATAAGCTGGAGTTGGAGTTGGAGCTGAAGTTGATTTTTTTTTTGATAACCAGGAGTCGTAGTTATCTTAAATATAACGCAAATTATGTACTTTTTTATTTCTCAGTATTTGTAACAATTCCTACAATTCAGTTCAATTTATAAATCTTAATATTATTTTAAATTTTGTTTGTTAGGTCACGTGCACTGCGTTGAAATTTTTCCATTCAGTTTCTTTTTGATTTAGATTGCGAAAACGTTGAAATAGTAGTTTATGCAACAAGTTGCAAAAAGAGGATTTTTTCAGCACGAGTCGTACATTTATCTAACGAGGTTTACCGAGTTAGATAAATACGACGAGTGATGAAAAATCAAGTTTTGCAACGAGTTCCATACAACGTTTTTTGCAATTCCGAAAAACACCCTTTGGACAGAATTATATGACAAATGTCCATGCATTGAGTCAATGAATCGATCAAATCAAAAAAATGTTGAAAAGTATAACTTTTCCTAACAAGTGCTGAAAAGTTCAACTTTTCAGCATCCATTTCAGTGCTGAAAAGTAGAACTTTTCAGCATTTGTATTGAAATGGTTTACTATTCGATTCTGTTATTTTTGGTACAGAAAAGTAGGCTGTTTCGTCGTTCAAGAATGACAGGAAAAGTAAGTAGTTTCACGACGGAATTGCAAAAAGAAAATTTGTTGACTCCCTAAATATTAGCTCGTATTTTGTTATTTCACTATGATCACTAGATGTGATATAATTATAACCTGTTAATCCTCTCCAACCCATGTTTGTAGAATCATACCTCCTAAAATAAAAATAAACAATTGGAGTTGTCTGTTGAAAATTGTTCAAAATATACATCAATTCCCCACGAAAACACCATGATCCAAAAAAAAGTTCTCCGATCGGGCTCAAAATGTTTTTGTGGGTTCCTTGGCCAAAATAATTAGACAAGTATTTTTTCAATTTCGCAAAATACATCAAAGTTTGATTTCAATCGACAATTCGATGACTCTGGTTATTTTTAACAAAAAATGGTTTCTAATTAGGCAAATGAATTTCAGAATTAAAAATCTGGAGGATTCAGTGTGGCTTTAGATCTTTATAATGAAACTCTATAATCATGTTTGCAGCTCCAGTCTTGTTCACTGAAAAACCTCTCAGCTATTTCTGTTATGCGAGCTAAAAAGATATAAGCTGATAGAAGTGTGTGGGATTTATGTCCAACCAGCTTTTTACTCAAACAATGGATCAAACTCGTTGCTAATGTCTGGTGTAACTTTCCATTCTCTTGAATAATACTTTTTTTAATTAAATTATGGAACCTGTGGAACTTTCTAAGCCTTTCTGCCATACAAAGAATGGATTACGTCGATGTCGTTACCATTGCTAAGGCAGATAATAAATTGTGAGCTTTCGAAGTAACTTCACATTTCGCTCTTGGGCCTCTTCGCCCACACGATACGCCCAATGAATCATTTAATCGCTGTCTCTGTAAAACATTATCTCAACGACCACGAACTGACAAAGTCCAGTATAAATAACGAGTCCGTGCCAACTGAGCAGCAAAAAAAAAACCCCACCCACACATGGTTCGCGTTTGTCACCAGCCAAAGTAACGAGGGTATCATGTCCAACAACCGAGATCTAGATTTTTCCTTCCACGTAGCTGGCCAACCCTCCCGGCTGGGGGGCGTAACCATCGTCGTCGTCCTCGCCATCAATATCCCTCGTAATAAATTGTCCTCATAATAAATTCACATTGCACCATTTCCACCACCTCCAACTATACACAGTAAAACCTTTTCCCAGCCCACACCTGGCCAGGCGGGTTGCTCCGAACGGCATTCCAGGGGGGATGAGCGGGAAAGTAAGTGTAGAAATGCTCAACGGAAGGCAGCTTTTATGTTGTCACTTCTTGAGGTGCATTTCGATGGATATTGGGGTGGCCCCCTGAAAGTGGGACAAAGGTTCTCTAGCTTGTCGTCACACCTTCTCGAACACCCCACCGAAACTAGAAAAGGGCCATCCAGAGAGTTGGGTGGTCGTCGATGGCAGCTTCCTTCTAGGAATAAAAAAAAGACCAACGACTGACTGGCAGCACGTGAGTGTTTGCAACAATTTCGACGACGATGACGGCGACGAGATATGCGACAGGACCAGGTCGTGGATTCCAAATTGGCACGTTTTCCCATTATTGCCCATTGGGTCGTTGATAGGCATCTTTACCGATGGCGATGGCATGCCATGGCAGAAATAGATCTCTTCGGAGACCATCTCGGAAGTTGTGAGGAGGAAAAATGTCGGATGAAAAATAAAATAAAAAAGGAGCACCATTTGTTCGGAGAGTGAAAATATTGTATTGCATATTTTGTCTTCTTGGAGCGCCAGGAGCACCCAAAGTGGACGGCTGTCGTGGGCCATTAGCGAAAGAATGGCAAAGTTGTACGTCGTGTGTCTTTTGTGTCGTGCTTCAAAGGTTCTCACACATTTCACTGGGTCTAGGATCCATGGGATAATATGAGCTGTTTGGAAATTGTATATGGCACTTTATGTGGGTTATTCTTCGCAAATTCACACTGCAGTTGCCCCGAACCTTTTTTATTTGCGTGAAATTTTGTTCTAAGGGGTAATTTTTGTTTCTGATTACGAATCAATATCTCTTGTGTCGCTGTTAGAGTGCATGGGGTGATTGGATTTCTTCTTTTTTTTCATTTTTTTAGTTTGCGCGTTCGTTAAATTTTATGTTTGTTCTCTTTATATAGTTTTCGATAGAAACGATCCGATTTTTGTTTTTTGAGATAAGCAAGTCGTATTGCTGGATTAAGTCCTTTTCATACCATCGAGGATCGGAAGGCACGTCAACGAATATGTTTTAAGGCTTATGATATAAAATAATTTTAATGAATGAAGCCCTTCCTACATCACCGTTGATCGGAAGGCACGCCGATGGAGAATTTCTGGAGAATCGTGGTCGAATTAATACTATATTTAAATCCCTAGATAGCTGTCTTTCCGCAAACGGCTGCATAAGATTTTTAAAATTTCAACCGTTAAACAAATTGCTTATGGTTGCATCACCTACCACAGTGAATCCTGACCTCCCCTGACTTCCCCGTGTCTTACCTCTGGTCGTGGCCGGCGTCGGTATTGATCAGCACGATAGGGACCTTTGAAAATTGCGAAGGGGTGATGATTGGTTCCTACTTTTCATCTGTGGTACACGGAGCAATGTTTGGGGGTCCTGGTCAATAACGAAGTAGCAGCTACGGGTAGACACCAATGCTATGCTATGCTAATTTTAGATTTTTCAGGAGATTTTTGCAACATCTAAAAAATGGTGAAATGTTTACCATGCATTTTGTTTAAAGTTTGTTCTAACGAAATTTTACAGGAGACGCATGCTGTTTTTTTTTTAAATTCAAATTACAGTCAAGACTCGCCTATCCGAAGGCCTCGGAAAAAATTCACTTCGGAAAATCAAAACTTCGAATAATCGAATCACGACTTTTTTGCTGTTGTCACATTTTTTATTGTTGAGCATAAATATAACCCCTAAACTACACTAAAGTGATTCTAAAGTTTTAAATACAAGATGGTGGCCAAAATGGCGTCGATGAAATATAGAAAAAAAAAATACTTTTTGTAATTTAATAGGCAACAAACTATTCAAATTTATTCAAAATTGAGGTTAAAAAAAAGCGAAACAAATAAATTAAAGAAAACCAGATATTATTTCAAACAACAAACAATGTTGCTTACCTCCCAAAATTGTCCACTCGTCCCATCGTTTCCCTCATTAAAATTCCAACGGAATAGTAGATATATCAGGGCATGTATGACATTCCTCCTTCTTCGCATCTCGCATCACAATCCACCTGAGACCGGTCCGTTCGTTTGTGTAGCAGGGGCCCTTGGCCAAAGTGGACATCTCTCTGTCTCTCTCTCTCTCTCTTCGATTGACCTCCGACCGCCACCACCGTCCATCGATACCCACGTCACACGTGTGTAAATGTATGTGTGTGTATGTGCTGCCCGTTACTAACGACGGACAAATAACGGACAATTTGTTGCCGGCAGTGTCATCGTCGTCCTGGCTGATTTCTCGGTCCTCGGGGTGAATGCAGACCAATCAACGAGAGTGATAGTGCGCCCGTGAGCTTGCAGATATTGATCGGCTTGCAACGCAGGGAGGATGCCCCTTGAATAGAGATGCAATTTGCCTCGTTTGAGTTTGGCCATTTTCGAGCTTAAAGCTGCACTGTTGCAGTTTGGGACGACACAATGTATCGCCTTTATTTTTAAGTCCGGCACCTTTTCCAAAGAATGGTGAAAAAATATGACGGTAATTGCCGGGAAGGTACCTTCTTGAGCTGAAAAAGTTGCAAGCTGCAAGCATAATAGGTTGACGGTTGGTTGGTGGTGCACGAGCCAAGAAAATGAGGTTTGGAAAAATGGCGTTCGTTACTTGAGCCGCCTCTCGTGAGTCCCTTCAGGCGGTGATGGTGACGATGTGGAAACAGTGACATTAAAGTGATTTAAAGTGACTAAAATTTAACTTTTTTTCTAACTGTATGATACCCTTTTCTAAGATGAAATCTATCAAAAGCACCAATAAGATAAAAACAAATCTTTCGGACCATTTCTTGATCATTTTTTTCTCACTGTGCAGCATGTCGCCTCTGTAAACCCTTGTTCGCGTTCGTCGCAAGGCGGTCCCTTTACTCCAGGTCCAGAAGTGGGAGAGTAATGCATTATTTAGCGAATAATTGCACGTGTACATTAACAACATTTGTTATCTCAAATGACTCAATTATATGACACGTTGACACGCGATTTGCAAGGGATAGTTACTGTTTACATAAAGGAGCCCGGGGCCGGTCATTATTTTTTTTGTGCAGTTTAAATTGTGTGGTTTGAATCGATATTTCAAATTATCTTATTTAAGCTTCAACACGACCACGTGATAAAATAAAAACGCGAGCTTGTAAAGCCCTTGTGGAGAGCGGATTTCACCCAATTTATCGCGTAATCAATCAATTGGTGCCAGTGCCAAGCGGTCGCCCTTGCATATCCTCACCTGTTGTGTTACGTCAATAACGGGCGGAAACTGGCCACTGGCCACCAACGACTATCACCACCCCGGCACCACCGCGATTACCGCAACTCAATCAACCGGGAGCCAGCATAATTGTGACACGGTGAATCCATTTTCAGCCCCTTTTCATCATCACACCCACCGAACAACTTACTATAATTGTCGGATGCTGGACTCGCAGGACAAAGTGGTGCCCGGTGGCCATTTTGGGGTGGGGGCCCGCGATTATCAATCACTTGGCCTGGCCAAGTGGCCGCGCCCGCTCAAACTCAATTTCGTCCACGCCACCGCGTTAAGTTTAATGACAACAATTATTGATGAACTTTCGCCCACCTTCGTCACCCACAATCGCACACACACAGACACTCATGCAAATGCAAGCACTAGGGTGATTCAAAGCTGCCTTCCCAGTGTCTTATTTTTAGGGTTGTTAAGGAAACCAGAAGGCAGAAATATTATCTGATTTTACACAGAGGAAAAAGAGTTCCCAAAATCATGAACAAGCGTTCATGAAAATGGGAACCACGAACAAAGTGTTCAAATCCCATGGTACGTTTTTGGAAATCGTACCATGGAATTCGAACACTTTGTTGATAATGGCCAAAACTAGGCGCAACAAATCCGATTTGAACCACACTAACATACTCACTACTCACGTACCAGTGCAAATCTATACTGCACACGAGGGTCGATCATTTTCGTGTGGCCAATTTGGTTATGGATTGATGAAGGACATATAGTGGTCCACCCATGCCGATCCCCCAACTCAGTTTCAGGTAATTTATAATTTGGGGGATTCAGGGTCAAACGAGATTGAATATAAAACAAGAGACGGGAGCGAAATGATTGAAATTGCAGAAAATAATTTTATTGATTTAACGATACAGCTAACTGTATTTTAAACATTTTTTTTCGCTGTAGAGCAATTCCAGCTCAAATCAAGAATTTTTCTGGTACTTTTGTACCCGACCCTCTCCGATTTCAATGAAACTTTTTAGACATGTTATCCTAGGCCTATATAAGCCATTTTTGTGTATATGGAGCCAGTTGTACTCAAAAGGTAGTGCGGTGCCTGTGTGGACGCGCAGTCCTGTTTTTTCGTGTTTTTTCTCCGTCTCTTTTATGTCGCTGTTCGAGTGCATGGGATTGGTCATTATAATTAAATAATGGCATCAGTAGTGCGGTGCCTGTGTGGACGCTCAGTCCTGTTTTTTCGTGTTATTTTCCGTCTCTTTTGTGTCGCTGTTCGAGTGCATGGGGTGATTGGTCATTGGTCATTATAATTGATCAGTAGTGCGGTGCCTGTGTGGACGCTCAGTCCTGTTTTTTCGTGTTATTTTCCGTCTCTTTTATGTCGCTGTTCGAGTGCATGGGGTGATTGGTCATTGGTCATTATAATTGATCAGTAGTGCGGTGCCTGTGTGGACGCTCAGTCCTGTTTTTTCGTGTTATTTTCCGTCTCTTTTATGTCGCTGTTCGAGTGCATGGGATTGGTCATTATAATTAAATAATGGCATCAGTAGTGCGGTGCCTGTGTGGACGCTCAGTCCTGTTTTTTCGTGTTATTTTCCGTCTCTTTTGTGTCGCTGTTCGAGTGCATGGGGTGATTGGTCATTATAATAAAATAATGGCATCAGTAGTGCGGTGCCTGTGTGGACGCTCAGTCCTTTTTTTCGTGTTATTTTCCGTCTCTTTTATGTCGCTGTTCGAGTGCATGGGATTGGTCATTATAATTAAATAATGGCATCAGTAGTGCGGTGCCTGTGTGGACGCGCAGTCCTGTTTTTTCGTGTTTTTTCTCCGTCTCTTTTATGTCGCTGTTCGAGTGCATGGGATTGGTCATTATAATTAAATAATGGCATCAGTAGTGCGGTGCCTGTGTGGACGCTCAGTCCTGTTTTTCGTGTTATTTTCCGTCTCTTTTATGTCGCTGTTCGAGTGCATGGGATTGGTCATTATAATTAAATAATGGCATCAGTAGTGCGGTGCCTGTGTGGACGCTCAGTCCTGTTTTTCGTGTTATTTTCCGTCTCTTTTGTGTCGCTGTTCGAGTGCATGGGGTGATTGGTCATTGGTCATTATAATTGATCAGTAGTGCGGTGCCTGTGTGGACGCTCAGTCCTGTTTTTCGTGTTATTTTCCGTCTCTTTTATGTCGCTGTTCGAGTGCATGGGGTGATTGGTCATTATAATAAAATAATGGCATCAGTAGTGCGGTGCCTGTGTGGACGCTCAGTCCTTTTTTTCGTGTTATTTTCCGTCTCTTTTATGTCGCTGTTCGAGTGCATGGGATTGGTCATTATAATTAAATAATGGCATCAGTAGTGCGGTGCCTGTGTGGACGCGCAGTCCTGTTTTTTCGTGTTTTTTCTCCGTCTCTTTTATGTCGCTGTTCGAGTGCATGGGGTGATTGGTCATTATAATTAAATAATGGCATCAGTAGTGCGGTGCCAGTGTGGACGCGCAGTCCTGTTTTTCGTGTTATTTTCCATCTCTTTTGTGTCGCTATTTGTGTACATGGGGTGATTGGATTTCTTCTGATTCGTGTTGTTTTCATCTCTTTTGTGACGCTGTTTGTGTGCATGGGGTGATTGGTCTTCTTCTTCTTCTTTTTTCTATATTTTTAGTTCGCGCGTTCGTTGGCCAATGGGTTTATTTTTGTTCTCTTTACATAGTTTTCGATAGAAACGATCAGAATTCTTTTTTCGAGACAAGCAAGTCGTATTGCTGGATTAAGTCCTTTCTATATCATCGATGATCGGAAGGCACGCCGACGAATATGTTTTTAAGGCTTATGATATAAAATCATTTTAATGAATAAAGCCCTTCTTACATCACCGTTGATCGGAAGGCACGCCGACGAAGAATTTCTGGAGGATCGCGGTCGAATTAATACTATATTTAAAATTCTAGATAGCTATCTTTCGGATTCGATTGTGAGTAGCGGGACTTCGCGGTTACTATGCAACGTATTTTTGGAGTCTTTTTATATTTTAAATTTATAAGTCCTTCTTTTATCATCGTTGATAGGAAGGCACGCCGCCGGTTAAGTTCGTTTAAGTTATTGTTTTAATTTCACTACAATCGGTTACGTGGTGTCCTGTTTTCTTTTCGTTTATATTCGTTGATCGTAATAATTTATTCCAACTGGCAGCTTTAGTATTAACTCATCTACTATTTTTGACATTTGCTCGCGTTATCTTAATTGTACCAACAGTAAAAATATACTGATAAGTCCAGCCCATAGCACTTCCGCTCGGTTGGCACGCGTTCGATTAAAACAAACTTTTTAAATAATCAATTATTTATCTTTCCGCAGCCGGCTGCCTAAGATTTAAAATTTCAACCGATAAACAAAATGCTCATGGTCACATCACTGCCACTCGTGAATCCTGACCTCATACCCATCTACTAACCCCCTCAAAACTCATGTGATACTTTGTCGGAGAAGCAGTCGATTGGGCGGTCTCTATCACTCAAGTATCGGACTAACATTCCCATCCACTTCCCCGTGACCCTACCACTGGTCGTGGCCGGCGCCGGTATTGATCAGCATGATAGGGGCCTTTGAGAAGTTGCGAAGCGAGGAAAGATAGCTCCCACTTATCTTCCACGGCTCGTGGATGTAACTTCTGGAGGTCCTGGTCAATAACGGAGTAGCAACTGCGGGTGGGCACCTATGCTTATGCTTATGCTTTATATGGAGCCAGTTGTACTCAAAAATGACCTTTGAGAAGGGCGTAAGTAATTTAATTATTTTTGTTTTTTTTTCTTATTAAAAAATTACTGTAACTCAAAGCTGTTGCATAGTATCAAAAAGTGGCCAAAGACAAACTTTTTTAAAAAATGGACGGGATTTCTGAAAAAATACACTGAAAAAAAATACACATCACTTCCATGAGATTTTTCAAATTAAAAAATTAAGAGTTAAATTTTAAGGTGATGTTAGGAATTTTTTTCGCTCAAATTTTTTTAGGAAATAGCCTAAAATGTTACAAAAAAAAAAAAAAAACTCACGAAAAATGCAGAATGATATGTCTCTCCTAAAAAAATACAAAAATCATTTAATAATGAGGAGAGCCTTCGGACTCCTAGGTTCGAGCAGAAACTTGCAATAGAGACCACAAAAGACCCGGGGGTCGTTTATGTGGATGGTTTGATTTTTTTTCATTTAATAATAATGTTTTTTTTAAAGTGATCTAAACATCAAAATTTTCAAAAACCGATAGTGGGAATCTTTTTCCCAGACAATTTTACGTATAGACAATTTTACGTATAGAGACTTTATATTGACCATTGACCTACGTCCAATCCTTGTGAAGATACAGTGGTTTTAGAATAAAAATATTGAAAAATTAGGGTTTTTGTTGGTTTTTTTTTTGCAATTTCTTAATGACAGACTTGATTTTTCAGTCTCGAAAATATTTTTACAGAAAAGCTCGTGTAATTTTCTATAAGTTTGCGTTTGGCAGCTTTTTTAATTTGACTCGTTTTAATATTTACGTAAGCTAATTTACTATCCTATTTTTTCAACATTCTTATTTTTAAAACCACTTTATCTTCACAAGGTTTGGATATAGAACAATGGTCAATATAAAGACTTTTAAGTAAAATTCTCTGGAAAATCGATTCGCACTATCGGTTCTTGAAAATTTTTACGTTTAGACCGTTTTTCAAAAAAACAAACAGATTCAGTTGATGATTTTTGTATTTTTTTAGAAGAAATATACCATCCTGCAAATCGTGACATTACCTTCCAATTTAACTTTTTAACATAAAAATTGAAAAATGTCATGGAATTGGCGTGCATTTTTCCTTGAGTGTATTTTTTCAGAAAGCCCGTCCAATTTCCTAAAAGTTTGTCTTTGACCACTTTTTGGTACGATGCAACGGCTTTGAGTTACAGTAATTTTCAATTTACAAAGTACAAAAATATTTAAATTACCTGCCCCCTTCTCAAATGTCATTTTCGAGTACAATTGGCTCCATATACACAAAAATGGCTTATATAGGCCTAGGATAACATGTCTTAAAGAGAGGGTCGGGTATAAAAGTATCAGAAAAATTCCTGATTTGTGCTGACTTCCTGATTTCCTCTGTAAAGAAAATTAAAACCAAAAAAAATATTACTCAACTGCACCACAAAAACGCAAAAAAAAATCAACAATCAAGAGCGAGCTGGACATTTATTTTAAAGAATTTAATGAATTTAAATAATTTGATGAATTTGTTGAATTTTATGAATTTCATGAATTTTATGAATTTTATGAATTTTATGAATTTTATGAATTTTATGAATTTTATGAATTTTATGAATTTTATGAATTTTATGAATTTTATGAATTTTATGAATTTTATGAATTTTATGAATTTTATGAATTTTATGAATTTTATGAATTTTATGAATTTTATGAATTTTATGAATTTTATGAATTTTATGAATTTTATGAATTTTATGAATTTTATGAATTTTATGAATTTTATGAATTTTATGAATTTTATGGATTTAAGAATTTTATGAATTTTATGAATTTTATGATTTTTTTGAATTTTATGAATTTTATGAATTTTATGAATTTTATGAATTTTATGAATTTATGAATTTAATGCATTTAATAAAATTTATGAATTTTATAAAATTTATGAATTTTATAAAATTTATGAATTTTATGAATTTTATGAATTTTATGAATTTTATGAATTTTATGAATTTTATGAATTTTATGAATTTTATGAATTTTATGAATTTTATGAATTTTATGAATTTTATGAATTTTATGGATTTAAGAATTTTATGAATTTTATGAATTTTATGAATTTTATGAATTTTATGAATTTTATGAATTTTATGAATTTTATGAATTTTATGAATTTTATGAATTTTATGAATTTTATGAATTTTATGAATTTTATGAATTTTATGAATTTTATGAATTTTATGAATTTTATGAATTTTATGAATTTTATGAATTTTATGAATTTTATGAACTTTATGAATATTATGAATTTTATAATTTTATGAATATTATGAATTTTATGAATTTTATGAATTTTATGAATTTTATGAATTTTATGAATTTTATGAATTTTATGAATTTTATGTATTTTATGAATTTCATGAATTTTATGAATTTTATGAATTTTATGATTTTTTTGAATTTTATGAATTTTATGAATTTTATGAATTTTATGAATTTTATGAATTTTATGAATGAATTTTATGAATTTTATGAATTTTATGAATTTTATGAATTTCGTGAATTTTATGAATTTTATGAATTTTATGAATTTTATGAATTTTATGAATTTTATGAATTTTATGAATTTTATAAACTTTATGAATTTTATGAATTTTATGAATTTTATGAATTTTATGAATTTTATGAATTTTATGAATTTTATGAATTTTATGAATTTTATGAATTGTATAAATTTTATGAATTTAATGAATCTTATGAATTTATGAATTTTATGAATTTTATGAATTTAATGCATTTTATGAATTTTATGAATTTTATGAATTATATGAATTTTATGAATTTTATGAATTTCATGAATTTTATGAATTTTATGAATTTTATGAATTTTATGAATTTTATGAATTTTATGAATTTTATGAATTTTATTAATTTTATGAATTTTATGAATTTTATGAATTTTATGAATTTTATGAATTTTATGAATTTTATGAATTTTATGAATTTTATGAATTTTATGAATTTTAAGAATTTTATGGATTTTATGAATTTTATGAATTTTATTAATTTTATGAATTTTATGAATTTTATGAATTTTATGAATTTTATGAATTTTATGAATTTTATGAATTTTAAGAATTTTATGGATTTAAGAATTTTATGAATTTTATGAATTTTATGAATTTTATGAATTTTATGAATTTTATGAATTTTATGAATTTTATGAATTTTATGAATTTTATGAATTTTATGAATTTTATGAATTTTATGAATTTTATGAATTTTATGAATTTTATGAATTTTATGAATTTTATGAATTTTATGAATTTTATGAATTTTATGAATTTTATGAATTTTATGAATTTTATGAATTTTATGATTTTTTTGAATTTTATGAATTTTATGAATTTTATGAATTTTATGAATTTATGAATTTTATGAATTTATGAATTTAATGCATTTAATAAAATTTATGAATTTTATAAAATTTATGAATTTTATGAATTTTATGAATTTTATGAATTTTATGAATTTTATGAATTTTATGAATTTTATGAATTTTATGAATTTTATGAATTTTATGAATTTTATGAATTTTATGAATTTTATGAATTTTATGAATTTTATGAATTTTATGAATTTTAAGAATTTTATGGATTTAAGAATTTTATGAATTTTATGAATTTTATGAATTTTATGAATTTTATGAATTTTATGAATTTTATGAATTTTATGAATTTTATGAATTTTATGAATTTTATGAATTTTATGAATTTTATGAATTTTATGAATTTTATGAATTTTATGAATTTTATGAATTTTATGAATTTTATGAATTTTATGAATTTTATGAATTTTATGAATTTTATGAATTTTATGAATTTTATGAATTTTATGAATTTTATGAATTTTATGAATTTTATGAATTTTATGAATTTTATGAACTTTATGAATTTTATGAATTTTATGAATTTTATAAATTTTATGAATTTTATGAATTTTATGAATTTTATGAATTTTATGAATTTTATGAACTTTATGAATATTATGAATTTTATAATTTTATGAATTTTATGAATATTATGAATTTTATGAATTTTATGAATTTTATGAATTTTATGAATTTTATGAATTTTATGAATTTTATGAATTTTATGAATTTTATGAATTTTATGTATTTTATGAATTTTATGAATTTTATGAATTTTATGAATTTTATGAATTTTATGAATTTTATGAATTTTATGAATTTTATGAATTTTATGAATTTTATGAATTTTATGAATTTTATGAATTTTATGAATTTTATGAATTTTATGAATTTTATGAATTTTATGAATTTTATGAATTTTATGAATGAATTTTATGAATTTTATGAATTTTATGAATTTTATGAATTTTATGAATTTTATGAATTTTATGAATTTTATGAATTTTATGAATTTTATGAATTTTATGAATTTTATGAATTTTATGAATTTTATGAATTTTATGAATTTTATGAATTTTATGAATTTTATGAATTTTATGAATTTTATGAATTTTATGAATTTTATGAATTTTATGAATTTTATGAATTTTATGAATTTTATGAATTTTATGAATTTTATGAATTTTATGAATTTTATGAATTTTATGAATTTTATGAATTTTATGAATTTTATGAATTTTATGAATTTTATGAATTCTATGAATTTTATGAATTTTATGAATTTTATGAATTTTATGAATTTTATGAATTTTATGAATTTTATAAACTTTATGAATTTTATGAATTTAATGAATTTTATGAATTTATGAATTTTATGAATTTTATGAATTTTATGAATTTTATGAATTTTATGAATTTTATGAATTATATGAATTTTATGAATTTTATGAATTTTATGAATTTTATAAATTTTATGAATATCATTAATTTAATGAGTTTTGTTATTCAATCATTTTAATAATTTCATTTTTTTTGTGATTTTAAGAATAATTGCTGAATTTTAGGTTTTTTTTTTCATTTCGAAAACATAGATTTTTTTATTTTGCTGATTTTATAAATTTTATGGATTTTATTAATTTCAACATTTTGATAATTTAAACATTATCCTGAAATGTTTCAATGATTTGTCACAAATATTTCTAGAACAAGGCCACAAAAAAATGCCCATTTGACCCCCGGGTCGACAAAGCCAACTTCCGATGGTAATTAGTTCCGAAACGGGTTCCGCTCTATAGATTGTGTGTGCAAATGTGTGTGATGTGGGTGTCAACTTGCCGTGGGTGGGTTAAGCGGTTCATTTACATATTGAATTAAATTTCTGCAAAAAGGCACATCACACACACACACTACCGCTACCCATGATTGACCCCCCCCCCCCCTGCATAGACAAATGTGTGCCAGTCAATACGTTGATGGGGCATTGAAGACTACAAGAATGATAATCAGTTTTTATTTTGTATTAAGATATGAGTTGTTCATGCACTAAACAGTTTAAATTATATATTTTTTAAATTTCATGTATCGTTATCGCACCTTCTCGATTTTTGAAATAGCAAAAGCTAGATGGGCTTCAGAATCACGTCTTATTTGTGTTGCTCCAGAAATTGTTTCGAGCCAAATATAAGCCCATCATCTTTGTAGTAAACTGTAGGCTTAGATTACCGATAGTTACTCTTTCTCTGATGTGGAAGCTAACAGTTGATTACTAGAAACCCTTGCCCGTCATCGTCTATAACATTGTGGTAAGTCAGCGTTCAGTCAGTGTAATGAAGCTCTCAGGTGCAAAACACAATTGGGCTTGCCAACTATAGCCAATGATGGGCAAGCAGTCAAGCCGATCATCATAATGGTGGATGCTGATGAGAAGCCCATCAAGCAGAACTTGACCGTTGGTGGTGGTTATCTTAGCAAAGAGGTATCACACTAGACAAGCCGACCAGGAGAAGGTGTTTAAATTGGATAAACATTACACGCCACGTGTTCAAACACACACACACACGCTCGCTCAAGAGAAATTTCGTGCCTCAGATAATAGACTCTCCACTTAGTTATCATCTTGTGTAGAATATGGTAACGGTTTTATTGAGAGAGGGACAAATTGTTGTCGAAATTCAGAACTATCTTCCAGCTGTTATGCATTGTAGTCTACATTCAGGCTTATTTTTGCGAGTGACAAGAAACCACAAGATGGCGTTACAGGTTTCCGTCCGCCATATTTCAACACATGATAACACTACTTCTATTGTCTGTGCCACTGCAAAGTGATGAGGCGTTCGTGCGCAAGTGTTTGAGCAAGTTTGTTCAATGAACCGGTTGAACAGGCGGCGGCTGCTAATGCTTCAGTAATTCTTGTGGATCCAATTTGAAACCAAATAGACACCTCGCCACACACGTGCTCACACTTCATTGGGCTTTCACTTGAAAGGTGTTTCACCAAGATGGCGCAGATGATGATTATGCGATGATAAGGAATGCGCGCACGTGTGTGTGAGTGTGGACCCGTTATTAAAATCAAGCTTTCATTCATGCACAAATATACACACCAGCACCGATTAGATTAATTGGATTATCGAGCGCGACGATCTGCTCACGTGCTACTGGATGGCCGTGCTCGCTATTAGTGCGTGAATGTTTATTGAAGTTTTGCCAAGCAGAGTGAAATTTAATTAAATTGGTACAAATAAATTGGATATAATCAATTCAGGGGGTGGATACAGTATAAACGCTTCGGTGCTTACGTAATTGAAGGTTGCAAAGCGTACTAAGGCACTATGGTTTGGCTCGAAAAGCTCAAATTAGGGGGTATCATTTTTAGGGTTATGTTGAGAATATCCTTGTCGTCACTTCTTAAATGAGCATTTTTTATCCTAATTTTTTTTTATTTGAATTTAATTTTCAGTTGAATTTTTCTATGATCAAAGAATATTTTTCATCATTGGTTTGTCAATAAAGACGTATATACAATGGAATGACAAGAGATGGTCGATTTTTTAGAACATTTTTGTTAGGTTGCATTTAGGCCCCTAAACTACTCCTCAAAATTTGGAAGTGATTGGTTGCGTCCACACTTTGCGCATTGCATTTGAATTTTGTATAGGAATGAGAAAACTCTCTTTTTATGGATTTTTTGTCATTTTAATTTTCCACTAAATTTTGCAAATCAACAAAATAGCGTTAAATTTGAGAAGATTCGCTAAAACTTTCCCTAAGAAAAATTTGTGCTATCTTGCTCCTGTCAAAAGATACAATGTGCTCAAAACTAGTTTAAAACGTGATTTCCGAGCAAAAAATGCCTAAATACTATAAATTACAAAATTGACCAAAAGTAGCATTTCTTTTAAAAAACCAAGAACCAAGACGACTGAATAACATCATGATTCGAAATCCGGACACTTAGTACCATATTATTTTTGTTATAGCTGGCAAAAAATCATGAAATAAGTTGGAAATGTAGAAATACAGTTAAACCTCGCATAGTGCACAGGCGTTACGCCTTTTATTTCTTCGATTACTCTGAAATGACATAATATTTTTGAAATCTTTATGTAGCAAATTGTAGATTGAAACAAGACGAACAAATTGCTGCAAAAAGAGTACAAAAATATAACGCCGTATTTGAAAAACTGATGAAATACAAAGCGTAACGCCTGCGCACTATGCGAGGTTTAACTGTATCATCAGGATTTAGTATAAACAGTCAGTTTCAAGAAAATACATGCAAAATATGTCTTTTCTAACAATTTTTCATCGGAATTTGAAAATTAAAATGACTTGTTGTGCTTCGAATCCCGGACACTGTTAAAAGCTGATTCGAAAACCGGACACTTTTACTTCGAATTCCGGACACTCGATTTTGCTTATAAATCGCACAAATTTGGACTGAAATGTTAGTGAATGGCATTTTTTAGGTCTCAAATAAGCTGTTAACATCAAAACAATCGATAGTTTATATAAAAATGTCTAGAATTTAAGAAAATCAAAAACATAAATTTCTGCTATGCCTTCCCGGTGCTTCGGACGCCTAGGAAATATTTCCGTTGAAATGTTTCGCATTTTTGGTAAACTTATTAATTTTTTTTTATTTAATTGTTTTGACATTAACTACAGCGTTCAAACAAACTTTAAATGAAAGTTGATGTTAGAATTCATCAAATAACACAGTTTTGACATTCATAATGCGAACTTATATCAAAATAATTGATAAAACAAGTTGAAGTGTCCGGGTTTCGAAGCGTCCGGGAATTCGAATCATGACGTTATAAATCTTTTTTATGCCATTTTGCATCATCGTCATCAGTAAATCAGCCAAAATTTACCCACTCTTACTTGTAATATGCAATGTCATGCTTGATTAGACCCCTCCCCCTCTCCCCCAGAGTGTGACATACTTTATGGATGTTGTCTTGCCCGGATACAAATTTGAGCATTAAACAAGGCAAAACGCTGGTAATTTCATAAAAAGGCTGTTTATTACCGAATAGTTTACCAAACGTATCTTTTTCAATCCTCTGCCATGACATTTTAAAATCATTATTGAAATAATCACATTATAGATAATAGTGTGCAAAAGTTTTAGTTCAATATAGCCATAAATATGGTTAATTGCGTAAAATAAAAAAACTCATTTTCTCCAAAATTTCTGAAAAACCACCAAATGCGTTTTTTTTAAATAATTATTTTAAAATGATTTCCATGAATTTCATCACAATGCTGTATTAATTTCAAGTTTCAACCAAAACATCGATGAAATTGATTATAATCTGAAATTGTTACCAGGCTTTTATTCAACAACATTGAAGACTGGCAAATAGTTGTTGAGATACAGTCTCAAACAAGCAGGAAATAGTAGTTTATGCAACAAGTTGCAAAAAGAAGATTTTTTCAGCACGAGTCGTACATTTATTCACCGTGTTGGATAAATACGACGAGGGTTCTTATACGATTCTGTTACTTTGGTAGAGAAAAGGAGGCTGTTTCGTCTTCCGAGACTGTCAGGAAAAGTAAATTGTGTCACGACAGAATTGCAAAAAGTTTATTTCTACTGCATCAAAATAGCAAAAATAAATTAAGAGACTAAGAACTCAAAAAATATGCCTCTAATTTTCAAAGAAATATCTAAAAACTTTCCGTTTTTTGAAGTAAAAATATTATAAAACAAATTTACTCAGCATCAACATTTGAAAAGGCCCATCCAAACTTATTTTAGGCAATTTAAAATCCAGAGTTATTTGTTCAAAAGAAAGTTCAATATACATAAATTTCTTTTGTTTTCCTTTGCGTATTTTTGAATACCCCAAATTGAACACAGTTTCAAAAATACCCAAAAAGTAAAAAAAATGTTCATTTGGCCTTTGAAAAAACTTTTGAAATGTAAGGTTAGATTTGAAAATTGTACAGTTGATACATTTTTCCGACTTTTTTCACGTTTTTCCAAATTCTGGATTTTTTTTCGAAAAATTGGCAGCACTGCCAAAAGAATTTAATCCAAGGCCTGAACAGAGCTACAGAGAACATAGAGAGTATTCTTTTATCACGTTACGCAAAATTTGAGATTTTGGACCCCCCCCCCCTTTCGTAACAAATCGTAACAGATGAGTGATCCCCCCCAGTAATGCGTAACAAAAGGTCTTTTTGCTAATTTTTATGAATGCTTATATGAACATTTTGCGTTACGTAAAATAATTAATCATCACCCCCACCCTTTTTGTAACATTTCGTTTCAGACGCCGACAACCCCCCCCCTTGATGCGTTACGTAATATAAGAACGCTTCTTTTAAAAATTCTATGTTATGCAAATCAAAATTTGCGCAGGGATCTGGCATAAGCACCACTGATGTTGAAAAAATCGCATTAATGGTCACAGTCCCTAATTTTTTTATTTTTGAAACACATATTTTATCAAATAAATGTCATTTTAAATTCAAAGAGGTAGTGCCAGTTCCTGTTTAGTCCAATTGAAGTCATATTTGGAGTTTGAACTCAGTTTACTCACTGAAACAAGACTCAAAAATGCCGCAAAAAAGTCATAGTAGCTATAATCCAAGTATGTGACCCCTTAAATAAACATAGTCTTTCAGTATTTCACAATGAATTTGAGCTTATTAAATGCATTTTAATGAGAAGTGCGCAAGCCAGTTTATTTTAACAGTTTTTGTTGTTTGTAATTAGTTTATTCAGTAAGCAATTTGCAAGTTAAGCTGAAAATGATGATTTTCCCTTAAACCAATTTATTATTTTTAACTTTACAGAAAATGTGTTCTGTCATGTCGAATATTTTTCTCCATCATCAACCACAACCCAATTTAACAAATATCAGTTGTCCGGGCATGAAAGTTTCGTTCCCTAATACTGTTGCACGAGCTTCATTACCTCCACTCCGGAAGGGTGCAACAGAAGCCGCGACATCAGGAGTCGGGTTGGTGGTCCCTTACCACAGGTACCAGTCACAGAAGCTCGAGCTTGACGACGCTTCCGGTTTCCTGTGCCCAAAAATACTCCCCTTGCAGAAGTCGAGTCCACTTGGCCATGCTTTGGACGGTGTGTAACCACGATGTTGCTAAAATATTCAGCAACATAAACGAACGGTAATGTAGCACAATTCCGGTGGTCTTCTCGGTCGTGTGACAAAGAGATATTGCCATTCTGGGTTGGATGGGGTTGGAGAATTTTCCGGGAGTCAGCTCTGATTTTAGAAATATGATGCCAACGTAATATTTATTTTAGTTACGCATTCTTCATAGTTGGCTAAATATTTTGAGTTTAAATTGTTTAAATCAGCATTGCAAGGATTAATAACTTTCATAGTATTTATTTTAATTAAAATATTTTTTCGAATTAAAATATCACAAACTTTCAAATCAACAGAAAGCTCCAGCAATCAGAGGTCGGAAGTGGTTCTGAAAGAGTCGTGTTCGTTGCTACTAGTGCATTACAACTGTAGCATATTTTTACGCTCCAGTTTGCCTCCCTTTTCCTGCTCTCAGCCAAAGGTAATCGGAATATGCAACTCCTCCTAGGACTCTTCCAGGAGGTCTCCCAGTCAGGAGCGATGGTAACGACGACCGGAATTTAATTTTCATCCGACTTCCTTTTGTCATGATAATCAGAAGACTGCGACTTTCTCCGTTGCAAGCGCTGGCAACACTGCACATAAAAAAGCCTGACCCCTTCATGCTCGCAGCAAAGGCCAACAGTCAAAGGACACACTGTGCCCCCACCCGGAACCGGAGATACTTCCGGTGTAACTGCATGGCACAGATTGGCCCGGCTGATGAAATTCCAGTCCGCTGGCCACTTGGTCGATGGGTGGTGGTTAGGATGGTTGGGGTTTCATTTTAATTCTCCGTTGACACTAACATGATTGAACTTTTGCCCCGTTGTTGGTGGCCTCGTCGTCGACCTTCCTGCGTGGTTGCGGGACGAGGGAGGTTACGTTTTGGCGAGTGATGACAGTTGGAATGTCAATTAGCTTGTCGAATTAATTAGAGAGTCAATTTAGTGGAATTGAATGACAATGGGGCATGGTGAGGGCTCTTTGTGTTTAGGAGTAAACAGAGATCATAGTTCATTGATGGTCGGTGTTACAAAAGCGGACGGGACTGTTCATCAATTATGAGATATGCCAAAACATATTATTCTAGCGTGTAAAATGGCAAATTGGGAATTGCTGCAAATTTTTGAGGTCACACAAAGTTCAAAGCGAAAATCTGCATTCATGTACAGTTTACCAGAATGTAACCAAAAACCTTTACATTGTACCATTCCTCGAGGAAAATTTTGATCAATGAACCGCAAAACCAACACAAAGAAAGATAATTAAAGCGCCCAAGGCGTCAAACGGCAATTCCACCAAACTGCAATCAATCACTCGTTTCGTCTGTTTTATATGGCCCTTTTTTTGCTGGCAGCACTGCTCCGTCTGATACTGCGCCATCAAAGTGACGACGATGCCAAAT
The DNA here is from genome assembly GCF_015732765.1 of Culex quinquefasciatus. Classification (NCBI taxonomy): domain Eukaryota; kingdom Metazoa; phylum Arthropoda; class Insecta; order Diptera; family Culicidae; genus Culex; species Culex quinquefasciatus. The sequence continues at coordinate 198,260,696 of NC_051863.1, forward strand.
GGTGGTGGTGCCCCATATGATCGAACATTTCATTCTTCTGCGTCGACGATTTCATTTCTGGCCATCGAGCTAGAAAATTTCTAATCCAAACCCGGCCGGCCTGGCAGCTCCGTTTTCTAGTGGTTCCGTTTTTGAGAGACGACGGACGTGTGGCCGCACATTCCAGCGAATTTCACGCCATTATTGGTCCCGACGAGTGGTGCGATTTGCCGGCCCGAAAATATGGGAACCGACTGTGTGACAGAAACTCTATGATTCGAGAGAGAGAGAGAGAGAGCTGATGCCTCGAAGGCACCAGTTGTCAATGTGGGGGCTTTTCGCACTTCACTTGGTGAAAATTTTCACATGTGGCTATTTACATGGTATGAATTTTTACAACTGATTAAGCACCATCAAACACTCATGCTAACTGGTTGCAAATGGCATAGAGAAGGGGACTTTTGTGGCCATATGGCAGTTGGAATGAAACCGGAGACAGTTGGGACCATGTTGAAAATTACTTGGTAAAATTTCTATTTGAATTAGAGTGGTGTCTATCGGTTTGTTTTTCAGTACATCGAAAGAATAATCGTTTTTTCCTGCAAATATTTGAATAATTCGAATCACTTGGGAAAAATTCAAAATATTATTTAAAAAAATAAATAATTATCTCACAGCAACAAATCCGATGGTGAAATCGCATGCAAGACAATAGCGAAATGGCGTAACATCGTGCTGCCACCTGGTTTTTAGAAGTACAAAAGTGAAAAAATAATAAGTCATCGTCTAAAAATAGACGTCGTCCTGTTTCGTCCAGCAAAATGAAGTCGATAAAGTAGTCGATTTCGTTCGAGGAAAAGTGGAAAACGTGGTCTAAAAATAACAACGCCATCTCCCTATGCATACAATTGTACATGTAAATACTAAAAAAAAGTTGCAACCGACGGGATTCAAACCCAGCATCAACAGTAAGGTCTGGCGCCTAAGCCCGCTCGGCCATCAGACCAATGAAGCCTCGCAGTGTGGTTTGTCATTCGGCAATTGCTAATGTGTTCTTTGTAAACAAAAGTAAGTCAACATGCAAGAAACATTAAACACGCAACAACCATCACAAAAATGGCTCAAAATATGCCTTTTTTGATTCCTTAAACATATAAAATCTAAAAAACAAGAATTTTTGATACACGTTTTTTTTTAAATGGACTGAATTTTTAATGAATAGTCCCATAAATACCGTTCCAACAATTGATCTAAAAATTGCTTCGCATGACACAGATTTTTGAAAATTCACTTACCATTTTTGTATGGATAGCTACTAAAACTTCATGGATACTTGTATCGGCAAACCAACATGAGTCAAAATGTCTGCTTTGGTCATAGGGAAACATAGATTTAATTTAAAAAAAAGTTACTTAATCCACCCTTCGGTGGTTGGTGCCTTCCTCATATTTAGAGGGTAATGCTATCGAAAATAGATACAAAAGGGCGGACCTCTCAGTGTTCTAACAACTTGATTCATTATTCATACCATCAGATTGGGTAGTCAGAACTTCATAATTCAGAGCACTTATGTGCCTATAACTATTGATAGGGTTGTCAGATCTTTAATCATTTGATTTCGTTGGAAAGGTCTTTTGATTACCTATCCAACGACTGGTCGCATAATAGATCCAGACAACGTTTTTTTAAAAAAAGATCTGAGATTCAGCCTCCAAAAAGTAAATAAATAACACTTAAGTGCTTATAACTTTTGATAGGCTCGTCAGATCTTTAATCTTTTGAACTCGTTGGAAAGGTCTTTCGAATAACTTTCTAAAAAAATATAACATGTCGAGGTTTTTTTTTTTTACAAAAACCACCCTTTTTACAATCTTCCGGACTTTTGTTAAAATCGTTTTTTTAAGCATAAGTTTTGAAGTGCTTCACTAAACTTTATAATTTTCAATAGCAACTAATGGGACTCCAAGACGGATCGAATGAGACCAAAACGGTCCAAATCGGTTCAGCCAGTGCCGAGATAACCCAGTGCAATTTTTTTATCAACATCTCACATTTGCACAGACAGACATTTGCTCAAAATTTGATCCTGAGTCGATGTGCATACGTGAAGTTGGGTCTAGGAGGTCAAATGAAGAATTTCGATTTTCGAGTGATTTTATAGCCTTTCCTCAGTAAGGTGCGGAAGGCAAAAACTCAAATGTCATGAAATTGACCTATTGTTGGGAAATTGCAATATAGTGAAATTTTGGAATATTTTTGTCAAATTTAAAGACATCTCTGGTGTCTATGTCCACATGGGTGACTTAAAAATGAACTCCTGTTCCACGATGAGAAAACTGAAAAGTGGTTTGATATTAGACCTTTTATATATCAGATTTTCATCGGAAAATATCAAAAATTCCTGAAAAAAAAACTATTTTTTTGGTGCATTGTTAAGATTTTTCTGGATAAAGCTGTGCTGCTTTATTTTTCTTCAAAAAAATAATGCCCTTGTTCGCATAAATGTCCCAAATGTGGTTCAAAATCGTATACTCTTAAAAAAAATCAAAAATATCCAGAACTTTGTACTTTTGTCAAGAAAAACGGATTTTTTATGACTGTGCCATTGTTCTAATAACAAAAACAAATCGTTGTATGTTATTAAATAAACAACCTGAATTCAATATTATTCTGAAACATATCCCCATATCCAGGACACCCCAATTCCCAGTGTAGTGGCGGTTGATGCACTCTTTCAAATCCCAGCTGGTGAGAGCTTTGCGGCGGTCAATCCGTGGTCACAATTTATGACCTGCGCGCGGCCAACCGAAAATAGTTCGAGCTGAAAATTGTGCACTTTGCGACGCAGACCGTTTGAATTTATTTAGCATAAATTGAATTTTCTGCGTTATTAAACGCGTCCAATTGCTCTGAATGCTATTGCATGTGTGCATGCCAACGGGTTTGAAGACCAATATGGTTGTGATTTGAAAATTGTACAGTTTGAGCCGTTATTTGGCACATCATCATTTCCATTTTCCACTTTTTGGGCCGTTTCTAGTGAAACCGTTCGAGGGATGAACTTTAGCTTTTTTAATTTGTAATTTCACCGTAAAATTATAACAATTGACAAATTGGAAATTTAGAAACGTGTAATCAAAATTGTAACTCAAATAAACATAATTTGAGTGTTTAGCACAATCGTACAGTAATAGTGAAAATCTAATAGCACCGAATCCAGTTCACCGCTGCCAAGTCCAGCATCCGGGCTGATACGGGGTAGGGCAAAAGTGTAAACTAGCAAAAGCTATTTCCAGTTTCCCGATATATGCACTTCACTGCATCTCGCAAGAGTTTCCTCCCACTTTTGCTACTTCAGTCAGCAGCAGAAGCCGGATATCCGGCTTGGCGCACACACACACGATTCAAGGCTTTTGGAGCGCGCTAAAAGGAACGAAATTGCATTTACACCTTTTATTTCGCCCTCAACACCTCGGGTAAAGAGGTTTTCTTTCCCCCTTCCGATATTAGGCTAGTGGAATTGAATTCCTGGCGGGAATCAAATCCAAGTATTTTTATCCAATATGTGATCAACTTTCATCGAAGAAAAGTACGGCCATTGAACGACAGCCACTGAGTCGAGAGGTGACCATAACAAGTTTGTTTGTTGAAAACTCTTCATATTCACCCAATAAACTGAACCGTGAACAGTGCACTCTTCTGCACCGGAAGATAAGCTGGTGTATCCGGCTATTGACAGGGGCGCCAGGACGAAACGAAACGAAGAAGTTCGCTGGTATGTTTGCCTCAGTTACTCTGTGAAGAGTTTCTGACAAAGAAATCTCCGGGGGAAAACTTCTTGTCATAGCCAGCGTGCTCGGCTGTAAACGGAACTGCAATGGGTTTGGTGGACAGGGGTTCTCTGCTAGAGGAAAACATAAATAACTTCTGATTCAAACTCAAATCGAATTCAAAACGCTCCAACTGCAAATTATTCAACGTTTTGTACAAAAATTATGCGTTGAGGATCAAACAACACCGATAATTTTTCTACTTTTTGTTATGAATATAATCTTCCATAGAAGAATGTTTGATCCTGATACGATATTTTTCTAACATTTTTGCTCTATGAACACTAGAGCGTCCAATTTCCCGGGGTTACTGATTTCCCGGGAAACGGGAAATTTTCAATCAATTTCCCGGGAAATCCCGGGAATTCCCGGGAAATTTTAAATATATTGAAAATTGTTTCTGAACTTGTTCCTGATTAATATTATGCAAAAAATTGTAAAGGACAGCGACTTTAACGGTTAAAATAAGTGTCTAATAACTGCTTGACTGCATGTAAAAAATCAAACAGCTACAAGAAAATGAATATTTTTTTTTTTCAAATTGCAATAAATCATTTAAAATAAATCCAAAAAGTATCTCAGGTATTTTGTAATGGGAAGTAGTTTTTTATCAAGTGAGTAAAAGGAATCCATACTCAAAATTAACAATTCTTTTAAACTTGTTTCAGAGAGTGTGGTTTTACCAATACGCATATTGGAAATAAAAAAAACATGCAGAAATTATGTTTTTCATGACAAATATCTTATCTATAATATTTCATACTGGTTTCAGCTCTTGAACAAAATGGTACAGCTTTTTATTATTTCCTTAAAGCCATACTTCTCGTGTTTGTTTTACTTCAAGTTTTGAATAAGTAATTTTTTTTTCATTTTTTCACACCTCTCAAACCATACAAAGTAGTCTTTTAATGATTTTTTTAAAGGTTTTATTATACCAAATGATTTTCAGGTTTATAATTGACTTCGTTTGAAAGTTTTTTCATGGCACAAAAACTTGATTCAAATTGTACGAACATCTCATTTGATCAAAGTAAACAAAAAATGTTAAAAAAAATCTCTATCTTACTTTGGCAGTAAAGGGTTTATACATTTTTTTAACGAAATAACACCAGAAATTCTGCAAAATAATTATATCTCTATTGTAGTAAATCATTTTCATTATGCAAGATCCTTTTTCAGTTGCTTCAGAAATTAAAATCATCAGAAATAAATGTCGATATCAAAGTTTCTGATAATCTGATACGTATATGAACTTAACAATGAATATTATTGAAAAAAATAACGCTTTTCATCAATTTTTTCAGAGCAATTTCAAAATATTGGTTCCAAAAAGTTAAGAAATTGTATGCTTCTGCTTGAATTTCGGGAATTCCCGGGAAATTTAAAAATTTCCCGGGAAACGGGAAATTTTTTTTCCGGGAAATCCTGGGAATTCCCGGTTAATTTTTTCCCGGGACGGGAAATTGGGCGCTCTAAAGAACACGATTGAAATAAGTTCTGTTTTTAACCCTTCACATCATCTCCGGTCTAAAAATGTGCCAAAAATGAATTTCTAAATCAATTTTCGATCTTCAAAAAACATTGGAAAGAAGAACATTTTTTTAGAAAATAGGTTTTTTGCAGGGGTCAACTTTGGCTGTCTTTTCATTAACTTTAACAATATTTTGAGCAAAAATAATGTGAATATGTAATGTGAATAATCAAGTGAAAAATTAATAAAAAGTGACTTTAAAAACCTGAAAAAAATAAAAAAAGCAGCATTTTTCGATACGAAAAGGTAGAATAAGCTTAATATTATCAGAAAAATACATAAACTGAAACTGATTACTGCAAATTTTAAAACTAAAACAAAACATGAAACAAAAATTGCTCTAAAAGAAAATGGGTTTCACGGGTTTATTGTGCGGTTTTAAGTTTGACTCGTCTTATGCGACTTTGTTAATGTCCCGGAACATACTTTTGTTATTTGTTCCAAAATTGATCAATTATTGCAAACATAGACAGTTTTTAAAAAGTTTAACGAAAATTGTTTTTAATTCAAAGATATTTTTAAATCCGTTTTTAAAATTCATTTTTGTTTCAAAAATAATTGTTGTGAGTTTTTCTACAATTTAGTTTTTAAAAAGTTTAACGAGCATTGTTTTTAATTCAAAGATATTTTTAAATCCATTTTACAAATTCATTTTTGTTTCAAAAATAATTGTTGTGAGTTTTTCTACCTTTTTGAATATAATTAGTCTATTTAAAAATAATTTGAGGAAAGTAATATTGAAACTTTAAAATATTGTGTTCTTCTTTCAATACTCGTTCTCTCAATTTTGGCCAGTTGTTTACAAAAGTTTGATTTTTTTCTATTTCATTGAAGTTGTAATATTCCATCGAAATAATTTATTTGTGTTTGAATAATTTTCATGAGTATTTCTATTCTTTCAAACATTTGCAGTTCCATTAAAAGCTCGAAGATATTCTTATGAATTTCAAGCCAAGCTTTGAAGATAATAATTTTATTTCCAATTTCATTTGCGTGAGTTTTATTTTCACTCATTGGAACAAGAGCAGATATTTTAAAAAGCATGATTCGTTTTTTTAGCACAGCATTGAAGCTTTCTTTCAAAATAATTTACGTTTTTCAAATATGAGCCGTTTTTATTATTTTGAGAAAAAACTTGAACAAACACTAAAACTTTTATTGACAAAGTTGAAACGAGAGTCTTGGTTCCAACACTGGAATTCAAATAGCGGTAATTTTTTTTTCTCACAGTTCCACCTGTTTTTCAATTATTAGATGTTTTCAAAAGTTTTTATCACACTTCTCTTCAAAAATGGTTCGAAAAATTATTACTTATTTGAATTGAAAGTTGAAACTATGGCTTGTTATTTCATTTTTTTGTCCTTCTTCCCTCTCGACCCCGGTTGAGGGACAAAAACTCTGAAAAATATTTGCATCGGCCTAAGGTTCGAAGAAAAAAAAATATCGCGAGAAAAAACCTATTTTCGATACTGTCCAAAGGAATTCAAAATAATTAAAAAGACCTCTATCATAGTTTTAAAGTTGGGAGATCTGACAACCCAATCTCAAACCACAGTTATTTGTAGCCAGAACTTAACACTTTAAAAACAAAGTTTGATTAAGTATGTTGATTCCATAAAAAAACAAATTTAAAAACTTGACTTTCAAATAGGCGGATTAAGTTAGGTTTAGATCAAACCCGGTCTAGAGGCGAGGTTTTGTCTTAAAGGATAAAAATTAATTTACCTGAAAAAAAAAAACAAAATTTCTTGTCAAAAATACACAGTATGGAAGCCACTGGTCACGACTTGCCTGTGGCCCGCTCATGCCGATGCAGTGCGATGGAAAGGAAAAGCATTTTCCGCATTATCGGATTTGCCCAGATCCAGAAACTGCTCGCTTCTAGTAGGTATTTGATGCGAATTCCTCGCGTGGGTTTCCAGCAAACTGGAAACTGAAAACCACTTCGTCGTCGTCACAGATCTCTCAGTCCGGATAAAGTTTGTTTACGACACGTATCCGGGTTTCAAAGAGCTTTTCCTCGGCTGCCGCGAAAAGAGCCCACCAAGGGGGACATTTTCTTTTGTGTTTGGTTGTGTGTGAGTGCATTCCATTCCCTCTGCATTCCGCGTTGGCACTGGAGCAAACCCAATTTCCGTTGCAACTTCCGGGGAAATGCGATTCCCGCCACCCCTCGCTAAATTAAAACTCAATTCCATTACTTTAATCTCAGCGCCATTACTCGTTCGACCATTCCGGACCACAGCTCAGAAACCACTGCGCAACTGCTTCTTCTGGGAAATCTGTTGCTGATCCGATTAAACCACTTTGATTGGCTGCGACCTCCCTTCGTCCCTTTCGCGTTGGAGCTGCTCCAAGAATCGAAGATTATCAGTCGCTGTCGGTCGGTTGAGCGGCCACTGAAAAATGAAATCCATCTGCCATGGCAACACAGGAAATCACTTCTTGGAGGAGGAGTTGGACGCCCGGGAGGAACACGGCTTTTGAGGTGAAATCAACCGTCTTAGTTTCTCTTTTTCAAAATTGTACAAGCTTTTCTCCATGGCGCAAGTTTTCTTCGAAAAACCGACCCCTCGGCGTTACTGGCAAATGGAAGGAAATTACTCAATACTGAAGCGAAAAACAATACCCGAAGCTGCACTGCGCTGAGCAGTGATTACAAACTTTTCCCAGTAAACTTGCTGGGGATTGAAAAAAAAAACGGAATGTAGAAAAATCTCCTCTTTCTCGTTCAGCAGGGTTATTTGCAGTTGCAGTCTGTGATTATGCTGCACTCGGTATGTGCCTGGTAAACTTTAGATCGACCATGTTTTGCTAGGACTGAGGGAAAAAAGCTCTGTTGTAAATTCTTGGAAAGTTCAACAAGGGGAAAAACATCCAACTCAAAATGGAAGGGAAGATACACAAAAAGTGATTTACAATTAAGTGAATTTTCCACTCCATGTGACTAATCAGTGTGTGTGTGCTCCCATTTCCACTTGATCTGTTGAAATTGAGAGAGTCATTCAAAGTGGAGTAATTAAATGTTTTAAGAATTTACTCATTCGGTTTGCTAGTCATTGCAACAGGGTGGTACAGCAGGAAGATTTTCTTTAAAGATTTCAAAACAGAAATGAAGAATAGAAAAAAAAATCCTTTATTCTGCTGACATTCATAATCCTTTCATTATTTCGTTATCTTATGGCTGATCCGTCCGTTGGTAATTTCGAGCTAAGACGTGATAATCTGCCGGGGAAGCTCATTTTCAAACGCAGTGCCATAATCGCATCAGCTAATAATGAAGCTTTGATATCATTAAATCGCATCTGTGAGTGTCATTTGCAATTTCAAGACAGTCGCCACCGATAAGAGATCTAGAACAGTGGCGTCTCCGCAGTGTTGGAAAGAATCGGACTCCGAGCAAATGACAGATTAATTACGTCTATCTTTATCAGTGCTGCCAGAATCACTCAGACGCAGTAATTAAACCATCATCTGTTGGCAGGTTTCTTCTTACTGGAAGAGGCACCTTCCTTTTAAGGACGAACAAAGAAAAATCAACAATCGACATAGTTCAGTTCACTATCAGCTCCCAGAGCTTTGATCATTAGTCGCAACGATTGATAATTATCGCTACTTTCCGCCTAATTGCGCCCAGAATTAGCTATCGGTGTAGAAAATATCTAATTAATGCCACGTGTCACGAATGTGGCATGTGTCCCCTGCCTAGAACTCTCGTCTTTGCTTCCTGGAGCGGGAGGGCGGCAAAGGAAAAGCAAAATTAATTAACCATCTGAAAATGCAAACAGCATCCCCTGCCGGGTGAGATTGAGACAAGACCGCACACGATTGGGGGCAAGAAAAAAAGTTATTCAAGGAGCAATGGGGTGGAAAAAGAAGGAAAAACTTTGCCCATGGTCCGCTGGTATGCGGAGATGTGTTATCTCCGGGTATAGGGGAAGTCTCAGAGGCCAGATGTCTCGTTGTCCAGATTGGATCTGGAGAGCTATCTTAGAAATTAATTTTGCCTTCTTTGTAGATGAGCATTACGTCGACAATGAGGGTCAATGTCCATACGGAAGGAAAAAAATCTAAATAAAATCATCAAGTTTTTTATTCTTTTAGATACACAGGAAAGTGATAAAATGTGTATTATTGGTATAACTCAAGTCTGATAAAAATTATACTTTCTCATAATTTCACTGCAATCCAGGTGTTGGATTGGCTGCATTAATATTTTTTTCTACGTGTTCGCAAATCGATCCTAGTGATTTTAAATTTTGAATAAAATTAAGAATCAAAAAGTACTATTGTGATTTGATGATAAAATACATAATTTTTTAGCTATAAATTTCTCTCTCTCTCTCTCCCTCAACATTAGCTTTCTCACTCATTTTTTTTAAGTTTAAGCAAGGTTTGAAGCATTGAAAAATAAACAGCTTTCACTGGCGGTTTACTGATTTTGGTTGACCCATGATAAAAAGCCGAGAGAATAAATTTACCAAATGATGTTATTATGTCCGTTAAATCTGAATCAGCACTCAGAATCCAGCCAATGTTTCAAAACATTGGTTTTTGATCATAATTTGGATTTCTATGAAAAATTATCACATAAACTCATATACAACCCAAAATATCACCAAAAACCCTATTTTGAGGGTAGATTCAGGTTTTGGTTGTAAAATTACGTTGAAAAACTAACTTAATCCACCTATGTGGTTGGAGCCTTCCTCACAACAATGGCTGTACACAAGTTTCATCTATTTTTAAGATTCGGCTTCCAAAAAGTACATCAATATCACTTAAGTGGCCATATCTCGAGACAGGGTTGCCAGATCTTCAATGTTTTGGACTCGTTGAAAAGTCTTTTGATAAGTTAACCAACAATAGGTCGGATGGTGGATCCGGACATAGTTTACATACATTTAAGTGGGATCCGGCTTCAAAAAAGTACATCAATATCACTTAAGGGGCCATATCTCGAGACAGGGTTGCCAGATCTACAATGTTTTGGACTCATTTTAAAGGTATTTTGATAAGTTAACCAACAATAGGTCGGATGGTGGATCCGGACATAGTTTACATACATTTAAGTGGGATCCGGCTTCAAAAAAGTACATCAATATCACTTAAGGGGCCATATCTCGAGACAGGGTTGCCAGATCTTCAATGTTTTAGACTCGTTGAAAAGGTCTTTTGATAATCTAACCAACGATGGGTCGGATGATGGACCCGAACATAGGTTACATACATTTAAGTGAGTTCCGGCTTCAAAAAAGTACATCAATATCACTTAAGTGGCCATATTTCGAGACAGGGTTGCCAGATCTTCAATGTTTTAGACTCGTTGGAAAGGTCTTTTGATTACCTAACCATCGATGGGTTGGATGGTGGATCCGGACATAGTTTACATACATTTAAGTGAGATCCGGCTTCAAAAAAGTACATCAATATCACTTAAGTGGCCATATCTCGAGACAGGATTGCCAGATCTACAATGTTTTGGACTCATTTTAAAGGTATTTTGATAAGTTAACCAACAATAGGTCGGATGGTGGATCCGGACATAGTTTACATACATTTAAGTGAGATCCGGCTTCAAAAAAGTACATCAATATCACTTAAGTGGCCATATCTCGAGACAGGGTTGCCAGATCTTCAATGTTTTAGACTCGTTGGAAAGGTCTTTTGATAACCTAACCATCGATGGGTCGGATGATGGACCCGGACATAGTTTACATACAGTTAAGCGAGATCCAAATATATGTGAAAACACATTTTTATACATAACTTTTGAACTACTTATCGAAACTTCAATCTGTATAAAACTCGATCTATGGGACCCTAATTCAAGTCGAATGCAACAAGTTCGGGTCAAATCGGTTCAGCCAGTGCCGAGAAACATGAGCTAGTTTGTTGGTCACATACATACATACACACACACATACACACAGAC